>NW_020450507.1:249853-330975 GCF_003343035.1 Apteryx rowi | reverse complement strand
GTGCTGCCACTTGGCAAAGCGCTGCCGCGCTGCCAGGCGCAGCCCGGGGAGAACCGAGCCCCCGCCGCGGCTCCTCCCCTTCGCCTCGGTGGGTGGCTTTTGTTTTGGTTTGGGCCCCCCCCAAATCTCTCAGCCGCCCCCAAATCTCTCTGCCTCCCGTACGCTGTGGCGCCACTCGGCGCTTGCGGAATTTTACAGCGGGAATGAGGGTAGTCCGTCAAAGAGGAGCATCCAGCAGGATGCGCGTGACAGCATTTTTCACCGCCTGCACTACCCCAGCGTGTCTTTCCCGAAAGGAAAGGGGGGAATTTAACTGACGGCATGAAAGAAGCCGGTATTCAGCTGGCCTGGTGGTACAAATCTAACAGGCCTCTCTGGGGCGCAAATGCTGTATTTGGCGTTGTGCTGCTTCGCAGGCGCATCACACCGGGGTCCTGGTTTTCAGAGCGCTGCGGCAGAAGCTTAGCATGCTCTCTAGCTCGACAGTGCAATTGGGGTGATTCAGAGCAGAAAGGAAAGTCAGCTGCCGTTAGGATCCAGGTGCCAAACACAGATTTCAATTTGGAACACGCTGCCATCTGGATTGTTGGCACTGTCACAACTAAATTTGTACTCTGTTTAAACAGTAGACTTTTTCAATTTTTATTTATTTATTTTTTAGTTGGAGCCAAACTCACCTGCATCCAGATTTCTGATGCATGTACTATCAGTCTGTCTTCCTAAAATTTATTAGAGCACAGATTTGTGCCTATGAATTGAAAGAGATATGTACAATTCCTCTTGCTGGTAGAAACTGAGGCCTAAAACTGGCTGGATTTCTGACTACCAGTGCCAGATGTGTCACTCTGTTGTGCTGCATAGTTCATGGATGGGGACACTTTAGATTTGTTTTTTATTATCGATTAAAAATTAAGTATGCAAGCCTTAATTGTGCCACAGAGGCAACTTGTTCTTCCTTTAAACAATGACCATTTCAGGCCTTAGTATAAAAGACATCCGTTCACAGTTACAATGCTTTTGGCATTTGTTACCTCTTCCATAGTGTGTGGTGATCAAGAAGAGTGGGTTTCCTTCATGAGCATTTGACATCCAAAGCTTATTCATGTTCTTTAAACTACTTCTTATTTTAATGCAGAAACAGACATCTCTACAGCAGTTCACCCCACCAATCTTAAATACCTCTTTCCAGGTGAGATGAACCATGGTAGTACCTTTCTCCCTCCATTAGCTATAGACCCTAAATCTAATGTTTAGGGAGAACTCCTATCTTTTACATGCCTAAGGCTAGGTGCGGCAAATCCCCCATCCAGCCACCCCATGTGGAAGCATTGGAAAAACTTGAGTGAAGACTTCTAGAAAACTAGATATGTTATGTTCCAAACATAAGGAATACGCGGGAGTGAGTGTTGTAATAGAGTACAAATTTGGCTGAAAAATATTTCTGCGGTGCCTGACTTCTTGACCATTTACTGGGGTTTGAAAACTGATGAATAGTTTTGAAAACAGGGATGACTGCAAGAAACTAAGCAAAATTCTCTTTCCATGGTTATTTTGTTTGACATGCTCTTGAAAGTCAGAAAAAATCACCATTCAAACTGCTGGGCACCAAGAAAGTGGGGCATCATTGTTTATTGACCATTTTTCATATATTTCTTAAGGCTTAAATCCTTAAGGTATGAGAAAAGATGGTTTTCATTGTCTTGATCTTTCCTGTAGGTGAAATTGTTTTTCCCAAGAATTCAGTTGAAACATTTTTGCTGATTTCTAAGAGAACAGGTTTCACATCCGCCCTCTTCTGTGTAATATGGAGTAAATGGTTGGTCCACGTCTAAGACAACTCAGGCCAGAGCAGCAGCGCTGAGCTACTACGGCACCCATTCTTCTCCCTACCTCTGCAGACTGCAGACCTATTTTTGCCAAGTGCAGTGCCATTAGCAAGGAAACAATTGCATTTCTTTCTCATCTCCCAAAACAAATGGCTACAGCCATTTGTTAAACTTCCTCTCTAGTGATTTGTAGTTTGTAAGGATACGTAACATAAGGATATGTAACTTGAAAAACATTAGAGTGAAATCGTTTACCACACAGAATTGCCCAAGTTTGGCAGGTTGGATGGAAGTCATGTATAAAACAAATGTTAACATATAACTCAAAGAAAGAGGAAATATTTCGTCTCAGGATTATCAGGGGAAGAAGGGAGAATCAATGCTTCATTCTTTCTAGGCTCATCAGCCATTGCCTGAAGCAACTTGAAAAATCCTTATACCTAACGCCTGCAGTTGCTCCTGTATTGAACTCATCTGTGCTGCCCGTTATTTGGTCAGCTCAAGGTTTCCTCTGTGAATAAGCACACGCTAGGCCCAGTGATGTCTCTATTTGAGTCAATGACCAAAGCTCATACAAACCTCAAGGGTAATTTTTCATGAGAATGGAACAGAGAGAAAATATTTGTGCTCTGTGGAGTAAGAAGCATCTTGGTTCATGCTTGCAGACACATAGCGCAGCAGGGCCCCGTAGTGCTGTTTGACCGACATCTAATGCCAATTCAACAGAAACAACTAAACATATAAGTACATAAGTAAATATCTTTATGCTTCAAATATGCAAGGGTGTCTGTATGACATTTAAAGCGGAGAAAAAACCCTAGATGTAAATTTGCCATGATGTTTCCTTATTCATGGGAGTGTTTTATGGCAGGGCTCAAGACCTCGTGTTAGGGAGGATTTCTCTGAAAGATTCCCTAGCTCCAGGCCTGGGTAGACGCACCGGTGCAAGCAGCAGGCAGCAACAGCACCCCATCAGAAACCAGGCAGACAGGAGGGACACAGACAGGCCATGCTGCTCGGTGAAAAAAATTCCTTTCACTCTAATCCTTCCTGCCCTGGAGCCTGACCAGGCTACATAGTAAATCCTGACCTGAGAGGATCATGCTGAGGGAGGGCAAAATGACAGAAAAGAGGATTGGAAAGCCCAGATCATCCTTATGACAAACACAGAGATGAAAGTGTGTATTTAATGCTACTCAGACTGTCCAGTTCTGAAATGGAAATTCGTGTATCAGGAATGAGTAAGTTTACTGGGCTTATTGTTCAGTCTGGTTTTGAACTGAAATCCCTGTGAAAAGGTAGCTTTTTCACATTTTTAAAAGGTTGCAGTAATCTCTACTGTGTAATTGTATTTGAGTAAATACCATTAAGCAAACATTTAGGGTTTCTGAAGAGAGAGATGGAGGTGAGTTTCCTTCACAAAAGTGACCTGTCCCCAAACAACAGTTAAGATTAGGACAACTATTTTAAAGATTTACTTTAAGATAAAGATAAAAATAAAAATGTGTCCACTATTTCAATCCAAGGTGATTCCTGCCACTACATTCTTATTTTTGACATAGTTAAATAATATGAAACAAAGCATATATGACCACTTTTCAAGTTAAATTGTAAGATATATCTTATTCTCCTCCTGAAAATGAACAACAAAGCAAAGGAGAACTTATAGAAGAGCAAACACTGAGATTGGACAGTTGTTCAGAGGTTCTTAGAAAGAGAATTATGGAAACTAATTCTCATAAATGAATAAAATAGACAAACTTTTTTTAGTAAGGAGAAAAGTTATCTGCCAGACTCCCAGTGAAGTCAAAGGAAATTGTTCCTCTATCCTGAATTGCAGGATCAGGCAGGAAGAGTAGTTTATCACACAGAAAAAGTTGCAGAGGACTACTATGAGTAGGTCTGTAATAATTACAGAAATCACCTGATAAGTATTTAAGGTGATTATGTTGTCTTTCAAAAAGTCATCATCTCGAAAAATAACATCAAAATTGGAGACAAGTCTGTGACAAACTGCCAGCAGGACCATATTTATAACACTACTGTACTTTGGCTCAATAAGCCCTAAAAGCCTTGACTGCTTTCATGATTCTCTCCTCCTTTTTATTGTCATTTCTGTCATTTTTTTCAGGTTTTAATATTTTGTATTAAGAATTCTTAGATCCTTCTTGTTCCTTTTTACATCTTATTCTTATCATCATTCCAAAGAAATGGCTTTCCTAAAGACTCTAGGCTGAGCAGTTTTCCATTCTCCTAACAGTGGTCACTTCAATATATTTATAATATTTGCCTCTTTAAACACCTGTTCCTTCTTAACTGTCCTCCATGCTATATAGTCCTTCCAGTCCCAAAATTCATCTATTTTTAAGCTTGTTTTTTACTGTTTACTTAGTTTTAAATATATTTAATCTGTATTATTCCAAACAATTGGAACTTTATCCTACAAGAATTTAGAAATATGTTTATTTATGTGATTAATTCTCGGAGTTCAATGGAAGCATTCATACGCTTAAAATTAGTGCTGTGGGAATTTGTACATTCAGGACCTAAACAACATTGCAAGCGTACTCAACATTTCATACATTTAGATTAGAGTTATAGATTATTTACTTGCACTGCTGGGACTGAAATCTGAAGAAACTAATCTGCACACTTGATTCTGAGAATGTGGGAACTTTCTTCCACACAGTCCATAGAAATTGATTGTTCTAATACAAGTTGCATTTGGAGCTAGTAGTTACTAATGTTTCAGAGATTATGCATTCTCAGCAAGAAAGGTTTAGTGGTAAGTTTTCACAGTCGAGTTAATCAAGAAGAATTCAGCAAGTTTTGCTACTCAGGCACTGGAAGTTTTAGTCACTAATAGCTAATGTGTCCATTTTTCAAAAATATCTACAAAGGTTCCTTTTGTTAAGTCAGCTCTCTCATACTGTGGCTGAACTGATTTGTTTGAATTATTCACTACAACAGCTGCGTTAGTTTTTACCTGATGAGTTCTCAGGGTCCAGAGTCATTTATGAAAGTTAAAATAAAGCCTGTTCTTTTATACTGTAGCTGTTGAAAGTATTCCCTATACAGTACTCTACAATACCAAAGCAAAAAATGAAAGAACAACCCCATGAATTATAAGCCAGTCTAGCTTAATTAAAATATGTCAATTATATTATTTTATCCAAAAATACATGAGGGAATAGTATATTTTATATTATTGTATTTGTTATATGAATGCAAGACTTTCTTTTCCTTCATTAAGATTAAAATATAGAAGAAAAAAATATAGAGCTCAGAATTAAAATTCCCAAAGTACTTAGGCTATTGGTTCTTTTTCAGAACAGAAACGTGTCTTCCATGTGAATTTACACTGACGTATATCTAACTAAATTCTAATCTCACTGTAGCAAACTCTACATTTAGCATATTCCGCATATAAACACCCCCATAGCAAGAATGAGTTAGTTCATTGTTAATTATCCGTAATAGTGCGAACAATTATGAAAGTGTGACGTGAGTACAACAGTGAGTTTTCTCACTTTTCTCAGTGTAGCCTATATTTAGCACTTGAATTACTCTTTTTTTCCTTTTTTCTTTCATTTATCTTTTTTAAAAATGCCTTTTAAATGTTGATCAATGTGAAGTCATCTCCAAAAATATACTGCATATAGATGTTCCGTTCAACTGCTCATTTCTTTCTTATTTTGAAGCAGCAACTTCCCAAAGCCATCTAAAATGGATGACGGAACAAACATATATCCCGTACCACAGTGTTTCCTTATAGTGAAGTTAGGTTATATTTCATTAACACCTCGCACCTGACTATTAAGCGTGTACTATGGTCACTTACTATAAGAACAGATTTTATGTAGCTCCTTTTTACTATCATCAGTATAGGGAACCTCATATTCTCTCACTGCAGTTTCTTTAGGAAGCTTGGTTCAATCAAATCCAGAAACATCAGGTTCTGCTAGTGCACAGGTATTGCGGTACATCCTTGTGCTGGAGCAGCTGGAGTCTGACTGTAGCTGTTTTGTCAATAAAGGTTTTGATTTTTCTGGTTTTGATAGATTTTACATAAACAGAGCTCCCTTTGGCTTCAGCTTGTTTTTGTGATATTCAGGAATTCTCTAAGTAGACACTTGATGTCTGAGTAGGAATATACCTACAGGCTAGCACATCCAGGCTAGCAGTGTTTATTTCAGGAACTCCCTACAGTGGTGCAAATCATGGCTTCACTAAACGCCATATAGATTCTTCCAGTTTGCTGCAGGTTATCTCCTATTGGAACGGACAATCATAATGATCTTTTCCTTCTTTATTAAGGAAGGAAATATCAAAGGAAATGTAATACACAATACTTCTTCAGTATAGGATTATGTATGAGTCTTTAAATGCACCAAACCAATAAATGTTGTCATGTTTCTGGTAATATCATAACTAACCATACTGTATATGCACAGCTATGTAAACATGTATACACATGCCCCCAAATGCCAGTCACAACAGATTTGAATTTACTGACTTTTATGTAGACATTTCTGTTGAATAGGTAAAAAAGGAAATCTCAGGCAATAATCTGATACCCCAAAATGTTTAAGGCTAGATCTATAACAAGATTTGTAAGAACCTATCCTGACTTAGGTACCCAAATCCCATTGGAATTAATGTGCGTGTAGTGCCTAAACAGGAGGCAAGCACTTTGATACTATTTTGGGTTTGGACATATAGAAACTTTTGCAAGCTTTGAAGAGCCCAATTGACTATGATGAGAGTACTGATCAATGTAAAAGTGTTCACATGCAATGCAGGATCAGGGATTATACTACGGAGTCTTTGCTTCTGTGTCAGTTGTACTGATGTTTCATTAGTATGAAACAATATTTATATAAAGCATAAAATAATAATTCATAATGCTTTAGAGCTTACTGTCTACTCATTTCATTCTGTAAGAGACAGAATAGCATAGTGAAATATGAATTTTTATTTGAAACTTCCACATATTTTTTCTTCTTTCTTTGTCTACTTGATATTTTCCTCTTAATGTTACACTGAAAAACCAAATCAGAATATAAAGATAGAATGTCTTTGTCTTGCAGAGGGCTGCATTCACAAAAGCAAGCTGTGGAATGTATTATAATGATAAATTAATGATAACTTTAGAGTAAAAGAAAAGTTCTAGAAGTGACAAGGCTCCATGGAATAGCACAGTAGGCTAACAAACGTGAATGCAAAAATCAGTAATATCTACTAATAACAGTGTGTATTTGATTTTAAAGCCCACAAAGTTGTTGTCACTATCAAAATAACATTAATAAAAGCAATGAAGGAAAAAGAATTAAGTAAAATACTGGACTGCCCAAAGGAATTTAGAGATTGCTACCTCCACTAAGAGGATTGCTACTAAGATTGCTACCACTTCTAAGAAGATGATAAAAAGTAAAGTCAGAATTTTCACAGGTCTTAGAAAGAATAGACAAAGACACATACACACAAACGCCCTTATGAGGGGGAGACAACAGCATGAAAGGTATGTTTCAGTTGCAATGCTGTACCACGTTTTTTTCCTTTACTGTCATGTTGATAGTTTAAAACTGTTCTATGTTGTGGTTGACAAACTTTTTTTTTCTGGTAAGGAACAAGCATAGTTTAACAAGCATATATATATATTCCTTATGATATTAAAGTACGTGATGTAAAATGCTGTTACTGACTTGTAAATAACTATTTGACTGTTACAAGGATTTTTACATTAAAATAGGCAATTATATATATAATAAAAACATTAAAAGTCACCCAACTGCCCTGTTTATTATGAATCACTCCTTTGATTCGTGCTAACCCTTTCTGATTTGATATATTATGTGGGGGAGGAGGAAAAACTTCTAGAAATTATCTCAGTGCACCATTCTTTTTTTTTAATTATTATTCTGCCTGAATTGTCATCTCATGATCAATAAGACTGTATCTTATTATCAATAAGATATTATCTTATGCCTGAACCTATTCAAGTAAACCCAAATCTTTCCTGAATGTGGTCTCTCCAACAAATATGTACATAAAGAAGATGAAAACAAAAAATGGAGTAAATGCTAACGGGGAAATGTTCTTTTGTGGTGGAAATGTGCTATATAAGAGATTAATGGGGAATTTATAGACATTAATATACAGTAATGTAAGCTCAATAATAAAAGGCTGTTAAAATGCCTATATAAAAATGGAAAGAAGTCTAACAAAGTAGGTAGGAGAATGAGAGAGCTAGTGATATGAAGAAAAGTGGGATATTATGGGCATAACTTAAATCTAGCTGGGAGATTACATTAACTGGACTATTAACAATGAGGGATATAGATTAGATGAAGCAAGCAGAAATGTGTCATGGGAAGTCTGTGAAATGGGAAGTCTGTGCCTTCCTCAGGAGCAACAGCATTTGGGAACAAAATCACTTCATCCCCTTTATTTGGGGGCAGAGAGCCTGGAGGAGGGTAAAAAATGTTGTAATGGTGACTTAAATCAGCCAGTAACTTCAATGTGGAGAGAAGTTTTGGTTTTCCTTCAAGCTTCTCCATTCCATGCTATGAGATGGGGATTCCTCAAAGCCTCTTAAAGCAGGCAGGGGCAGTATCAACCCACGTAAACTCAGAGATGCCGGCCTTCGGCACAGACGTTGAGACAAGGAAAATGCCAGCCCTCTCTATCCAAAAGGGATAATATCCTGAGTCAAGGGTATCTGCACTCTTTTTTCCCTTTTGCGTGCTTTCCCATGGCAGATGTTCATATAAGTATCGATTTGCTTGTTCTTTGAATGAAGAACAGTAGCGAACTGATAATTCCTAAGGCCGCAGTGTTATTATGGATTTAATTTGAATAGGCCTCAGAGAATAAACTAGTCACAGGAATATTCTATACTCCACCTTCTCCGAAAAGAACAGCTGGACTGTGAAATGACTGAGTAAATGAAAAGGCATATAAAAAGGTCAGGAAAGCCATAGGAATAATGGCGGATTTTCTTAACTTGGTCATAGATTTGAGAGAATTAAGTGGAAGAAATAAAGCTGATGGCATGTAGCTGGGGATAGAACACAATCGCTGTTTTCTACGTAATAAGTTTCAAAATACTTTGAGCACAAACACTGCTGAGAATGGCAAAACCCACAAACACTGGAATGTGGGGAAGAAGTAAGTAAGGAGGACAATTTTGACATTTTTCTCAAGCTTAAACCTGAGATTAAAAAGTATGGAGATGAAACACAGAGGTGTGTACCATTGTACTGGTGTACTGTGGGGAATACAAAAGATATTTCAATAGAATTATTGAACATACTGAAGGTACTTGGTGCTGCAAGCAGATAATAAATATAATACAAAAGTCTATACATAAAATATTAATAAAGTAGTAACACAGAATTAAGAGCATGCCCACATAATTTTTGATTTGACTAACAAAACTTGTATTCTAGATTATACTCACATTGATTTCAGTTCTGTGAAGTGCACCTTTTATTATAAATCATGAAATATTCCTGGTATTGCTCATTTTTCCATCTGCAAATTGGGAGCTCAAAATCATATTCCTAAAAACACAAAACATTCAAATATTCAAGCTGATGTTTTTTAGACTTCATTTATTTATTCTTTTGTGCGTATTGCAAATGTGTGTTACACCTGCAGTGTCAGCCTGTGCTCTGTCAGCACTTGGGGTCAGCAAAAGGTAAGTGAGGTAAGCAGAATTATTGCTATCAGGTAATTTTACTACATGGTAGGCCATACCTCCTTAAGGGGGCTGCAAATCAAAAAAAAAAAAATTGAAACCACTGCGTTAGCTGAATATAAGTCATTTCATTCTCAGAGCAAGTGAAACTGGTCTACATTTATCATCTCAGAGCTTTTTATAACGTAAAATTATCAAGTAAGGGTCTCAGTTCCATTACAGTATTTTCACACCACTTGGGTAACAAAAAGGTACTATAGCAACAACTGTTGGCAACTATATTTAGCAGAGTCTATTGATGCTGTAGAGATTATGTAGAAAATTCTTTGCTGCACCCATGTATTCTTCCAAGGATATATGGTAGGTAGTTCTTCAAGGGTAGCATAATTTAGAGTAGTCCAGAGGCTGCTTTAAATTCCACAATTGCCTAAAGTATCCTAAAACCAACCTTAGTTCTCATGTGCTTTGGTATTTTGCAACAAGTTACTGCAAACACCCTTTGTAATTGAATTGGAGAGGAAGGCAGAAAGAAACCTTGAGTATAATTCAGTTGGATTAATTTTTCAGAATGTGACCTACATGAATACTTACACTGCTGTTTCTTGGTTTAATTCATATCTGCCAAGCTGATGACAGGTTTTGCTGGCACACACAAGAGCAACTTCAGTTTTTCAAATGAAATATATCTTTTTTTGTACATGCGTGATAGAAAAACAGTGTTGTGCTAAGGCACAATGTGATAAAGGAACAAATTCTAATAATTTAACCTAGTGGGATTGCACTGGGTGTAAATCAGAGTAGAATTTGGTCTATGGGATCCTGTTGATATCTGGGAGAAAAAGCACACTTTTTTCAGTGATGTTAAACAAGGGATGAGGGTAGCCAAACTTTGCATGTGTAGAAGGAATGCGGTCTCGACCAGATTATTCATCCTGTGGGCACCATATTGTAACATAATTAGAATTCTGCTGCATCACTCATTATAGAGTCTGGTTTCAAATGAAGTAGAGAGATTGGCTGCCATCCATGCATTTTTACTTTATTAAAAGAAAATTAGTTGATAGTGTCAAATTCACGTTCATATTATCTGTGGTTGAGAGTGTCCTACATAGGAGCATATAACACTACATTTTTATGGTGTCATGAGCAAAGGATTAATACATTTAAACCCTTCTATTTGGAAAAAGGTGGAGCTAGAACACCATTTTTGATCTTGAATGTTCCTACTTTAGTTTTCTCATGGTTATGCTTAGCATCATCACTGTTTTTTCAGTGATGATAATGGGCTCAGGGCGTAGAAGAGAACAGGTTACTGTCCAAGAGACATGATAAATTATATGGTGGACCACGTGTATTGCTAAAAGAACAGTGCATCAAATACATTTTCATGCTGATGGATAATAATACTTCCTAAAAAGTGGATTAAGACCTGTTCATTGGGAGGAATATTTCTAGGGAAGAAAGTGATTACTTTCTATAACTTACAAGTCACCTTGGGAGAAAGCACCTCTGTGTGCCCGTAAGCTATAAGAATCACCATATGAAGACAGAAAAGGAGAATGCAGCAGTATAGGACAAAGACACTGGAACAGAGATTTAGCTCTTGGAGACGTAGCAAGTAAAGAAAGTGAATTAAATCCTGGCCTCCCTGAAATCAAGTGCAAAACTCTCATTTACTTTAATAGGATTTTGCCTAAGAAATCTGTATCTTTAAACTAAATCAGAACTGTGATTTTAAAAAAGTGCATGCCTATTCTAAGTAGGCAAATTGATAGTTATTATAACATAGAACAATAATCTAAAGACTTTAACTCTGTTATAAAATAACTTTCTTTCTTACCCTTGGCCTTTTTTAGACCAATGCTGGCTTGAGGGGATTTGTTACGCTTGGATGAAATATCTGAGACAAAAAGCTCAATGAATCATGCAAAAAAGTGCTAGGAGGTGCAGAGAGAAAGGTTGCCTGAGAATTAAATAGAAGGGAAAGTGGAGAGGAATCATTTTTTGAGCACATAAAAATATCACCTGAAACAAAAAAATCCAGCTCTACAGAAGTATACTCTAGAGACTTTAGGCAAAACTAATTTTAGATGCAGTTTTTCCATGTCTTGATTTTATAGATGTTTATGTCTGATCTATAGCTATTAATGAAGAAATCCTCCCATGTTAAGAGCCAGTACTGGGCCTATGTACTCCTTAAATCTCACTTAAACCTACCAAATTGGGTAAGTGCGACTATAAAATGCTGTGCGCTGTAGTGAATAATGCCACAGAGCACATTTTCAGGTTTTTGTAATCAGACTGGAATACAAGTCATATTTTTATTCAAACGAGCAGCAAAATACTCTCACCATGGGTCAACAATGCCCATTGTTTTGTCATCACCTGCATGCAGTCGGCAAATATTTCTTTTCGGATTCACTTGCTATACTGCATAGACTTGTCATACAGAGAGTTGTCTGAGTTAGGTTACATTTATATTCAAATAGCAAGTCATGATTCATTTTTTAAAAGATCCTTTGTAGCACTAAATAGCCTGATTAGAAATATATCATTATAGCACATTATGTCAACCAAATCTTTATGATCCAGCATTCAGACTGTCTTTAACCTTTATCTTCAGTAACGTCCAGAAACGGAAACTGAAGCCAGGCATGGTCATGCGGAGAATGGAAATTTGAGGAGTCTTTTTCCTATATAATAAACATACCTAGCTGGAGCACAGCTGCTAACTTAGGATCCAAAGCTCTAGCTTCCTGCTACCTGGGAGGGTCTAATTACAAAATCACCTAGGCTGGCTTTCAAAACTACAAATGCAGGGTCAGGATTAATTTAGATATGGTCCAGAATGCTATCAGAATAAGGCATCTAAAACAACATCATATCACTAAGCAGTGGGGGGATATTTTATGCAGTAATGTAAATCCAAAGAGCTTTAAATGAAGCTAAAGGAATATGCTTCCAGGGGTATTTAACTTGAAAATCCTAATTGACCCAGTTTGCCTGATCTCCTTTTACAAAGCCATTTGAAAAAATAAATAAATAAAAAACAGCAAACCAGTCCACAATCCCTTCTTAAATGCAATAGTTTAACACTTAAAGAAAAAAATAACCCTTTTCAGTCTAACTTCTTATTTAGCAGATCTCATTAAGTGAAGATCTAGAAAATCAGATGGAAAAGTGCTACTTATATCTTCCTGATTCTTGTTATAAAAACAAATGTTATGATAAACTATCAGGCAAAATTGTCTTCACTACATTTTGATATTCTTGTTATTGCTGTGCAACTTCCTGCATTTTGTGTGATTTTAAGACAGTACAGGGAAAAGATTTTATAAAAGATAAAAATGTAATTAGAGTCTAGCAAGATGCCAACAAACATAGATCAGTCAATCCAGAAAAAACCCTGCACTAGGAGTCTGCAAAAGGTTTTCTTTTCTCTGTGCGTGTGTCAATCACCAGGTTTCTCTATTTATCTACCAGAAATGGCCAGACTTTTTCAGCCCCTTTCCTCCACAGAACCTCGAGCATTATATCAATCAGGTATATTTTATCACAGAATTTTGCCACACAGGTTTCTATCTGGCAATTAAATCTAGATTTGTCTAGATTTCTAGATTGAATTTGTCTTCCAGGTTTGCTGATTAAATCACTCCCTTTTATCTGTCCTTTTTCTGTCCTACATCCTAGTTTAGAATAACGATTGCCATGAAAGCCTAAAAAAATAGAAAGTTTACTTACCGTACACATGTGGTACTGCATGGAAGAGAATGGGCAGACCAATAAATGTCCCAATACGGCATTTTAAAGATAATAAAATATGAACTTAATGTGTTTTCTCCAATAAGTGGATCCTGCATGCATGCTTTGTGTAAAGTAATTGATTAATTAGCGAGGGAAGAGTGCATAGTGGAAGATGGTAACCAACAGAAGAATACATGACATAACATATAAGAAGTTGTTTAAATGCAAATAAAGTCAGGGTATAGATCCCTTGGATTTAGAGTTAAACCCCATGGTGTGCCTTTTAATTTCTAGAACACAGTTACTCTTGCTATATCAGACTGATTTGAAGAAAGAAACAATAAATCTAGTGCTGAGCTGAGCTGTGTGGCTGGACACAGCTGGGTGCATCCAGCCTTTGGAAGAACAGATACAAAAAAGGACTTGGAGCCAGTCAGCTGTGGCTAGAGGAGCAGCGTAATGCCACTGAGGAGGCAAGGTCTTGGAGTGCCCCTCATCCCCACAGCGCTCTTAGTGTCTAGGGTCACAGAGCAAGCAGTGGCCAGTGGCTGAGGCAGGCGATGGAAGGAGCAGCAAACACACAGTAATAAAAACTTCTGCATTTACGACCATCAGCCCTCCCTTTCTGTATCTCCTCTGGTTCCTGTTCTCCCATTCTGCACTTTTGTCCCCTTTCACTCTTCCCTTACTATCTGCTTCTTCCTTTTAAGTTGCAGTAACCTCCCACTTTTCTATAGGAGTGCCAGGAGTCTTCCTACAGGAGGAACAGGCAAAAGTGCTATTTTTCTTGCTTCTCAGCTTCAATCATTGGAGGAAATGTTTGTAAGAATGACAAGTTCTTCCTCTCCTGCTGTCCCCCCATCTCCTTTTGGACCTGCATAGAAGGAGGAACTGCGAAAGACTGCTGCTTCATGGCATATGTGCAGGAAGTCTAAGAAAGCAAAAACTTCCTCAGAAATCTTTTAATGCTCTGACTTTGGGGTTACTTTGCCCGGCACTTGACCAAAGAGTGAGGCATGAAAAAATTCCCCCTTTCACAGGGAGGGGGCAGCTCTATAACATTTCTGTTTTCTTTATCCCTTTTTGATCACTCCTGAGCTCTCTGGCTTCAACAGTCAGAAGCTTCACCAACATGTGGCAGAAGTCTTGTAAGACTTTGTGGAGCCCAGTTCTCCAGAACTGCAAAACACCACAGAACGTGTTATAGCTTTTTGAGCACTCTGTTCTTGTGCAACTCCAAGGGGAACATAACATTCAGACAAGCTAAGGAGGTTGGGCAACGTTTGCATGCCAGAGCTCTGTTTAAATGAGATTTGGATACCCTCAATAATTATAAATCACATCTAAAGGATAGATTGATCCACATTGATTTTTGGTATGGGGATTTATGGTCACCATGTTTCTGAAAAATGGACAGCATTAAGATAATATATCTAAAGTACTTGTGGTCTTTTCCTTCATATTCTATCTTAAGGTCATGGCAAACAACAGCAACAGTTCAGGCATTTATCTTTACTGACAATCTAAAACTTTCACCATAACTTACTCTTAGCCTCTTCAATCGCTTACAATTTCATTTTCATTCAAAATCACTCAGAGTGAAGTTCCATATTTTTGTAGAATTCATGCATCTATCATTAAAGAACGCAATTCATTCTTTCAGTCTGTTCCCCAGTGTTTTTCCTTCRTTATAGTTACTAGGAAAATAACTTTCTCAAGCACTCTATTAGCCATAGTTTTGTCTGATCTTCACATTCTTGCAGATGTCCTCAGCGAGTTCCAGAGTGCATTCCCGCAGCTGCTTCCACCACCCACCGGGGAGGACTCTGAGATAGATAGGTTTGGTCCGAACATGATTCTCAAAAATGTGCAAGGAAGCAGCTGCAAACTGATGCAGGTCTGATGAGCAGCCTGGAAGTGAGAGGGAAACAGTTAAAAGGAGGAGGGCATTATTTGCCCTTCCTCCTAGTCTACCATTAGGCTACATTATCAAGAGGATTCAAGACTCAAGAATAGATCCTGACTTATGAGAATACAGAGCACAGAATGCATTTTCATGTATTATGTAGGATCAGAAGCTGAAAGAAAGTTACATTTTTATTAATTAATCAGCTGTAAATCTGTTATAAGTGCTTGTTATAAGTACTTGAGGGATCTATACTCTTCTTTCTAGGCATCAGCCACGCATTGATATTAATGAGAGTTATGTGAGCATAGTTATGGTGATATTAATTTAGTCATAGAAAAACATTTTTGTCTTCTAAGTAATCTAATTTTTTAGAACAAGGGACATATGTTTACCCTTTTTCATCAATAGATGTGCCTGTGGTTTGCACTAATACTTGCTAAATACAATATGATATTTATTTCAATATACAATATGGATTTTTATTTCCTTATTATTCTTGAGCTTGATTCTGAATACAATACACTTGTACCTTATTGGAAGGATCTCATACTGAAACTTTCCCCCTGTGGGAAACAGAACTTCAGATGCAAAGTGTTTTTTCAGTGACTCATCATATTTCTACTGATTTTGAATCTCTGTAACAAATTGTTATTACCTGGAGTTATAATTCCCCAACCACGCCTTATATCTGTGTTGCCCTAAAAATCTGCTAATTTAGGAGCTTTGTTTCAGCTGTGGGCAGGGGTTGTGTGTGTTAACTTTCTACCAACTGTTACCAGTATGGTCACAGTATAGGCAAGAAAAAGGGTTCTACCAACCCCTAACCCTTTCCAAGTATTTCTGGGTTATTTAACATGGCAAAGAAGATCCCCATGAAATCTATTTTGTCTCTACAGCCAGATGATATATTCCAGATGCAACTGGTCCATGGTGGAGAGTATAGCCCTTATATTCCCTCCTTTATGCAGACATATATGACGATCTTTTATCTTGTTCTTAATGAAAGAAAAACTCAGACAAAAATGCAAGACTAAAATCTACTTTAATCTATTGCAGAGAATGGAACTGTAAAGGTTATTACAGCAGCCAAAAGTCTACATATATATTGCGGAGCAGTACAACATCCAGCAAACAAAAGGCTTGATGCTGCTGCTTCCTGGTAAAAATCCTTCTTAAATCACAAAAATAAGATTCAATCCCTAGCATAATAGCATAACAGAGAAAAGAGAAATATGGCCTGTCAGTATCGTGCCTTTAGCTGGGAGGTAAGAAAGATTTCATTTACTGTTTGTCAGTGTTTATGTCCATGCCCTTTCTGTACAGATGGAAATGTAGTGAAGCAGAAGCTATTTGGGGAATATAGGCAGGCTGGCAAAGACTTACAGCAAGATATGAAAATAAAGGCTCGGTCCTATGTGTTAGAAATGACAGTACAAACTAGCTCCAAATCTGGGGTGAATCCTCTCTTCAAGTGTTGATAGTTTTATTTTTGCACAGTTACTAGTCTTGAATTCCTATTAATAAGAGTTCTTATCAAATGGTTGTTTTATATTTCGCTTACATGTAAATGGATGACTGACCAGGGATGAAGAAAAATAAGATGTCAAACTATTGAGTGTGAAAGTCTGTTGAACCTTCAAAACCATATTTATTGCAGCAATGTCAGTGGTGGCTTCTATCACTTACTTATCTGGTTCCCATGCTAATAAATGAGTTTGATGTCTCCCATGGCATTGACACAATGTGACCTTGGATGAGGGAGGACGTTTTGTTTTCTAATAAAGATGGTTCATTTCTGCAGTCTTCTAGAAGTGCATTACAAAATATTGGAATCAAGAAATTAAATCATTAAATACATGTATCCAAACTTACATAGGTACTTTTTCTTGAAGGCTAAGTAAATCAGGGATCCATGAAAATGGACAAAAACAAGGGAAAGATGAACGCCTTCCCACAAGATCTTTACACAAGTCTAGAGTCTTGAAGTCCCTGCTTAGCACTAGCAGTTAAGCTCMACAAAAGGCAAATATGGAAGTAAAGGAAATATATGAACGTGCTACAGTCCTCAGGGTGTTAACTTCTTTGCATGCTGTCTTAATCTTTGGCTCTGCCACTCCTCTATCTTATTGATATCGCGAGGGCTCTTATCCACCTACACTGCACTGTAAGGTATAGTGCTGATCTAGAACTGACACTGCTCTTTTCCACAGAAAAGCCTACTTCAGAGTGACTGTCTCTGCTCCTAACATGGAAAATCTTGTCATCTGCTTAACAAAAATAAAAAGTTGAGCTGAAGTAGTTTAAAGCAGGTACCTTATTGTTGTTTAATTTACAACAAGATGAACTGCAAAATAAACACTTTTTTCAGACAGAGCATCTCTGGAGCCCTTTGAATCCTCTGCAGATGAAGTAAAAAGTCATGACAGATTTTACTGTTTTGGAATCTGCCCCTTTCCCTTACAACTTCCACTGAAACCTTGAAGTTAGATGTAAGGAAATGTTTTTAGGTCGTCTAGTGTGTCCCATGCCAGACTTGGGTTATGTTCATTGGTATTGTGCCAGTTTTCTAGCCACCTCCAGAGCAGCAGCTTATTTTTTCTCTTTGTCAAGGATAGTGTCTTACTGGCAAGAATAGTATAAAAAAAAAATACCGCAGTATTTTCTATGGAGGCCAGCCAAAAGGAAAGATTTGAGTAAGGGAAAGAGAGAAGAGAGACAAAGGGCGAAGTAATGAAATAGAAAAGTAGGAAAGAAACATGGTGCTAGCACAGAAAGATAAAGAAGACATTAGACATTAGCAAACAGAAAATGAACATGGAACATAACAAAAATCTAAAAAAAATTCCTAAAATGGAAATTCTTGGTAAAACCAAATGGAGAAATTCTTTTTAAAATTCTAAAATAATCATATGTTAGCACATAATTGCTACAAAGACAACAAGATAAGAAAACTTTGTCTTCCTTTTATTTTTATTTTTTCCATTCCTTGGTATTTTCCTGCCCTGTATCAATGACATTTTTCCCACCCTGTTTTTTTCTGAATCACTTCTTCTATTTTTTTTTCCTTTTTAGCCAGGTATTTAAGCAGTATTTTACTAGATTATTGGGACATCCTCACACTACTGCTTTCTTGTTGTGATGCATCTACTTTTATTATGCAGCAGTGCAGTGACTTACTCACTAGCATAATGAGACCTTTGGCTATTTAGTATGATCTTCAGTTTTCATACTTCTTTTTTAAGTGATTTTTTYTCCTGTTCAAATAGATGGAATACAATAATAGAGACTCAAAGAGTGCACAAGGACAAAACAACAACAGTCTGTATTTCAAATGAAAAGAGAATTGCTGGTAACTTGCTTACCTTTGGATATCTGAAATGATAATAAACTTTTCATTATTAATCTGGGAATAAAAGTATTGGACAGTCATGGATAGGCAATAATTCTGAATCAGCCCTCTTCTGTAAAAGTGTTAATTACCTTAGAGGAGTATAGCTATAATCCAAGTCTATCAATATATACATTATTAGGCACAGTAAAAATATAGGCCTTCGCCAAGATCTTCAAGAGTAATTTTTTCAAGCTTTATTTCTCTTAACTATCCTTAAATTCTCTCTGCCTTGCTGAAATATATTTTTGTACTGCCACACACAGAGGTGACACTGTGACCATGAAAACTTTGGTTACTCGTAAATAACTATTTTTTTCTCTCAGAAAATTGTTTTGTCAGGTGTCTTTTGTTTGATTTTGGTGATTGTAATTCCCAGTATAAATATGGGAATATTCTTCTGAAAAGAATTACTAGGTCATTGAGTCTAAATTTGTGAAACTGCAAAAAATGATATTACAAACATTCAGYTCAGGAGTGTGTATGTACGTCTGTACTGCTGTTATCACCACCAAACTGCACAAGCTACCAAGTACTTCTCAACATGTGTAGAAAACTAAGAATTTGTATTGCAAGGGCTAAAAGAAGAATAGGGAGAGTCCAATGAATCACCAATGTCCTACAGCCCTGTAGTGGCTGGGAGTTTGTTAGGTGAAGATTCCCAGGATATCAGTTCTGGTTGCTTGTTATTACAGGCAACCACATCAAACCAAGTCTTTTAGATTCTTCTCAGATAAATTCTCCATTCCTTTTCCATGACTATATTACACTGGCATCTTATCGTTATCTGGTGGCACCCGATGAGTTATTTAATAGAAAAGCAAGTATTTCTTCTACTCTGTCATTTCTAACAGAAGAGCCCACCATTTATAGAAGAAATTCTTGCTGTAAGTCCCTCAGTTCATGCCCTCACATTTAATGTTATTAAATTTCATCTTTACTTTAGTCTAAGGCCCATTCTTTTGTATGACATTCCAGTCCTTCTCTAAACTGAAAATATTTCATCTGTTCTCACATTTTACAATAAAAACTGTGGAAGCACTTTCAAAGTTGCAATACTATCAGCATGGTTTTTCTAATACAGACAAGATCTACATATAGAGAATGGTGCTATTGCTTGCCTGATTGAGATTGCAGATTTCTTCTTCTCTTCAGAAACAGTGGCAACTGAAAGAGCCAACAGAAAACCCAGTCTCACAGATCAGTGTTAGTGGTTCTTTTCATGCCATCTTTCACAAACTTTTCCCTATTCATTTTATCACAGTTGGTAAAAATTCAAGATCAGCCTGCCAAACAACTTTTTTACAAGGGTATATGGCCAGTCAAAAGCACTTATGTTTCACACACAAGTCTTCTACTGAGAGAAGGGAATCTTCTGCCACCAATACTGAGGGCCACATTGTCTCTAATATTGGCAGGGAAGGTGCAATAATTAACAGAAACTCTTGGAATAGTCTTCCAAGAAACACACTAGCCTATAGGTGAAAAAAATGCCACAGGTCCTTCCAATATATATATAAATAAATAGAATCCATAGAACAGCATAAGCTTTCAAAACTCACTAGCCTTCTTTGAATATCTGAAAAGCAACTCACACTAAATCCCATGTATGTCTGCAACCAGATGCAGAGACTATAACTGAGTATCACATTGAATTTGTTTTCCTGTGTGATTTTGCTTCTAAGATCATCTTTCTCCTAACATTTCTCTAGGTTAGCACCTCTGAGGTAGTTTCATTAGTGGTAACAACAGTGAGAGCGCTACTTCAAGCAGGTGATAGCAACCATTTAAATGTCACCCTACTTAAAGCTTAGAGTAAACAAAGGTAAGATAATATGGTGGTTGGACTCCCAGTAGCCATTACGACTTGCCTACATCTATGCTCCATTCTAAATGCTTAATAGAGTCCTCAGGACAAAGCTGAAATGTTCGGGCTGTTGCTTAGATACTACTTTCACAGGCTTCATATGAAAAATCTATGTATACAGGCAAATAACTAGATAAGCGTTAATAGGTTGAACTTACAATGGACAAACACAAATCACTTCTTTACAATAGATTTGGGGAAGGAAGAAACAAATGTGGAATATGTAGAACATTACACTATGCAAAATAAAAACGTATATTTGATACTCTGCTGGGAAGTCTAGCAAAGGAGGTAGGAGACCTGCATGGATGAGCAAGGAGCTCCTGGCAAAACTCAACCAGAAGAAGGAAGTATACAGAAAGTGGAAAGGGGGACAGGCCACTTGGGAGGATTATAGAAACATTGTCAGAGTATGCAGGGATGTGACAAGGAAGGCTAAGGCCCGTTTGGAATTAAATCTGGCTAGAGATGTCAAGGACAACAAGAAGGGCTTCTTCAAATACATCAGTAGCAAGAGGAAGACTAGGGAAAACGTGGGCCCTTTGCTGAATGGGGTGGGTGCCCTGGTGACAAAGGATGCAGAGAAGGCAGAGTTACTGAATGCCTTCTTTGCTTCAGTCTTTACTGCTCAGGCCAGCCCTCAGGAACCCCAGATCCTGGAGGCAAGAGAGAAAGTCTGGAGAGAGGAAGACTTTCCCTTGGTGGAGGAGGAGTGGGTTAGAGATCATTTAAGCAAACTTGACACCCACAAATCCATGGGACCTGATGGGATGCACCCACGAGTGCTAAGGGAGCTGGCGGATGTCATTGCTAAGCCACTCTCCATCATCTTTGAAAGGTCATGGAGAACAGAAGAGGTGCCTGAGGACTGGAAGAAAGCCAATGTCACCCCAGTCTTCAAAAAGGGCAAGAAGGAGGACCCAGGGAACTACAGGCCAGTCAGCCTCACCTSCATYCCTRGAAAGGTGATGGAGCAGCTCATCCTGGAGGCCATCTCCAAGCATGTGGAGGACAAGAAGGTGATCAGGAGTAGTCAGCATGGCTTCACMAAGGGGAAATCATGCTTAACCAATCTGATAGCCTTCTGTGATGGAATGACTGGCTGGGTAGATGAGGGGAGAGCAGTGGATGTTGTCTACCTTGACTTCAGCAAGGCTTTTGACACTGTCTCCCACAACATCCTCATAGACAAGCTCAGGAAGTGTGGGTTAGGTGAGTGGACAGTGAGGTGGATTGAGAACTGGCTGAATGGCAGAGCTCAGAGAGTTGTGATCAGCGGCGCAGAGTCTAGTTGGAGGCCTGTAGCTAGCGGTGTCCCCCAGGGGTCAGTACTGGSTCCAGTCTTGTTCAACTTCTTCATCAATGACCTGGATGAAGGGACAGAGTGCACCCTCAGCAAGTTTGCTGACGATACAAAACTGGGAGGAGTGGCTGATACCCCAGAAGGCTGTGCTGCCTTTCAGAGAGACCTGGACAGGCTGGAGAGGTGGGCAGAGAGGAACCTCCTGAAGTTCAACAAAGGCAAGTGCAGGGTCCTGCACCTGGGGAGGAATAACCCCATGCACCAGTACAGGTTGGGGGTTGAACTGCTGGAAAGCAGCTCTGCGGAGAAGGACCTGGGAGTGCTGGTGGACACCAAGTTAAGCATGAGGCAGCAATGTGCCCTTGTGGCCAAGAAGGCCAATGGTATGCTGGGGTGCATCAGGAAGAGTGTTGCCAGCAGGTCGAGGGAGGTGATCCTCCCCCTCTACTCAGCCCTGGTGAGGCCACATCTAGAGTACTGTGTCCAGTTCTGGGCTCCCCAGTGCAAGAGGGATGTGGCACTACTGGAGCAAGTCCAGCGAAGGGCTACAGAGATGATTAGGGGACTGGAGCATCTCTCTTGTGAGGAAAGGCTGAGAGAGCTGGGCCTGTTTAGCYTGGAGAAGAGAAGGCTGAGAGGAGATCTTATTAATGTGTACAAGTATCTGAAGGGAGGGTGTCAAGAGGATTGGACCAGACTCTTTTCTGTGGTGCCCAGTGACAGGACGCGAGGCAACAGGCACAAACTGAAACACAGACACTTCCATCTGAACATGAGGAAAAACTTTTTCACTGTGAGGGTGACAGAGCACTGGAACAGGTTGCCCAGAGAGGTGGTGGAGTCTCCTTCTCTGGAGATATTCAAAACACGCCTGGACGCAATCCTGTGCAAYGTGCTCTAGGTGACCCTGCTTGAGCAGGGGGGTTGGACTAGATGATCTCCAGAGGTCCCTTCCAACCTCAGCGATTCTGTGATTCTGTGTGATTCTGTGATTCTGTCTCCTCCATGCACAGATATTTGGGAGCAATTTGTCTTAATGAAACTAAGTTACAGTCAGAATGTGCGTGAATTTGGGTCAGTCAGTTTATCTATGTGTATTCTTGCTGTACTAGGATATGTATCAGAATATCATGTTTGTTTGCCTGTACAGGAATCTCTTATAATTTGTGACTTTGAAATAACATACCAAAACTGAGATCATATCCTGAAGTTAGAAAATCACCTTAAAGTGACATATACTATGGCTTTATTTTCTAACCCAAAGGAGTTAAATTTGCAATGATTCACATATTCTGTTCAGAATGCCCAATTATATCTAGTGAAAACTGCTTTACTAAAAATAGATGCTGCTCTGCATAAGTATTAGATTGGTTCCTGCTATGCCATCTCCTCAGTAGAAAAAATGAAAAAGCAATTTTGATATGTGTTCTGCTTTGCTAATATTCAAAAATTAATTTATTAAATTTTTTAGTATCAATAATTCATGGCTTGGAGCAACACACACTGAACAAAATGGGTTTTAAGTAAAAGCTGACAGTTCCAACATCACAGTACCAGAGAATTATCTATCATGTAGTTATGGTGACACACACTAGTCTTGTGATACACACAACAAATTATATAGGATTTTTGAGTAACTCCATTTTGCTCTATTGAGCAAAATGAAATGACTACACAAATTACTGCTTTTTGCCTTTTGTCATATTTTTCATTAATCCCCTGCAGAATAAGTGTGTGCCTTCATAGACTTTGCATTAAAAAAAACAATTGTGAAAGAAACAGAAGCAGAGAAGAATTCAATACCCAGATTATATTGGTGGAAAGAATAGATAGAAAAATAATTTTCAAAGAGACAGAACAGTTTTATTTTGTAAAACAGTTCAAAATCTTCCAAAATTTCTTCTCCTTGAACTAGCTTCTGTTTCTTTGGTCCTGCCTTACACATTATTTTTTATTTCAGCTTGTCATTTATTTCATATAATTACTGCAATCATTAAAAAAATCAGTCAAGATTTTTAAAATGGCAAATCAATTTAATTATCTACATTAAATCTACTTTCCATCAATTTCTACCACAAAAGCATAAAAACTGGCTGTTATATACCACTTCTGTTGCAACTTCAAGATGAATTCTTCTATATGTGTGCCAATTTTCATATTTCTGAAGCCAATTCTTTTGCCATGTAGTGAAGGGGGACAGAGCAACTACCGACAGAAGTTACTGTCTTTAAAATACTTCTATAAAGTGTTATTATAACGGATCATACTCCTTAAAATATATATAATATATGCAAAATTATCCTACAGTAGATTATCACTTTCCAGACATAGGTTTTGATGAGAGGCATTGAATTTTAAAGATTGTTTTCCGTGTTTGTTTTCATGAGAACTCCTCTGCTCTGCTCTCCCTAGTTAAATATTATCAGCAACTAAAGCAATGTCCAGTCAGGTTCAGCTGATGTCTAGAGTCATCTAGAAAATGGTAACAATTTCTGTCTTAAATTATTATTTTAATTATATATTCTCTAACTGATATTTGTACTAATAAATACTAAAGATAGAGTTTGAAAATTCAAGATTAAAATTATTGTTTTATTTACTATTGCTTGTGATTATTCAGCAGGTCTCAGGCAAGTTGGCTGGTTTCAGTGGCTTGTTTTTCAAGATGATGTGGCTCCTGAGATATGAATGTAAGTCTACCAGAACAAAACAAGCATTTCATCAGAGCATTCAGGCTGCTCTTCTGCTATTGAAAATCTATTATTATAGGTTCATCTTCAGAAATAAGTTCATCTTACATTTGTTTCAGTCAAGAGGCCTGTCATGTCTTCTATCAAAAATCACCAGATTTTCTGTTTAAGCCAATTAAATATAACTAAAGAGCATTCATGGTCCCTTATTCCCAACCAATTTATTCAGTTTGGCTAAGTCTGTGCTTAAGTATTTATTAATAAAAGTAGCTGCCCTTCAAGAATGCAAGAAATGGGCATTTAGACATAACAAGAAGCACTGGATATTTTTAATTTGGGGGGGAAAGTACCATCCATTYACTTTTCATTCACTTGTTCATTCATTATACTATTCTTATAATATTTACACTTATCATGAATAATGCAATCACTGAAAACTGCAATTCAGCAAAAGTATGTCTAAATTTAAGCATATGAGATGTCCCTTTGAAGTCATGGATCTTAGGGGTCAGAGTGAACAATTTCAAATTTCATCACAGGCTGACATTAGTTCAAAAATACAATTTCATAAATTCTTTGAATAACAAACACATTCTCAAAATCATCAGCGACTCATGAAAAAATCATGAGCAAATAACCCACTAATAAATGTGTTACATGACAAATTCCCAGAAAATTCATCAACCAGTGTTTCTTACAACAGCAACACATACCTTAGCATACCTAATATGCTGTATAAAGAATGGAAATGCTGATCTCTTTTTTTAGCAAAAAATAAAGTATCTAAATAATATAACCACATTTTATGTACTTTCTCCATGACAAAATTATATAAGACATTGGACCAGTAAATGAAAATACTCAGTTTCCTGCAACTGTTTGGCTAGTTGAACATACCACTGCTCACTCTGTTGATCAGATGTTAAGTCAGGATAAAAACTTAAAATATGCTCTATAAAAACACTTCTAAGACACAATTTCTATAATGGTCTACTGCATTTCTACAGGAGAAGGGAGACCTGTAGCTCAAACTACAAGGTAGTACAAGATGTCTTCAAGGAGGGTTTGTCTGGACAGATCCTTTAGTGAATTCATTTGTGGCAGGACAATAAGAAGCTTATATGACATGTTTGATATAATTTCTTTCTACAAATAATAGAAACTCTTTCAACATGAATTGATTTCCATTGTCACATACAATCTGTATGGAAGCTCTCTGTCGTTGAAGACAAGAGTCTTAAGAATTCACCATCTGTGCTGAATTAGCTGAATTCATATGGAATAATTCAAGCTATTTACATTAGTCATCCACCACAAAAAAATGTATATGTATGATATATACATATATGTATGTATATGTATATATTCTACCAGTGATTCCTGTAATTTAGGTGGAATGCTTATCATGGAATAGGAGGACTTCAGCATCTAAACTGACTTCTGAAGGGCAGCATCTAGGGAACATGTTTTAGGGTGACAGAGATCCCAAGCTTGAGCAAATGCAAGGATGCAGTCAATAGGAGAAGCCAGCAGCAGTAATTTTCCAAGCAGAGATAGTTCAGTGAGCACAGAGAAAGCTGCTTATCTTTTTTTGTTATTACTTTTTAAAAAAAGAAACAAGAGACTCTTTATTTGCTGCCAGATACAGGTGTTGGTTAAACTTTTTAACTCCCCAGACTATCTAAGAGCTTCTTTGTCAATCTGGGAAAATCTGGAAAGGAAGAAATTTAGAAACAAAGTCAATGGACCTTTGGATGTGATCTTCCATTACATATGAATTATTACTCTTCTTCCATATGGAGAATCAGCTCAAGGTAACTTTAACTGCATTTCAATGCATGACCTTTTGATGATATAACCCATCTGTCTCTGTCATAAACTTTTTGAAGGCATGTGAACCAACATTTCATGTCTAAAAATCAGTATGGAGGATACAATCTTCCTGCTGTGCTTACCAAGAATGAAAGTTAATAATTGAGCCTTCCCAGACTGCTGCTTGTGTAATAGGTGTGCCTTAAATCAACCTTCCTCTTCAGTTAGGAATGTATGTAAAATGTATTAGATTTACATGCAGACTTAGATCTAAAACTGTTGTTAGGGTGTATGCGCAGATGGTCAGCCCTAACACATGGATACACTAACAAACTAACTAAAGTTTTAAGACACTACAGAGAACAAAAGGAGAGCAATGTGTATGCAGATGGCTAATCCTGACTTGTGGCTACACCAACAAGATAGCAACATGAAAAATAGTAGAAATGAAAAATATTATAGACAAAAAATGGGGGTACTGACTTAAAGTAATTGCTAATCAGGGTAGAAATTACCAGAGCAACCATATCACAAGTACTGGAGAGGTATAAGTCAGCAACATTAGGGCCAATGGGAAAGAGGAGGCAGGAGGAGACTGTTTATTTGGGAGTGGATGAGTGTGGTAAAGGGAAGAACTTGGGAAGGGAAAAAGGCAGAAAAAGAGAGTATAAGCAGAAGTGAACCTGTGACCACTGCTATTCAGGGGTACCTGCTGGGCAGCCCTCTGTTGATCCTGCTTGGAGCAGGAAAATAAAGCTGTTATTGTTTTGACCATATGTGTGCATGACTTATTTCTGTGATAAGGGGGTACATGAGGTGTTTTTCCATAAAGCTGGTGAGGCAACACCTGAAGGGGTGGACCAAACATCCTAGTGGCTGTGGTATTTAACTTTTAACAGAATCCATATTCAGTTAGGCATGCAAGCCCTTTACATATGATAAACAGGTTCACAAAGGCCAGCAAGCTTAACAAGCCATTCCCAAGAGCTGAGAAACATTCTATGCCTTATGCTAAGCTGAACTCAGTATGGTTGTTAGCTGCCAAAACCAGTTGTTAGTCTCCATGCACAGAGACTTAGAATACAAGTGGTAATGCTACGTTTTTTACTCAGTACTCTAATCGTTATATGGGATGTGGGAGATTCAAGTGCAGTTCTATTCCATACCTGAATTAGTTCTACATTTAATGTCCAGTATGGGAATTTTACGGGGCCTTGGGCATAAGATACGTGCTGAACTGCTCAGTGTTGTCAAAGCTTTTTCACATGCATATCTACGACACATGCATATCTAGAGCATTGTTACGTACCTGAGGTACCTTTACGCCTACGATTATAGTTTTTTAGATAGTGTAGTAAAAAACTGGTGTTTTATGGAAATCTGGAGTATATAAGTTTTGAATATACAAACTTTACTGCAAAAACTCAAGCATGTGCTTGGTTTTGTATGTTTTAAAGTTCCAGTTCTAATGTAAGACACCCCATGTGCCTTGTCCTACAGTATAAGTATCTCTGGTTTTGGATTCATCATTTTTTGGAACTCTGCAGGAGTTTTATACTTTGCTGATTACAGCTGAATTTCTTACAGCTGTTTTCTAAAACAGAGGACACTTCATCCTTTGTTCCATGATGCAGAAGCTTAGCATATGCTGTTTACAGTTTTATGTTAACTTCACTACAATAAGGCCCAGGTGAGTGATATGTATGTGTTTTAGAAGCACTGAGGTTTTCCCACAACCCTGTGGTTTTAAGTAATCTCTGATTGTCCTGCTGTGAAACTACAGAAACAGCATACTTTGTACTAAGCTCCATTTTAAGTTTTCCCCCTTTCACTTGTAAAGGGAACCAAGTAACACTTTGTTTATTGTCTGCTAAATTAAATAGTTGTAGAATTGCTAGAACGTTCCCAGTAGATTCCAGGTTGCTCTCTACAAGGTGATAAAACTGAAATCTTCTCATAATGGCCTCCTGAGACAGTGGTTTGCTTTTTGTGTTGATCTGAACATTTTCTGTATCTGTCCCAGTTTCTTTGGGGCTCTCCTTTCAAGCAAGGGTTGTATGACCACTTCCCATGAGAAAGCAGAGAGTCTAATTTAACTTTTAAGTGTTCACTAAAATATGGTAAGGGTAGAGTCATTAAACCAGACCTCTTCAAATACTTCAGTATACTGCACAGACTCTGACATTTAACTCATTTGTCTTATCTCAGATGTTTATTTCAGTGAAGTAACTGGCAGTTTTGCTGCAAAAATATTGAGATTTATCTTGCCAGTAGAAGATACAAGATGTATTCGGGGGCCTACAGCATGCGTCCTATGAAGAGAAATGGAAATAACAGGGATTATTTCATTTGGCAAAGAGAAGACTAAGGAACAATCTAATAGCAACCTACAACTATCTGAAGGACAGTTACAAAAATGCAGTCCCAAACTCTCCTCAGTGGAGATGAGGATGGTATACCGTTAGGCAATAGCCACAAATCATGGCTTGGGAGGTTCAGGTTGGACATCAGGAAAAACTTTACCAGGACATGGGACCTGGTCCAGGTTGCCCAGAGAAGCTGTGGACACCCTTGGAAGTTTTCAAGACCTGGCTAGACAAAGCCATGGCTGACCAAATCTAGTGCCAGTGATAGACTGCCATGCTTTGAGAGGGAGGTAGAACAACATACTCTCCTGATGTCCTTTCTAAACAACATATCTATGACTCTATGATGTGATTCTGTGGTTCTCTCTTCTTAATTCAACAGAAATGCATGCTAAAAACTAATCTTTTTCTAAAAATGGACTATTAAACTCATTTTTAAAATAGTTTAACAGAGCTGCATTTTCTCTGCAAAAAAACAAGCACATACATGAAGGACAGCAAGGACACTGGTCGTGCAATAGAGCTTCATTCCCTTCTTCCATTTTGTGTGTGAAAAATATGGCAATAATGAAAAGGTAGAGACTGTGAAATAGCTACATGGTGCCTTAGGTCCTAAAGCGAATACAGACTGAAAACCTGAGAGTCTTGAACATCTAGGCAGGTTGCTTTATTTTCTATAGAAAATCCTCTTTTGCCTTTTACTCTCCCATATTTTAGGAAACATGACTGACTTATTAGCCAATGATCATAATTCCTTCCTTAACTAACACAAAAATTTCTAACCCCTCTATTAAAGGGTGGAGAGATACAATAGTAGAAAAAAAGCATTCAGGCGAATGCTTTCATCCACTTTCACACCTAATACAAACTATTGCAGAAAACAGACAAGACTGCAATGAAGATATGTTCTCAGTCTTCTTCCTTTCTTGAGTTGACTTCCTCCAACCATATAATGTAATTTATTTTTTCCATGGACAACTTACCTATGGCTACATAGCCAGGGGCAGTACAACATGTAATGGCTGGTCTCTGAGCCCAAACTGCTGCGAGCAGTGTGTGTTTGCTGCTCTTCATGCTGTGCAGAGAAGGTGAACATATGGTCCATTATTTTTAAGTTATGAGTCAAGAAGAAAATAGAACCTACAGAAAGAAATCACGGCTGGCATTCACCAAGACTGCAGAAATCATCAGGGGAAATAATTAATTTTTCCTTGTGTGACAGTGTGCTCCTTCCCCCCTCCCCCCCCATGTGCTCTCTCCCCCTCAACCTGACCTCCCTGTAAACAGCATGTAGACAAGGGCTAGTTGAACATGCGCCATCTAAGACCCGTCTAGCATGCAAATATGACTGCGAGTCAATCATCTCCCCCCCCCATAAATAGGGGACAGCCCAGAGCCCATGGAGCTCTCCTGCATGGCAGCGGGCTGCACTGCAGAACCTCCTCTTGAGCAGGGATGCCTCTGAACGTTACTCCTAGAGGTTGAGAGATTCCTTACCCACAACAGATCTTCGGTAAGTGATTAATAGCATGCTGAACTTTTGCAAACTTCTCAAAACTTTGCTAAGTTATATCTCTGATTAACTGTGCACATAATCCCTTAGACATGAACCGTTGACAAGTCTGGGACTAAGACTGGATCCAGCTGCACCTAGGCTCCTCTCAGAAGGAGTTTAGAAAGCAAGGGGGTCCAGTCTGAACCCTGTGACTCAATGGGAGGATCTCTGTTGAACGTGCATCTGACCCTGTCCTTCATGCAGTAAATAATTGAGTGAACCTTGCCAATCAAACCTCGTTAAATCATTCTTATTTACGATTGAACTTTGTTAAGTCRCTCTCTTATCGCAATAAACATAGTGCTGCTTCCCTCGTGCGAATGAAGTGCATCGCTCATTCGCGACACCTTGGAATAAATATATGCACATTGTACATTAAAAATTACTTGAGGAAGTGTGTTTATAGCATAGTTTATGGGATCAGTAAGCAGACTTAAGTTGCTATGTTTGTAAATCTTTGCATTGCATTGATAGTTTACAATAACAGCTTTAAAAGTAAATCAGGGTACACTACATGATTCCCTTAAGGATATACATGGGCTTGCTAAAGAGTAGACATTTCCAAAAGACCTTTCAGAACTGTATCAAGGAAAAGCTTTCAGATCCAAGTAGAGTTCTTTGGTGGATAAAGATACAGCTGCTGCACTAAACATGCATCTCTTGAAGAGAAAGCTGGGTATTGAATAATGAATTCTGCCCAAGCCTCAAGCTCTCCTCAACTTTTCCCTATAAATTTCTGATGAATTGGTAGTACTGCACTAAAGAAATAGATTAGAAACTGACTGATCCCCCCTTACAATAGTGACCTCAATTTTATAGATGCTAAGAATCACAAACCAATCAAACATTCTCCCTCTTTTCATTAGAGACAAGCATTTTATTTTACTTCTAATTTGTATTTATTTCTTCTCAAGAACTTATTTAGATTCTAGCACTAAATAAGACCATTTTCCCTGAGGTATATTTTGATTTCTGAGCTTGTGAAGAGAAAAAAAGTGTGGAAGAGACTATAGCATCAGTTAATTTATTTACAAGTACCTGCTTCTACTGATTAATGTTTGTCTGAACCAGAAGGAATCTGCATTCAAGTCTTTTCATCAAAAATGTGAAAGCAGTTTTGCTAACACAAACTATTCGTTGTCAGGCATGCCACAGATATTTTATACTCTACAGAAAGTTGAAAACTCTTCTTTTTTCTGTCCTTAAACCTAAACCCTTCTGTTGCCTTGAAACATGGTGTTGGCCAAGCATCTCGGGTCTTGATGTTCTTAAGTTCCACCAATATGTGTTAATGACCTTTGTCCAAATTTCCTGCTGTGTAACTCAGAGTAAAATTTGATCTTCTTTGCACTAGTTTCCCATCCTGAGCACTAGTAATTGTGCTTAGTATCGTTCTTGGACTTGGATGGAAGAGTAATTCCAGCTGCTGCAGGAACCTATGGATGCAATTGTATATTCTGTATTAGCTCAAAGGTCGGCCTAGGTGATCAGAGTTCCTTCTTACTTTAAAATAATAAACCGGACTGACAGACAAGTAGATGGTATAGTTTCACCAAAGTTACCAGAATACACTAATTTACATATAATGAGGATGCAGCTGTAAGTGATGCAGCATGGTGAGTGATGCATTGCTGCCATAATATCATCTCTATTTTGGGGTGTCCTGTTGGGGTAGTGAGCATGCCTAACCTATCAGCTCCTTAAATCCCCTAGCCATCTTTTACCTGTGTTAGACAATGAATGATTGCTTTGTACTTTGAAACTGTATATATCCTGACCATAAAGTCTCATTGTGAATGCCTAATGGTGCCTGAAAAAAATGACCTAGAGCGGGAGGGTTACACAACCAGTACCTACCAGTACAAAAAACATAGGGACTGGTCCCAGCCTATCCGCTAAACAGACTGATAGCAAATGGAAAGAAAAAGAGAGACACAGACACCCTTCTCGCTCCTGCAGTTCCTTAAATTTCACTGATTCCTTGTGCAAAATGTTTAATAATATTGGTATATGTAACTATATCTATTACACTGGTTTTTGTGTGCAGATTATGAACAATTCAAATTGTATCTATCATCATTACCAGGGATTTGTATGTTCTCAGTTTTCATAGTGAGCAGCAGAAGCTCTGCCAAACATCACTGAATCTAGTGAAAGGATTTTATTGACTTTGATGAGCAATGGATCAGTATCCAAATGAGGTAGAAAATTATTTCCACTGCTCTTTGTTTATTAGAAATTGATCTAAAGAACAGCAGACTTTAAAAGAAAATAATGAAAATAATTCATTCAGTCCAATTGCTCTGATGTTCTAGAAATATTTGTATAGGATCAAATTAATTTGTATGAAAGAAACATTTTGAACTGATAGAAAATCTTATCTTTCCCTTTCCTTGCTATTTGATTGTATTTCAAATTACTTAATAATGGAATGCAACTTTATAAAATGACCATTGCATGAGGAATGCAACTTTAGAAAATGACCATTGCATGAGAAAAGAGATAACCAAGTAATATAAGCACTCCTGTGATAAAGGCATTGACCCAATTCTTTGTATTAAAAAGTACAGGGAATATCACAATTTCCTCTTCTCCATCCTTTCAAGTAATACACAGCTATTCAATGATTTTTCAGTGATCCAAGTCAAGTGAAATCTGGGCAGCTTAAATCAGCTTTGTATTCCTGAAAGTGAAAACAGCCCAGGTTTGTCATGTGATTCTTTCTGGTTGTCTTATATACTTGTGCCTATGCCTGCACTAAAATTGCTGTCCAGCAGTGATTTTTTTTTTGGGGGGGGGGGAGGTGAACATGGTCCAGTTGAGCACATGCTAGAACAAACTGAAATAAAACAGCCACGTGTTCTTTTAGCCAGGATACTGAGGTGTCCTGCAAAGACATGGGTTCACAACTCACAGGAGGTATTTCATGGCAGCACTTACCAAAAATCCCCAGCATTTGTTGGGGAACATTTTCTGAGACTGAATTCACATAATATCTGTCTGTCTCTGGGGAAGAAAAATAATTAGTCTTCATTCAGCAAAAGGGGACAGCACAGCACCATGCATTATATCGGATTTCATGTTTGTTCTTGCATGAAATAATGCATTATGCAATAAATGCAATATGAAATCACTCTCCCTGTATACATATCAAAATTACATGTCAGGACTATGCAATAAGGTAGGGATATGGCATGAAAAACAAATGTGAAAAACTGCTTTACTGGAAAACAGTCACAGGACTTTTCAAATATCTTCAAATATTAATGCTCATGCCTGTGTTTTCTGGCCTATAACTGATTTTTTCACAGACACAAATATATAGAACAAAGTTGATTATATAGGATATTACAAACTATAGTTTTGTAAACAAAGACAACAAAAGGCCAAAACAAGAGCAAAATTTTGGGGCAAGGAGATTTTCCAGTTCTTAAAAAGTTTTGATGACTATTGAAACTCAAATCTCCACAAAAATTTCCAGTATTTGGGTTGTATTACTGTTTGTTAAGATGTAATGGGGATTTGCGTCTCTGCTTTAAACAAATAGGCAAACTTGTCAGAACAAAATGTCTCAAGTGAAAATATTTCAGCAGATCTATCAAAAACTCAAAATGTTCTGCTATTTAGTAAAATCGAGTATGCCCTATCAAGGGCAAAGAAAAGACATAACTACAAATAGTCAGTAATAAGCAGAATATAAACAGTGTATGATGGATTAAGCCCAGTAATGAGTTATTGCTGATTATGCACATTATCTTGTCACATGGGACTGCAGAATAAAAGTATTAGTGGATTTTACCATGAAAATATTTCTGGAACTCATTGAACTCATTATTACCCACAGATACAGAGTGGCTGATAGAGATACAGATGTTTGATTATTAAAAACAGTACAGACTGTTAATAAAATAAAGCTCTTCATTGACTTAGCTCAGAATTACAGAATTAATGTTTTGCTGAAGTTTTGAGCAATTTACCAAGATCCACTGAACAGGAAGCAGTGAGCTGGATCCAGCTCTGCCAGCCAGCTGGATGTTGCATGCTACCTTCATACCTGGGCATCATGGCTGCAGACAATGATTGTGAACTGAGAGGTCAGGAGACCTGCAAGACACACAGAATTTCCCACAAGAAACCAGGACATATCACCGGAGAGGGATGCTGGAGAGGTCTGGGCAAGAAGAGTCACTCAGCCCAGACTTGGAGTCTGAATTTGAGTAGTGCTGCTTTCTGGTAGAATTCATCTCCTAAAAATTAATTCATGTAGGATGAACAACTAAGCCTTCCCTGAAGTTCATCCTGCCTCTCAGTACACTGCCTAACGTGTACATGGGTGTGAATGTTGGATTTAAGTCCTAATTAAACACCTCTAGTGCTCTAAGCTGCCTCATGTAGGACTCATCCCTCCATGTCAATGAACTGCCTAACCCTTTCCAAGTCCTGTTGTGGTTTACGTCCCCCATAAAAGCCATCAAAATCCTATCACGAAGAGCTTAATTGGAGACCGAGTAGGACCATGCAGATAATTTAAAACCAGGAATCCCAAACAAGGAATGCCAGTTGCTCACTACATTTGTTCATGCTCACTGTGGCCTTGAGGCAACTTGTATTTCACACTCTTTTGGGTGATSAGGTTGCTTCCTGGAGGTTTAAATAAGAATTGTCAAAGACAGAGAAAGGGGGACTGTATCTCTGAGGTCTTTTCTTTCTACACATGAGGGAGATGTGGTCACTGGGAAGAAGCAAGATGTTGCACAAAGACAGGGAAAAGGCAGAGAAGGAGGAGAATGTGGCAGGCAGGAGAGCATCTTGCCAGCCTGAAGCTGACCATCTGTCTCCGCCAGGCTAAAAAGAAAATACATCATTCATGATTAGGGCCTACCCATATGATATACAGCCCATTGGGTATAAAATGAGGGGGCCATCTGTCACTGGGGGCTTGTGTCCCAGTGAAAAGATAACTAGTTAATTTGGGAAGCCACGTTTCACCTAACTGTTTTGTGAGGGTTTACTGCAGGCTCCATCACCTGAATGCCTTACAGTCTTTAAGGAATTAAGTTTTCCTCACAGCATGTTTGCGAGGGGGAAAGTATTATTATCCTCACTGGGGAGTAACAGGTCCAGATCCTGAGAAATGCCTGTCACTCAAGGAAACCAGTGGGATAGTGGGATACTGAAACCTTTGAGAATCAGAGCCCAAATCACTACCTAGCATCCCATAGGAAATCCATCAAGGAGCCTGAGTTGAACCTGTGTGCACCAAGTCTCAAGCCAGCACATTAATCGAAATCCCTTTTCTTTTACAGACAAACCTTCTTCCCTTAAGTCCTTCAGCTATTTTTTTAATGTTGGTAAACATCTGTATATAGAATTTTATGCATAAACAGATGCCTACAGCTACATATTGTCCAATTCATTCACATTTGAATGCTTGACATCATGTGCATTGGGATTTATAGGGATCCAGGATATTATTACTGTTGCCATGCCTTATATTTGCATTATGACCTTCCTTAAGTGTACAGCATTGTTTTGTTAAGCAATCAGAATGCAAATACCACTGGCACAGCTAGAAAGCATTGAAGTATTCCAAGTACACAAAGTATGCAAACTGTGCAGTAAAGCACACAAATCCTAGCAAGCTCATTAGTACCATACTGCAGTGATTAGAGAGCAAAATGCTTTCTGTGGTGCACCAGTCACACTCTACTGAAGGAAAGCTTCACAATGTTTTAATGCAATGTTGCCACTCAAATGTGTATTGCTACAGCAGTCATGTTTTGCTAGTATAAACTGTTCTGAAAAGGACTCTATCCTATGCTCGTACCTAGGTACCATTCTCGATTAGCCATTAGGCACTACATAACAATCGTGATGAGGAAGGTGGTAAATATAAACATAAAAATTATGGTCTTTGGTTAGACCAAAGCCCCATTTGGCTTAATACACCTTCTCTGACAACAGCCAAAAGTATACTTTCAAGCAAAAAAAACGGGCCTGTATAGAGTGATCCTTCACCTGGTATAGCATTCAAGTTTCCAGCAGCACATATACTGAATGTGAAAACTAGGTTGTGTAGGTGTCTTGTGGCAGTTTGATTTCCATCATCTTCAATATTGTAACTTAATAACTCAAAAACAGATTACCAACAAATTATTGCTAGTGTTTGTTTATCTCTGACAATATATATATTTATACATGCACACAACAATACACTGGACACCTACTGTTCAAAAGAAAGACACTTTTCTTCAATACAGTCATCTGAAAGATCTTCTGAGACAAAGACTAGTTTCAAAGTAAACTCTTCCTGTTGTATCATGGTGTCAGAAATGATGTCAATCCTTCTCTGGGGCAGAGGATGGACTAAATGGCTGCTCAGGGTTCCTTCCTACACTGATTTTTTATGAATCTGTGATTTTCCAGCTGCTACAACAGTTAGGAAGTTCAATTTTACTTACTCTGAAACAGGAAAATATCTTTCATTCTGCTTGATCATATAACACACGTGTAATATTTCAGCTGGTGATACCAGACAAAAGAAACTGTAAGGGTCATGAGGGGATCACAGTTCTTTGGAAAGCCATAGCCATAGTGTGGGAGCTAAACTGCTATATGTACATGTATCTTATGGCCAAAAGTGGCAGGCAGAGACAACAGCAATACAGATTTGATTTGCCTCAGCAAAAATGTCTCTATATTACTCACTGAACATAGATTGTGGCTCTTGTGGACACTGCTATGCAGCATGCCTTTGCTTTTTCACTTGAGAAGGAGATCCTTGCTCCATCTCAGGGTATTCCTGACAGCTGGTCTTAGCAATGGATTTCAGCCTCTTCCTTTGCAGCAGGACCTGATCAATAACCAGACTGGCATGCTGGAAAGAGACAATACAAGTATACAGGCAATGGTAGTGGTGATGCAAACTGTGAAGTGCTTGGTAAGATGTATCACCTCAGTGGCTGCCCTCAGAAATTCGTATGTCTCTAGGGTGAATTTCTGTTTTGAGAAGTGGTCCTTTTATAGGGCAGGAAGCATTAGGTATGCTCCTGTCTCAGTCAAAGGGTTTCCTATGCAGTGCCAACAGTTACTCAGCAGTACTGATTATGCAGGTGAGATGTATCACAGCGTTGTTACTCTGCAGCCCTCTGCAGATCTCTATGCACCATGTGCACAAAGTCTGAAATGTAAGCAAATTTATGCTGCACTCATCCTTTTTGTGGTTATTAGTGTCATTTAGTATTATCTTCCTCCAGCAAATTGACTCACCAAGCAAAATGCACAAGTGCACTTTAAAATAGATCACATTATCACGCCTACCTCTTCTGAAGAGCCAAGTACCATTACTACTTTTCACAAGGAATAACTGCCTAAACTATTTCACATTCTGCTGTGCATCAACAGTATACTTCCTCCATTCAGTTAGCAATTCAGAAGAGCGATTGAACAGTAATGCATGACTATCATATTGTCGTACAATGGAGAGATAAAATCTAATGTATCAGTTTATGCCCCTTAAAGGTTAGGGTATCCTTTTCTGGAGCCTTTTCACTTAGATTTGCAATTGTACTGCTCCTAAGGTTATTTGGGGCCTCAACAAGGTGTTGCAATTAAAAATACTACTTTTACTCATAGACCATTTTGGAGGTTTCTGTCTCAACACTAATATTGAGATGATATATAATCCTGATTGCACAGTTAATTTCACAGTCAGCTGTAGACAAAAAAGGACTAATGATGGTCAAGCGCTGATAGGATTTTATTTCAGAAGTATTTTCATATTCTTCTCTATCATTCCTTCTTCCTCTGTGTSCTTTACTTTCTAGAAGGCAAATGGAGCACCAAAGAAATACAGTGAGGATGTAGACTGTTAAGTGATGAAGACAATGACTAAAACTATGAACTTGGAAAAAAACAACAACAGGAAAGCTGAAATTAGGAACCAGAAGAAATTTTGGTTAAGAAGTATAGTTAGGAGGGGGGCTAAGGGTCAGAAGCCAGAGCAACAGACAATCTACTAAGCTGAAAAGCAAAGCCAGAGCCCAGTCAGAATCAATACTGTATGTCTAGAGTTGAGAAGCAGCTTGAGCAAGACAAGGACAGGCCAGTCAAGATCCAAGGATGAGGGCTAAATAAATGGGAATAAAACAAAGGAATGATATCATAGCCCGGGATCACTTTTTACAGCAAGGAGTAACTTGTTGAGATAGCTTCCTATGTCTGATTTCTACAGCCATCACAACCCAGAACCATAGGTGAGTCATTAGTCTCCTGGGAGTCTGACTGTGGTAAGGTGGTGGCTTGTTGCATTTTGATTGCTCAGCAGTGTTTGGCAAGAGGCTGTCAGGAAAATAGCCGAAGTAGACACTAGAGCTCTGTTCTCAGTGATTTTCAACAAGACTGACCTTTGTGCCTTTGAAGACCTCCCCGTTGTTCTCTACAAAATGGTGATTTCCAATGTAATGTTATTTTAAAAATTATGCATGCTTGGTTTTTCTGTGACCTCTGTTTGCTCATTACCACTGCACGTGATGTCATGGCAAAAGAAAGGTAATGATTCTTTTTTGTAATTGTAACTAAAATGCTACCATAGCAGAATGTATGTGTTGGCCAAGGTCTTTATTATGCAACTGTATGCAGATCACTGTGAATTGCATTATTCATCTAGTTCAGTGATGCAGCACCAAGGTCACTCGGCATTTTTAAGCAAATGATGAGACCATAAGTCTAATAAATGTGCTTTATAATCACAGTGAACATATTGTCATTGTCATAGATGTTATCCTTTCAAAATCACTTGGCAAACATGACTAAAACACAGCCCTTGTGTGTTCTTTGACCTCTCTTAAGAACGCACCATCAGGAACCTTGAGCAGGTGAAAGACTGTTTAAACAGATAAGTCATGGCCTGCATCTAGAAAATCAGTACTTCTGATGGCACCATTGCAGTTTACTTAGAATAAACATGCAAGAGGCTAAATTAGCATGGAATCAGTGAAGGACAAATGTTGACAGAGAGCAGATTTTGAAAAGGAACATATCCATTAGTAAAGCYTACACAGATAAAGTGAGTTCAATTTCATATTACAACTATCTAGGCAGGTTGACATTAATTATCTGGTTTATTTTTGTAGATTTTATGCTGCAATAACCCCTTACTGATCAATGCAGTAGCCTTTTTTTTTATCTGTCAGAATACACATTAACTACCAAATGCATAAAGTCACTGTAAGCATTGCTATTATGTGCAGTTTAGTCATAAGGCTTATCAGAAGTTGCAATAGCTGATTTCTTTGAAAGGATATGTATCATCTCCCAGCCTGGGTCATCAGATTGCTAACACTGTGACCTCAAAAAGTAGTGATGTACTGCCCAGAACCTCACTACAGCTCCACTTGCTTGCAACCTGTTATATATGTGCATATTTTTGGCCACCAGGCATGAACAAACCCATAGCAGCTTGACCACTAAATATGCTCCTGACAATAGGGGAGGAAAATGAAACTTAAAATGAACATGATCTATTGAATTCTTGCTTAACTCGACCCGTTATTGATATGAATAAAGGTCAGTAATTCAGTGAAAAATTCACCTAACATCATTCAGTGGACAGAAAATATCAACATGTAAAGATGGTTGATTAGCATACAGCTGAAATAAACACGGCAGCAATAGATGTCTAAAACAAGGCACAGAGATGGCATGTCCTGTTCTCAGACAACATAAACAATATAGTCATGAAATTAGTTTTATTGCTTTTGTATTTAATCYTTCTGAGGCATCCATGCTAACCACCCCCCCAAACAGAGAAGTATTACCCTTTCTTAACAGAGCTATTTCACCAAGAAGCATGGCATGCGTCCAATGTGTCAGCAGCTTTCAATCCTCAATTCAGTTTACCAACAGTTAAATTACTCTAGGTCTGCATATAATCTTTTAAAGATGACAAAAGGCAAGATGATTTTTGATAAATAATGGAACCTTGGTACTACAAACCTGACCCTTGGCTTGCCAAGCACAGAAGTTCTCTGGGTGCAACTTGAAGTTTTGTCAGCAGTTGTTGTTCAGTAATCATTCCGTAGTCAACGCATACTCCAACCCATGCTATACTCTCTTACTTTATGCTCACTTTAATACGTTCAGTGTGCAGTTAATGTTAAGTAATAAAGACATTGGTGTATCTTAAATCCTACCTGTCCATGAGGAACTCTGTTCTTTTCTGTACACAGCAGAAATCTGAGGAGAAAGATTACCACATCTCTTTCAGAGAACTGAGGAAAGTTCAACATTTTGTTTTAAAACACAAATGATACAGTAGTGAGCTGTTTTCATTCTGGTGGAGCTGATCACTTTCTGATAAGCATAAATGCTCCAGTTTTGTGGTAACCTCCAGGATTAGGTGGCGCAGGGTGGAGGTTTTCAAGATCCCAGTCTTGGACTTTTTATTACCTTGGGCACTTGAGCCTGTTACCAGACCAGGATCTCAGATATCTGAATACAGCCCAGCCTGACAACAGGAGATTATTCAATCTTCTGGGAAGCTGTTCAGCTTTCATTAGGCTTTTATTTAGAAGGTAACAGTAGCAAAGATCCTATACAAAACACCTCCTATTTGGGGGGTTTCCTTTCTTTGTCATTTCAGAGCAGCAACCCTTCAAAGCGGATTGTATCTTTATTGGGAAAGCAGCTGGACAACCAACAAATGAACTGTTCAGCAGAGTGTGTAGAAACTTCCTAGTCTGGTCTGAAGCTTCTCACAAAGAGAAAGATTCTCTGGGTAGGAGCCTTTGCCTTCTCCAGAATCTTCTGGAGCCTTTTCTCCATTACCCTCTCACACAGCTAGTACTTTGTCTCCTATATCTCCTATGTCCAACACTTACACCATCATTTGAAATAAAAGAAAAGAACTAAATAACCACACGCTCTTGTGTATGAACATTTTCACGCATTCAGAATTGAACTTTCACATGCATGCTGGGAAAATCAAGAAACCAAAGACGGATCAGGAACTTCTCCCCTTCAAAACCATGATTTCTGTTTTTCCTTTTGCTCTGAAGTTTATGTTTTAGTCTCCTGATTTTTCAACTCTTTGGGGTGGGAAGCATGAATTAAAAATCAGCCTGTGACCCATTACTATTTTATAATCCTCTCTTTGGTAAGTTGAAAGTAATAGTTTGCCAGGCTTATACTGTAGGAATGTGAGGGAGTGAAATATTATGGCCTGGACAGGGGAAAATAAAATAAAGCTAGGTGGTTTTGGAAAGGCCTGTCCAAAAAAGTCACTATCAGAGCATATTACTGAATATGCATGTTTTGAACTGATTTTATTTAAGGTCAAAATAACATTTATTTTAGAGGAAATAACACCTTGTAATAGTGACCATAATATTTTTAGATTCAGCAACCACACAGGAACAACAGGGCCAAAAGCACCACCATGGCTGTGCTGAAATTCAAAAAGGAGAGTTATGGAAATGTGAAGAATTTTGTTTAAAAGAAGCTAGGAAGGATGCCTAAGAGATTTAAATACCCACAGTCTGCATAGAGACCCCTGAAAGATACCATACTGGGAACATAGCACCAGTGCGTACCGCTTGCTGGAAATACTTTGAGAACCAGTAAAAAGAAATCAGCATGGCTAAACAGCAGAGCAAAGGAAGTAGAATTAAATTAAGAAGGTATCATTAAAAATGATGAAGTTGCATCCCCATGAAGAAAAGAAAAAGATATAAATTCTGAAAGAATAAACATAAACCGTAATTAGACCAGCATTTGCTTTGTAAATATAGTGGCAAAATTTCAAGGTGTTCATTGTCTCCCTAAGTAATTTGACCTGTCTATGATACCAAAACACAAATTGATGGCTTGATTCACTGGTTCTTCTGCCATTCATATAGTACAGATCAAGGGCAGGACAAAAATGGATCAGTTTCTAAACAATCTTTTCTGAATTTCAGAAAAAGGGAAACCATACAAGTCTTTATCTCTTCAGAAAGAATGCCATTAGTGCATGGTAAATCATACCATCTTATTTTTTAACCACACATCGGAGTCTCTTCAAGCATTAAACTCTGCCTCAGCAGTGGCAACTTTACTTCTTGATAAAACAGGGCCAAATTTACCACACTTTCAAATGCTGAATTTCCAAATTCACAAACTTTTCAATTCTATGCAGCTAGACCCTGCCTAGTTATTTCCAAATTTTGCTCTAGGATTATGTCTCCAACTTTGTCTCTCTGTGCCTGTGTCCATAGCCTTGCAACAAAGAAATGGATAAATGTAACAAATATTTTTCCATAAATAACATGTGGGTTTTTTAAGGAAGTGCCTAAGTGTTTACATATCAATACCAGTGTGAACTAGTTCTGTTGGAGTTCAATAAAACAAATTCCAGAATGGTTAGCACAAGTGTCCTGTGAAACCAAATATGAAAACAATGGGAAATATTTTTGCCAAAGGTACTTTCAATATAGAGAGAGAATCACTAGCATATCACTAGCATGAGGACAAAGTGATCATCTAATTTATCTCTGACCTGCTCATGCAAATGATTAGGAAGATAATTCATTTTCCATAGTCTTGAGCAATTTCTGCATGTTAAGCTTCTGCATAAGTGCTTGCAGTATCAGGGCTCTCTGTCATAGAGTCATTGGTCCTCTTCTCTAGAGAGAGGGATTTTGCAGGCATTTCACTGAACGATTCTGAATAATGAATGGAGAACAATCAAGATCATAAAAATATTCATCAAGAAGGAAGACACACTAAAACACTGATGAAATAATTTACTGCCATTTATTTCATTCAAATTTCCCTTTATCTGTTTCTTTTCCCTAGCCCTTTCTACAACCATATTCATTTTCTCTACCACTGTCTACTGAATTTTGCTCTTGTTATGCCTGCACACACATCTGTTTCCTCTTGATGGCTTGATACTTCCAATATTATATTTTGAAACATCTTGTGCATTCTGTGTTTCATTGCTATTATAAAAATCTTAGGTTCCTGTAAGACTAAAAGCAGCAAATAGATTTATTTGGCCAGATAAAATTGTTGAGATTTGTATTTTGCTTGCTCAAATACAGTCCTGCCTTTCAGGAGACATTTTTAGGAGTTATCTTTGCTTTGTGTGGTGCTTTTCTGCAGTGACAGCAGGCAGTGGTTTAGTGGCAATTTTAAAATCTAGCATTACTGTACATTACAAACAGTACAATAGTGTTTTGGACAGCCACACCTCTTTAAGAAAAAACAAGATGACGTTCCTAGTTTTCTCACTCTGTTGCAGCAACCTGTTCTTCCTGTTACTTTGACAATTATTCAAGATCATGAAGCAGATCCACTCAGTCTTCTGTTTAAAAAAAACACACACATTTTGGATATTAATTTGTAAACATATATGGTGAAAATATGTTTCCTGAAACAAATTCATATTTTCACTTGATTTACTAGGTCTATTAAATATTTGCATTATTGCTTTCCAGTTACTCTCTAATATATGTATAATATGTATTAAACCCTATAAAATACTGAGAAGACATGAAAATTTTAAATTACCATTTATTTTGTAATTTCCCACTTTTACTACCTTCTGAAGACAAGTGTTTCTTCTTTAAGCTGTAAGACTTTAAAACACCATTATTGTTGTCTTCCTGCTAGTTTTTTTCTTTTATTTCGTTATCAGCCATTAGGCAAATCAAAGGTAAATCGTATAATCTAATTCTGTTAATGGAACTAAAAGCAGTTCTAGGCAATATAAAAATAAGTAAATAATCCCTAACCCCGCCAACAACCACAAACAGACTGTAATAAGGCTACCACAAAATACATCTCAGAAAACTGTTAGAAGTGCAAAAAGTCCATAAAGTAAAGCACACGGGTATGCAATTAGAAGCTGCTGTCCTTCCATGGCCAATGCAGATGTAAAAATTTTGGAGGCTGACAGACTGCACCATCCAATAATAAACAGAGCTAACAACGTTCCCAGTATCCCCCTAGGAGAAAAACAAAACAAAAAAGAGAATCCACTTGTTAGTGCATGCAGCATCAAGTCTGGTCAGATTCTAGTTCATGTCTAGCAATATGTTCCTGATAAGATGATCACCACTGGCAGAGCCAAGGACTGACTTACATAAAGAAAGTTAAGTTTGAGAAGCAAAATAATAATAGCAAACAAAAAATTAATTTCTTCAGTATGGATGAAAATAGCAGCTTCATCAGTTGTACTGCCAAAAGGACTAGTGTATTTCCAACCAAATCTTCTGGGGACCCACCAGACATACCAGTTGGAGATTTTTTTTAAGATAGCAAAGATCCTATTGCAGCCAAAATCAACATGGAGAAGTTGTTAGGATTTAAAATGACACTACAGACCTGATCTTCCATCAGGCAGCCTGATGACCAGCAGACAATGCATTTTTGCAACGTAGCAAAGGTTTTAAGTGTGCTTGAACTCTGAGGAGAGGCAATGCATCTCCTCAAGAATTACACCTCTGCTGCTCATCCAAACAGGTGCTGGCTGGTTCCCAGAAGGAAGCTCACTTTGGTCTTTTAAAAAGGTGTGCAAATCAAGTGGAAAGTAAGGGCAGAAAAAGAATCACAGATGAGCACATTTTCCAAATATTATTTTCCCTCATCCTGGTATCCTTCTCTGCATAATGGAAGGCACGGTAGGTTTCCACATGGCCTCTCTGTGACAGCTGAACTCTCTTCAAGTTAGATTCTGCCAGTTTCAGGTGCAGAGTGGCCTGGAGAACTGATGATTACAGGATTATCGTCAAAAGCCCATTGAAACATTCCTGCAGATTATAGAGAGCTCACTATTAAGCCCTGTAGGAACAAGATCTTGCCAATAAATAATGTTTCACACATGCTTTATTTGCACTCTGTATTTTCAGTCTGCTTCTGTAAAATGCATGAGATCATGCACATAATATGCTGCTGAAGTACATAATGAGCTTGGCTGTGTTACGCACTTTCCCTACGTCAATCTGAAGGACTTTCAAAATGAATGAACCTCTGCCACTTGCTAAATGACTTTCTGGCACTCCATTCTTACAAAGTATCAGCAAAACAGAATCAGAAGTGAGAAACGGACTATGCATATTTACTTAGGTTCATCTAGCAGAAATAATCTCCACTAATTTTGTTACTGCAATCAAACTACTGTAAGTAAAGCTCTCTTATTTAATTGACTTAGTTTAGTTAATGCAATCACATCACATAAAATCATATTTTATTTCTTGGCAATGCAGTCTCCAGGCCTATAAAGCATTTTGTGTCCTGAACTCTTGGGACTTTTGGGAGAGGATGGAGACAATGGATTTTAAGGTGACTCAGCACCTCATTGCAACTTCAACCTATTAAGAACAAAACATTAAAGACCTTGTGATTTTATAACCTCAGTTTAAGTGTTCCTTTGAACCTACACAGTGACATTCAGAGACATTACACAGGGTGCTGCAGACCAAATTCCTGGCCTCTGCTCCAAGTGGAGCTGCTAAGATGCTCACTTAAACAGCTAGCCAGAAATTCAAAGCTGGTATAAATGGTTCTTTGAGCAGATAACCATGCTGGCAGAGGGATAGGATGTAATGGGAACATACTGTGTGATGACAATTTTCAGCTAGTATCATGACTCTTTAGGTGTCTATTACAAGATGGCACAATTTAGAGTTGTGGCTGCTCTGCTTTGCACCGAGGCCCCAGTGGCCTCTCCAGGTTTGTTCCAGGACTGGCAGTTGTTAGGATGGAAAGGTGACATAAATCATATTGGAGCCAAGAGATACTTCTATGCGCTTAACAACATGACCCTCAATCTAATAGCACATTATTGACGAAAAGAATGGTTTAGCTTCAGTGGAGAGATTCTGCCAGTAAAGTCCATGAGGCCCAAATCGTCAAGCATGGGAAAGTGGCAAAAGGCAGATGTCATGCTCACAGTGACCAGGAGGACTGAGGGTGTACTGGCACAAAGACTGAGTTAGGAGGATGGACCTGAGCGGGACCCCTCCACTCCTCTCTCTCACAACAAAGTTGGCCACCAACTTTGTCCTTTGCATCAGCTGGATCTAAGAATTCCCTTCTTACACTCATTTCCTTCACTATTTAGTCAAGTTAATGCAATGGTGACTCTATTCAGGGATTTGATAGTAAAGAAATGTTTTTTTGTTTTTTTTTTAAAGTCTGTTGATTTTTTTCTCCTAGAAAAGGGGCCTAAATAACTTGTGATCAGACATGATGTAGTCATAGATGGCCATGAACAAAGCTTGGAGACAATATGGTTTCATAGAAGTTTGAATAAGAAAATTAGTCTTCTCTTTTGCATCGTTCAACACCTAACATGTTCCATATTTTGCTTCATTCACAGTTACATTGAAATAGCTAATTCTGTAAATCATAAAAATATGAAAATATCCATTACCTATCTGTAAAAATTAATTAAACTTAAAAAATTATTTTCAGTTAGATTATTATCTATCTTATACATGTATGCATTACTTTAGGTACAATTTCTGTGAAAACAAATATGGAAGTTAGTCAATTCTTTACAATTTGCAATTGACAAAAATAACATTTTTACAGATATGAGAGAGTCATAAATATATTGCTATCTTTCCTTTGCCATTTTAAAGAACTTTCAAAATTAAAAATAATAAAAAATAYATTGGATTTAAAAGTTGCCATTTTTTTAATAGCATATTCTTAAGAGATAGCCTTGATACTTACTGTGTTCAAGCAATTACCTATGGTGAATGGGAAAAGACTACAGAATCCTGTGGATGATAGTCATTTACCACTACCAATTCATTTCAGACATAATGGTTAATTTGTTAAAGCCTATTGCAATGTAGTATTTATAGTTTTTTTAAAAACATGTGCTTTCAGTAAGTTCACAGCATATTACAAATGTACTGTGCATGCCTGGGGATTTCCTGATACAGAAAACAGCACCCTGCGCAGTTTTAACAGCTGGTTTGGAGTTAGTCCCATCTGTCCTCTGATTACATATCTGCACCTTCTATATGGGTGGATTATTAAACAGGTTAATCAAGCAAGCATGGATAGTGTAGAAGAACAGAGAATCAATGGCTTCTTTAGTGCCACTACTCTGTCTTGTCAGGAACAGCTCAGAAACACTTTAATACATGGAATATGGTCAGGTTGACCCATCATAGCTCCATGGAAACACATGACAAAGATTGCACTAAAATCTTGATCCCACCATATTGTTTCCTTAAAAAACAATAAATATATATAACTGCTGCTTTTCCAGAGAAAACAAACAGGGACAGTTTCTTAATTGGGGCAGTTCCTTAACAAGCAGAGGCAGCTGCCACATCACATACTTTACAAATTGGAGTGTTAAAAATGTGAGTGAACAACAAAAACTAAGGAGGAGAGTCAAATTAGAAATATGATGTGTTCATGATGCACAGAAGAGCTGCTCAAGGCCTTCAGGCAAGACCTGGAGCTTCCTTGTACTTTGCAGTATGTGAAAAGGGAGATAGACACAGTCCATATCTCCAAGAGTTTACAGACTGAGGAGGAAGGAGATGCTGGCATACAAATTTCCTATACATAGGTTTATTACTGTAACTCCCCACCCCCCACCAGGTACATTTGTTTTTTCAAAGTTTTCAAAGTTATTTTCAGGTCTGCAATTACACCTAACTTATACCTTAGAGTATATGATTCCACTACATCTTAAACTCTTGTTCTAATGGTCCAAGTCATTAAGGGTTGGCAGATTATTTTGTTATGTCACACAGGAGTGGGTCTACAAAAGGAAAGGAAATTTAAGGATGAGAGCCTGGTGTTATAAACAGGGAAGGAATGGGAGAACCAGCTATGCAAAACCAAACTCCAGGAGTGGCTATTAAAATTGACAGCTGAGTTTGGCCACTGTTGGCTCTACAAAACAAAAAGCACATTTGGTGCTTCTGCAAAATCAAAACCACCCTCAATCCAAATGAGAAACACTAGATTAAAGGACTCATATTACAGTAAACATACACCTCTCCCCTCAAATGCAGACCACCTCTCACTCTTCAGTTTTGTCCATTTCCGCCTGCAAACACTAACAGAAAGGTATTTTTCTCCACAGTTTTGGAAGCTGAAATTCACTACATTTCCTCATATATAAAATGCTTTGCATAGTACTAGCCTTCCTATTTATTGTCCTTATGATTTCTGATGCCATACACTGGTACTTACTGTAGGGAGAAGACAACTGCAGAGCCAGACAGGATCACCATGGGCAGCAGGCAGTATCCCAGAACACTTGCAATGCAACCGTGTGAGACTCCTGTGATGCTCATCAGGTTGAGGAGTGCATGCATGGCAAGGCACCCGATGGCACTCATGCCATACACGTAGCCAAAGTGAACTTTTCCTGCCTGGAATAAATATGAGTAGGCATAAAGCAGCAAACAAGTGATCATCACATGGTGGGAGAAGACAGAAGGCAAACAGTAGGTCTCTGTTTTTCACACCCATTCTCTCTTCACTTTAGGTACATCGGTTAAAACGTGAACCCCAGCTGATAATTTTGGGTGATTTTTACATCAAAATATTGCAAGGTAAAACTGTGAGAATGTGTTTGTGCTGAATTTAGAGTTATAAGGCTGATTCTAAGTCTTCATGTAATTGGTCTCTGAAGTAGGACAGGAAGTGATTAAGGAGACTTGTGAAAGGCTAAGTGGTAGAAAACTGAGAAGAAATTATGGACATGGAAAACACATTTGAATACCAGGAAAATCTTTCAAATATGCATACATGTGGTTGAGCAAAAGTGTCCCAAGAAAACTGATGAGCCCACTTACTTGATAGCCTTCATGCTTTGTTACAAACCTCCAGTTTTAAACAGGCCTACAAAAAACTAGTAAACCTTTGCCAGACTTATGGTGGTTCTTAGGGTGAATGTGTCCATTCTTCCCCTTGATTATCATGAGTAATTGGGTTGCTCCTGAATCCAAGCTCAGTGTATGGAGTGCTGCTACTGACACATCTTTGTAGTTAGATCAATACAACATACTCATTTCTCCATAAACCAGTTACTGTCAGCTTATGTTCTTTTTGCTCTGATGAATAAAAGATTCTTGAGGTATTTTTTTCTTCCTATTTTTACTCTTTTGTGTGATTTTAGTGTTTATGAAAGTTACCAGCCTGATAGCCCGAAGACTGATGTTTTCTAATTTATACAAAAAGCTAGTACAAGAGGCAACAGTGGCCACAGCACCACCAATTTCTTCGTGCTCCTGTCATCCTTTTTTAGAATGATCACCTCCAGACATAAAGGCATTGTTCATTCCCAGAAGTGAACACTCACCTCACAAAAGATTGTTAAATCTTTTCCTCTCTTTTTAAGCTTCTTACAAATGAACTAGTGAATGTCAGCCAAGCAATATTGTGATTTGACATCCATACATCAGAAATAAACAGAGATTTGGGGTGAAGATGGTTTCATTTGTTTTGCGCTGGAAGTTTGTATCCTAAAGATAGCACGTATTTGTGAAGGAGGTAGCTCAACCCTGGGATTCAACTCTTAACTCAGGACAGTGAAGTAAACTTCTCAAAGGGCCACAATGCATCACCTTCTTGACACATAGCAATACACATATACATACTTAAAACACAAGTTGTTTACACACATTCATATATATACACATGATATATATCATATAATAAACCACATGAGAATCACAACTAATAGAGTCCCAGTTTCCTAGCTCATGTAGCTCATGGTTGTTTTGTAGCTCATGGCTGGATTCTCTTGTGTCTGACAAGGTAGAAATAYTGAAGCTTTTTCATGATTTGGACATCTCTTCCATGATGGTTTAGGAGGATTGATAAGATTTCCTGCTCTGCTCATGCACACTTTTTAATGAAACCTGGGAAACACAACTATCTTTGTGGGCCCTGCTTCTCTGCTCCCTCTTCTCTGTATCCTTTCAGGTTGAAACTCTTCGCTGGATGCAAATAGTATTCGAGCTGGACAGATAGAAAGCAATGCAGTGGAGAGATCCTAATCTAGTGTTGACACAAGCTGAAAGTCCTGATTTTGCAGATTGGTGCCAGCTCAACTTACCTGCAGCCTGAGAGCAGTGCATGTTTACGTGAAGGGCTGCCTGAGTTAATAAGACCCGCCTCCTTTTACAGTACTACCTCAATGTGGTTATTCTACTTTTCGACTTGACCTGCTCATTGTGCCTGTGCTGAGCTCTCAGCTGGTTCCCATTCTCAGGGTCAGTACAGTCAGCTTGCCTCCACCCTCACAACGGCCCTAGTGTTAGCCTTTCCCTCACAGTGCATTTCACCATAAAGGAATAATCTACTCCTGAACTAACAGTATGAGAAATCTTCCTATCCAGGTACAGAGACCACTGCATTTACATACTACTAGTATAAAACAGTCAGGAAAAACTGCTTCATCAAATAAAATTAATGATAGCTAGAGACAGTGTGGGAGAGCAAGACTATCTCAGATTATTATCAGTTAAAATTGCTGTCATTAAAGATTTCTAATGAGTTTAACATCTGCAACTGTTTGTGGCAGTGTTTACTGCAGACCAGCTAAAAAACGCATATATCAAATAAATATAACAATTATCAGCTAATATTTTAGACTGTTTGTTTCGGTGTATTTAATTCCACAGAGCACTACTTAGCAGCTTATTCCAAGATTAACAAATTACTGAGACAAAGATGAAGTGAGGTTAGCAGCTAAATGAAATCTCCTTTTGGTGAAATGTTTGATTTATGGTGCAGAGGAATGAGAGAGAAAAAAAAAAAACAACTCAGCTGAGCATGTTTCTTCCAATTCTAGTCTTACTTAACTTATGTAAATACACTGACTCACATGGGAATACTCCTAACACACAGTGATGTAAGCAAGACCAGAATCAAGCTTGATTAGTCTGGCAGACTTTGATAAATTGAAAGCACTAAATCTGTCCTGCGGAAGGAACAAGGTTAGAAGAAAGACATTATGCGCTTGTTTGCATCTGCCTAGAGTGGGTATTACTATCCTTAGCCAAAGTGGATGGAGAATCTGATTTTGTAGGAATGGCTACGTAAAATGCAAAGCAGCTGAGACTGGGGCATTCTTTCTCAGCTGCTACTAACTTTCACACTGCTTTTGCTTTTCTATTTGCAATGGAGTTGCTCTGTTTTACACCAGCATGAGGAAGATCAAGTCCAGGCTAACAATCCTTTTCCCATTTTCTCTGTACTCCAGAAGAACTGCTACCATTTGAAGAATATCTTTGCATATTTTTCCATATTAAAAAAGCTGAAAAAAATTGATAAATTATTTTTGGAAACAAGCTCTCAACCAAATTATGTTCCTGGTGCTATTAGAAGAGAATTATTCAAGTACAGAAGAATATCATAGCTCACATGGCTGAAGAGCCATGTTAGTATTCAAATGCATCCAAGATAGAAATGAACAGCCTGAATTTATAAGCTGGCCCATGGAAATCCCACAGACTTAGTGCTGTGAAGTTGTGGCAGAAACACTCTGGCCTGTATCAGAGGAGTTCTGCTGGCCTAAAATTGGAGCATTAGGAAAACACATGTTTTCCTAATGACACTTAGAACATTTCATATTCTAGAACAATAAATAAGCTAATTAATGTACTCTATTTCAATAACAATAATTTAATATTCATTATAATTGTTGGCTATTCAAGGAGCAATACCAATAATGACCTTTTTTTTCTTTCTTTACTTCTTTCTTTCTTTTAGTTTTCCTCCTGTTTTTCTTATTCTAATCATAGGAATTCAACACTGTCTCTCTTTTTATTCCCCTTATACCTTTATTTCTCTAGGTGGAAAACAGCCTTTCTTCTTTTGCTTCCCACCTTCTTTTCCTTGAATTCCCCTTCCTCCTTCTGCTTCCATCTCTTTAAAAGATTTTTAGTTTTATAGGAACATAAATAATAATACTTGCCATTTATATTGCAGTTTGCACATTCTAGGTACTGCACAGACATTACAAATTGAGAAAGAACTTGTGAGAGCGTTCTGATTCAGCACTGTTTATCACAGAGGAAACGGAGAATGAGAGCCCCATTTCTCTCACCTCAGTTGCTAGAGCAGTAAAGCCTTTCCCAGAATGGTCCCACCTTATCCCTGTCTGATAAATGGTTGCCGACAATCAGAACTGTACTTCAGCAGCTATGGAGAGCCCCTGTTGTCAGTGATAAATAGATGAATTTGGAGTAGTGTACAATCTCTGCTCCAACTTTCCTCCTGTAGGAAAGCTATATTCATAAGGAGGAAAGAGGTTAAGTACAGGTTACCATATTTTGTGTAGCAGAGGGAGTAGGAAAAGAATATAAACTAAGAAAGCACTAGCAAAATTTATGGGAAGGTACTGAAAATCTGAGGGGGAAAAAAGAGGCTGTTTCCATTTTCCTTTTGGATTCACTTCAGTTACAAAAAGAGAATTTTTTGGTACCTCTGCTCTCCCCAAAATAACACTGAGAGACTATAATTTCARAATACCAGCAAGAGTGTTAGAAAAAGTGGGCTAGCCTACTATGCCTTTTTTATTCTCTCCTTTAAAAACTTCTGGTTAGGTCCTTACTGAGTACATATGGTCGGGCTTCAAGTGTTCAGAGCCTCCCTAGTATACACACCAAACAAATCTGTCCTTTTCTCCCACCCCCAAAAATGGTGTGATCTTGTACTTCCACTGAAAGTAATACACTTCAGCTTTATTATACTTACGTTACATTTAACATTATACTCTTTAAAGCAAGAAGACTTCTTTCTGTATAATTTCAGGACAAACAGCAGCAAATGACCCATTTTATGTCAGTTCTGCAACTTCACATGCATTATCACCTAGGAATTTACTTGTTAAAAAAGTAATCTCTTAGGATTTATACCACATCCTACCAGCAGCAATGTTGCTCCAAGGGCCAAACAGAAAACCATAGGGCCAGTGAGGTCTGTCTCATTCATAATGCTGCCATCTGCAGGTTTCATTGGGTTTAGAACAGTTAATGTTTTTTGCCATATGTGATCAAAATTTATCCCAAGTTCTGCAACAATAAATTCCAACATTGTTAATTGCTTACAAGAAAACAACACTTTTACAGAAACTTATTAAATACCACAAAACCCCCAAATAAAACAAACAAACAAACAAACAAACCCTTCCTTTAATGAAGATCATATTGTAAGAGGATACATTCTGTAGCAGGAATATGTTGTACCTGCTCATGCAGTGTACTTGAGACTCAGCTCTGATTCCAAACTGGAATATTAATTTATTAAATTCAGTGTTAGGAAATGAACTAAAAAATGCTCTCAACCTTTTTGACTTAATATTTGTTTTTCCTATATTTAAGACATATATATTTCCAATGCTGTACTAACTCAGATGTTGAAAAATATGCTAATTAACAGTAACTGCAGAATTCAAGACACTCTGGAACACTGAAGACAGAGATACATGCTTTAATTCTGGCAAATCTAACGAGAGATGCATCTTAAGGCTGAACTTCCAGAAGCACTTAAAAATGACATTCTTCCCTTCTAGGCAAATTAATAATACTTTTTGCAGTGCTTTATAAGCTTTTTGCTTATATTCTTCCCCATTAAAGTCAATGGGAATTTGGCCATTAAATTCAGTGGGGCAAATATTTCTGTTACAACTTCTGTAGAGAGACTTCAGTTTGCAAGAGTAACTGTTTTCCGTGTGATGTACCAGCAAGCAAAAAGGTTAGGTTTAGAACTGGGTGCCAGAATTACTGAGACTGACAATGCGTTAGATCCATTTGGAAAGCAAATGACCAGTCTTTACCTTACTCCAGCTTATCTATCATCTTAATCTGAGCCAAAATATTATGTAAATAAAGTTGTTCTGTATTAAAATGCGTGTCTTTGGTACACAGATATGAACATCTCTGACACGGTGTGGATCAGAGCAGTTTTATTCTGACAGCCTTTTCACAGGGCGAGCAGTCCGTGGAGCTCAATGTTTGGACTGAGAGCTAGAAATCCAACAGTTGATCTGTATCGAGCAGCGTGGTCTTGCCATTTTTAAGGTAGTATTAGTATCTTCTAAGTAGTAAAAATCCACTTGCTCTCCAATATGCAAAAGCAGGCTGAATATGTGCTTATTGCATTATGCTGAAGTAGTTGCAATCAAGTTGCCTGATTTTTTATATTGCACCAATATTTGTAAACTGAAGTGAATACTCATTTACAAATCAGACACTAGCTTTAGGATGGTCCACATACATTTAAGAAAGAATAATGTTCATGTAGTTAAATGATCGTATGCAGCTTTCTCATTTTTTTCCATTGAAACAAAGCCATTTAACATCTTCAAACTACTAAATTTATTACTAGATATGCAAACAGGACTATTGTAAGTGTTTATTAATTATAGGTATTCTAATATAGTTTATTATGCAGTATAAATAAAGAGTGGAAAAAATGCTCAGAAGCATGCAGGCAAAGCTTATTGTTATGCTGTCATCTAGTGGTAGTAAAGTGTATGCCGTATATGTCATAAGAATGAGTTAATACTGTTATTTTCCATGCAGATTTCCATGCAAATATACAAATGTAGGCTTGGGGATTGGGGGTGCTGCTTGAAATCCTGCACAGGATTCAGAGCAGCAGCAAACCTAGCAGCCTGACTTGCTAATTCTGCTGCAGTTTCTCTAGCGACTGACGCAAATTAGCAAACAAAAGTATGCGCACCCACAAAAGCCACAAACATTGTCTGTGGGTTTATTTTTACCTTCTAGCAAAGGAAGTTCTTCATCAAAACCGTCAGCATAACTAATATGCGAGAGAGCGTCGGGATCGCATGTTGGCTGCAAAATCTGACCCGCGTAACTCTGAGCAGACAAAAGTATTTCCGAAGGGACAAAAGCACCTGCTTGAGGTCGCTCTCCTATCAAGCTCCTAGAACAGCAAGCGAATCGCCAGTGAAACGAGTAATGGCAGGGAGCAGCTTCACAGCAGCTTAGAGCTGCTCACCAGCGCGCCGTGGCTTAAATTTTCTACTATTTTCAACTTTGTGAGACCTGGAAATTTCCCAGGTGCGGCTCACGCCACGTGTAGCAAACGTCAGGTTGCTGCCCACAGATTTGCTTTCCTTTGCTGTTTACCGCAGACCCCTCCGAAATCCCGCAGGGCCCCTTGCTGACCGGGAGCTCATGCCGCCAACCCTGGGGCTGCTCCCACTCCTGCCGGCACATCTCAACCCCTTGTACCCACGTCTGGGCCTTTCCAGCCTGGGCCGTGGCAGTGGGCAGGAGGGAAGGGCCCTCGGGTCGGGAGCGTGGGGAAAGGCCTTTCCCGACGACTGAGCCTGGGAGCCACGAGGACATCCAAAACGTAGGCGCTTCTGGCTTCCACCAGGCAGCCTAGCGACACTGCCAGTATATGCCCATACTGTTAATGAAAGAGCCATATTTATAAAAAAAATGAACTTCTTTTCTTGAATCTGACAAGGAGCTTAAAGAATTTCTAGCAGTACGTGGAAAAAAAACAGCATTAATAGTGTGAAGCTCAGTCATTCAAATTAGGCAAATAACATGTAACATCTGTATTTATAAAACTAATATGGAGCTCAATCATTTATAAGGAAATGTTTAGGTATAAATGATATTGCCTTGGGAAAGACTACATGATCTCTTAAAGCTCTTTCCTGAACTATTTTCTACAGTTCCCTGATTACTTTTATGTGTAATTTTATTTCTACATGACCTGCAGGCTTAAACCAAGTTTGAACTCTCATTTGACTAAAACTAATATGTACACAACAGCCAGTGACATCCAAAGAGCTGATAGTCAAAATGAAGAAATCAGAGGAAAGCTGGGAAATAGCAAGGATTATTAGTCTCATGCTACACATTCAGAACAATGCATAGAGAGGAAAAAATAATAACATAGAGCAGCCCAGGAACCACTGGGCAGAGCTAAGGCCAACCTCACATCCTTTGATGCCCATTTCAACACTTTAACCCAAACCATTCTTTATTTCCTGAGATTTTCCATAAGGATGGGACAGTCTCCGTGGAGAACAATAAAGAAAATGAGTAATGTGCCCAGCTGTGTTCCCACACAGCTGATGTGTGACAGCAGACACAGATGGTGGTAAGATTAGGAGGAGAGAGAGGGAGAGGGAGGGAGGGAGAGAGAGAGGGAGGCAGCAAAAAGTGAACACAGTGTAGCAGAAAGCCCTTGTAGGGTGTGTGTGTATGGGCTGTGGTGATTAAGTAGCTTTGTAGAGTAAAGGGTTTTTTTGCTAGGGGACCCAAATGGACAGTGAGGAGAAATGTCTGGTCTCCAGCAGCTCTTCTCCCTCTATGAAGCCTGGGGCCAGCAGGAGGGGTAGCTGCTGCCTGGATTGTGGCAGCAGGATGGGGAAGCTACAGCAAGGTCCAACCTCGTACAGCAGAACCATGCATAGAAATCTCCTTAAGGTGAAACTCCCAAAACTTTCTTCCCTCCATACCCCCTTCCAGTGGGCAGGATACGTAATGAGCAGAAGCCACAAATAGAAAAACACAAAAAAGAAATCAGATTATAAGGCTCCTACTGTCTTTCTAATGCTATGGCTTGTTCTTGTCCCTTAAAGCTTCACCTTCATTGAATATTCAGTCCTTTTTTGGCAATTACAGGTGGGTTTTTGCCATTCATTTGATCAGGGTTTTGAAATACATCAACTTTTTTTTTTTTTTTTAATCTAGCATACTTACTTTCTGTTTCCACAAAGATTTTCATTAGACCCATAACTGTTGTAACCTTCTTCTTGGTTATCTATAGTATAACTGGACTCGTAAAAGTCTGAATGAAATTGCTCAAAAATTGACATTCTGTTGAGAAAAGAGATTTAAAACATTGATAAAATAGCCTTTCAGACAAGCTGGTATCTGTTTTTAGTTGTCTTAAACTGAAAAAAATAGTAGATCTTACAGCCACAAACTCAAGAGAATTTTTTGTAGCAACTCATAACAATTTCAAGTGACAAAAAGGGACTCTCAGCTTTCTTCTGTTACAATAAAAAAAATTAATCTTCTGCTACCATGCTAGTGTATACTAATTTACTAGTGGTATAGAGACGGGGAAAAAAAATTTACTCTCCAATGACTTCTTGACTTTCACTTGACTCTACTCGATGTCTTGTTAACGTCATCAAAAATAACTTGGTAATTAGTAATTTTGAAAGAAGATGTATCAGGGAAACTTGTTTAATACAGTTCATTTTCCTATTTTAAAAGAAAATAGTGGCCATGTCTGAATGCTTAGAAATTAATTAGGTGAGTTCTTACCATTTAAAAAAGTATTTGGGTTTCATAGACAATTCCTATTTTTAGATACTGTGCTTTGCTATATTATATCTGAGCATTCTAAAACATTGAAAAATACAAAATATTCACAGAATTATGTGATTTCTATTTAACAACATTTCTATTTCTGCTCACAGAAAAGATCTTTGCAAATCTCTTTGTAAGGTAAAAGTTAAAAGATTAGTATTTCATCAGGGACCCTGAAATGCTGCATATTCAATAGCTTCCAATCATGTCCTATAATCAGACCAATCATGGGAACCCAATTCCTTCATTTATTCAGAGTAGCAGTTCAAACTAGCAGTTATATAACATTATTTTCTTAACTGCAATCATGCAGGATTTCCAAATTTTTTAAAAAATTATATATTGTAAATATAAATTCATACAAAATAATTTTACTAAATTATTTAATATGATTTTATTTGAGATTTTACACCAGTTATATATTTAATAAAGATTTTACATGGAATAAATCTTAGAAAATTTTAGTTGGTACCTCTCCCACTATAGTTCAAATCTAGAACGTCTTTAATGTTCTTTGCTATCACTATAAAGAATAATTACTTAACCTTTCACTTTACCAGGTATGCTAAAATCCATGTGCTACAGTTCAGAAAACATATTTTCAAAGAATTTGGAGTTAAGGCTACTTACTTTTTAATGTATTCAATGAAAAATCCCTTCTGTTGAGTTTACATGCTGGAAAACACCTAAAATAGCCTCTTGCTTTAACAGGGATGAGCTTAGTGCTATTTATAAAATTCTAAATTTGATCTTTGAACAGATGCATATGAAGGAAAAAAACCCAGCAACTGTCAATATCATGGACAGCATTTAACAACACATGCAAAAGTATTAACGACAATAAGCAGAAAAGGATAGGAATCTTCAAGGAAATCAAAGCAAAATAAACAAATACTCTTTTATATATTTAACACCAATGTTAATCAAGATTGCGGTTTAGAACCTGTGCCTTAAGTGCATATTTACATACATGTACTTGGGGGTGTGTTTCCAGGAGATGTTCCTGCAGGATGGCCGGGGGCCGCAGGCAGCCCGCGAAGCCCGGCCCCGGGGCCAGCGGTGGGACCTGGCCACCATCCGGGCAGAATCGGATGCTCCCTGGGGCCATAACAGCGGCTGGGGCAGAGCAGGGAAGGCCCTGGGGGACCAGCTCCCCGGACGGTTGGAGGCCCGGGCCCCGTTCCCAGGGCCTGCTCCTGGCCCTGCTGCTTCCCAGCCGTTCTTGTTCATGTCCAAACGAGGCTGCCCAAGGGTCTCTCCAGCGCAGCCCCCACCACCRCACGGCCACGGCAAGTCTCTACCAACAAGACGATCGACCCCAATCTGCTCTTTGAGGGCCTTTACTGAACATGCAGATATCACAATCCCAGTTATTTTTTTTATGCAACATCCAGCTCATGGTATTCCTTCCATTACATGACCTTCTATGAAAAAAAAATTAGGAATCCCTTTTCCGTAGCCCTCATTACTAGAAAATTTGTAATAGGGTATGGATTTTCAAACAGTGTATTTAAACCTCTAAGCCAGCTTTCTATGTACACGCACTTCAGTATCAGATACATAACCTATTGTAACAAGTGCTGCCTTTTTCACTTATTTATTGGATAGTTTCCCAATAAGCACTTGAGCTTCTTAATTTACAGAATGGGACATTAAATGGAATGCATTATCTGGCCATTAATCTATGCCTCAGGTGCATATTAAATTCTGTGAGGTGGAAGGCCAAATGACTTCCATTTCATTAGGAGAATAATCATGCCCTGTTAATACATGTCCTAGACTTCTTTGAAAAAAGTAAAATATAGGTGCATTTTTAAATAAGAAAAATTAAGTATGTTAAGTTTTCACTACATATACATGTACAAAAAAGATTGTAGAACTGAAGGATGGGAAGAATTAAAAAATATAATATCTGTTTCTGCTAATTAAGGGTAATTCAACTATGATATTTATTAGGCCTATTATTGAGACTACCTCTTGTGCTATTAAACTTCTCTCCTGCCATTTCCAGAATAACAATCTATACTGCTACACCCACCAAGGTGAATTTTCAGTTTCAATTCTTAGCAAAGAGCTAACGTCAATGGTGTCTAATCATCCCAGTTTAGATAATATGGTTTGATTTTTGTTTTTTGCCAAATCATTGGGGAAAAAAGTGTCCGTTAAGATATACAGGATTAAGTTCTATCCTTCAGAAAGGTAATTAAAGATACATGTATTTTTAGGAATGGAGACAGTCTAATTTGCTAGTGTTATGCCTGTTTAAGTACAAAATGACTTGGCCACTTTTGCTACTTTCAGTTAGAAAAAGTTATATTTTTTATATATTTTAATATATGAACTTATATATATATATATATATATATATATATGCATACTGACTACCAGATAAGAATGGAAAATAATTATCATACAAAGCACTTGGAAGAAGGACTTAAAAAAACCCAAAACTGATAGTGGGCAATGGTTGAAGAAAATTTTACTAGTTTTTTAATATATCATAGTTGCAAAAGAAAGCCTCATGCCAGTAAAAAAAGATTAGTGTTTTGAAAAATGAAAGTAAAATTCAAATACATAAACATATATGTGTATATATAAAAATTAAAATAAAATATACATTATACATGTATATTACATGAATATCCCTGTGTATATAGGCATATAAACGTACATCTAAAACAAAAGGGAAGATGACATTAATTAGAAATGATGATGCAGACAATTGACAAAAAGAATATAAGATGAAGTATTTGATAGAAAAGAATAGAAAAAAATAGTTTCCAAATATATTAGGAGCATGTAGAATCATAACAGCACTGCTGGTCTGCTATCAGATGGAAAAGGTCAAGTGATCATAAAACAAAAAGGCAGAAATGTTCAATTAGAAATGTCAGATGAAACGATGATTAAACACTTTCCATGCAACAGCAATGTAAAGGGTTTATAAAACTGCTACCAGGCATTTTAAAGTCTTGCATCTAAGAGTTTTAAAAGAACTGGTCAAGGACTTTCTACACTGTTGAACTGCAAAACGATGGGAAAGTTTAAGAAGATCAGAAGAAAGCAAATATGCTATTTTGTAAAAGGCTAAATGAGATGACCTGAGTAAATAGCGGCCCATCAGTTTGAGATTAAACCAAGCAAATTATAGGCTCAAATAATAAATAACTGAATCAATGAAGCCCATCAACAAGAATTTATGGAAACTAGGTCACTTCAAGCTAATTTGATTATTTTTTAAGTTTATTTTCAAGTTTATTTTTAAGAGTTTTCTAGTTGAGAAAGGTAACCACTAATGTAATTATATCTACATTTAACACAAGGCATTTTACTTGATTTTGCTCCAATATATACAAAACCATCACTATTTAATGCAACAATCATTATACTGATTAAATAATTGCTATCTGATGTGTCTCAAATATAATTATAAAAGAAGTGGGATATTTCTAGTGATGTCTTACAGGACAAAAGCTTTACAAACCTAATCAAGTAGACACTTTGGATCAAAATCTACCAAGCAAAGAACTAGTTACAGGGTGATTTGATCAGAATCTACTAGGACAAAACAGAAAGCAAATAATAAAAAATCCTTCAAGCTATTAGTCAAAGGTACAATAAAATTCAGAGACAAAAAGCTTTAAAATTTTCAGTGACAGTTGACCACAAGAGCAATTTACCAATGCTTCTGGTGAGTTTCCTGCAACAGGATAGCTGAAAATCAAGAGCAGATATTATGTTATGGTTCAGGTGTGGAATTAATTCAGTGACACTCTATGACCTATGTTTATCCAGAATTACAACCTGGATCACACAGATCCTTTTTAGCCTTAAAGTCTATGAATAAGAAATTAATTTACTCAGCGACAGGTCTGAAGACTAAACGAACCATTCTTAGATTAAAAATACAAGGCTTAAAAGGATCTGAGAGGGTGCTAAGAAAAATAGACGTGTTCATGTTCACAACAAGGTAACTATAGCCAATATTAAACCTTGAAAATGGAAGGATGTTTGGTATGAAGAGAGCACACAGCTGGTATTTATTGGTACAAGTCAGTAGACTGATCAAAGGGACACCTGAGCTGAGCGTTCTTTCATGTACCTGATGATTCAGTCATTCATTGACACAGCTCATCAGAGAAGGCTGTCACATGTGTATTAACGTGAGGAAAAAATAAATTGCTGTACCTCAAGGCTTTATAACAGAATGTGAATGTAACATCATTTTCTTTGAGAGACAGGTACACAAAATGTTAATAATCTAGGGAAGAATTAGTTTGGAGAAGAACTAATTATCCCAAATGAAACAGAATTGAAGCTGATTAAAAAGATAAGTGTAGTTTATGAAAAATGTGAGATTTTTCTATAAAAAGTCAGAATTTTTTCTAAACTGAACTGTTAAGGCTTTTTCCCTACTTTTTCTTCATTTTCCTAATTTTCCCTATGTTTTCTTCATTTTCCAGCATTAAAAAAAAGGGAAAGTAAAATAGACAAAGCAGGAAAAAGTGAAATATTATCAGTTTTCAAAAACTGACATTTTCCACTTTTTTGTCAAAATAATGGTAATTATTAAAATATTTTTTATGTATTTTTATTTGTAATGAAGCACTTTTATTAAACGAGATCAAATGAAATAAGTTAGAAAAGGCCATAGAATTCTGGCTAGAGAATCAGATATATAACCCTACATTTCGTATTCAAAACTAACTCAGGACCATGGCAAATCCATTAAAATAATTAGTCAATTATTCTATAGTTTTTCAAATGCATCAACTAATCACATTAAGGTTTAATTCAGTAAGCCTTAAGCTTAATTACTCACATTTACAGACCCTATTAATAATTTTATAAGTGAGTCATTATTAAAATACATTACCGAAGAGGAAAGGAAAATTTAATTGCAAAGAAATAAACCATTTACTGCTTCTACAAAATAATTTTTTACTTAATTAATTATTTACTGTATAAAGTGTCTACTAAATGAATTATATGCATAGAGGCCTCAGACACATCCTTTGTAACACCCTAATTATTTCCCATGAAAGGTCTTTAGAGGGTGGATAAGAGGCCAAAAAAAGGCAGAAGATCTAAAACTAGTAGTGTTTTCCTTTTTTTTTATATTGAGCAGACTTGTTAGACTTGAACAAAAAAGTGAGAAAGTATGGGCTCCTGCATGAGTGGTTTTATGGATCAATACTCACTAGCAGTCAGAAACACAAATCCAGTGTTAGGAATTATTAGGAAAGGAAAAAAGAATAAAACAGAGAACATCATTATACCACTGTATAAACCCTTGATTCGCCCACAGCTTTAATACTGTGTGTAGTTCCAGTTCCCTTATCTCAGAGAGGGATAGAAGAACAGTGAAATGCTGAGGAAAGCGAGAAAGGTATGCATGGAACAGGCTCCACATGAAGAAAAACAAAGCCAGCAAGGAGTCCTTGGTCTGGAAAAGCAATAATGGGGGGGGGGGGTGGACATGGCAGAGTTTGACAAAATTATGAGTGGCATGGAGTGAATGGTAAGGATGGACGGTTCACTCTTTCTTCCAAAAGAAGAGCAAGGCATCACAAAGTGATGGTACCAGGTTAATAACAGGGAAAAAAGGTAAGGGCTCTTCATGTTGTGGGTAACAGACTTGTGGAACTCCTTGCCAAAGGAAGTCATGMGTGTTGAATATTTCTCATGATCCTGAACAAGTTTATGAAAGAGAAATCCACTGAGGATGACTAAATGCACAGAAACTAGTAATAGTAGGAGACTGGGAAGGCATTAGGGGGATGCATTCATATTCTTCCATATGTACCCAGTTATTGTCATTGCTAAAGACAGGATTTGGGGCTAGACAAACCTTTCAGGTTTGACTCATTACAGCCATTCTTATTCTTTATGTTTATGAAGGAGGAAAGCAAACAGAAAAAAAAGCATAGATTCAAATCAAAGAAAAGGAACAGAAAACCATTGCACAAGACTATAACTTCTTTAACTCTATGTGGGATGTATCTGTTGGCCTACAACAATTATCAAAACTACTGCTTTGCTATTGCTTCAAATATAGCCCTCCTTCCACACAGCTGTTACTGCAGATCAGAGTCCCTATTCTCATGTCTCTGTTCTGAGTTAGCTACTGTTCAACTTCTGACTCATAATGCACACCTGCCCCTCGCAGCATTCACCACATACTAATGCACTGGCAGCAGAAAGAATCTGAAATTGGATTAACAGATCTACTCAGATTAATGACTTCCAAAAAAGTGAAAGGAACTTTTCCTCATTTTCCAGAGCTTCTCAGTTTAAACAATTTCTTTCCTATATAACCCCTCTGTAATAGGATTGGTGGTTTCCAAAAGAAATCTAGAATTCCTGTGCCTTACCTACAAAAGCTCTTGAAGAGTTCAGTGTCTGTTCCTTGGAGGAACTGTCTGGATATGGATAGGCCAAAAAAGGCATTTCAAGTCTGCTTATGTTAACAATGTTTCTTAAGAGATGAAAAATAATTTTTTGAAAAAAATTTGTTCTATGGTATCACAATTAACAAAACCTGATTGGCAATGGATTTAACCTTGTGGTTGACATCTTTAATCTACCTAGACTGAAATGTCTATTGAAGCTTTTTCTGTGGTTTAAGCATATGTAATAGCTGGTTCTAAGACTGATTCATTGGTTCTTTGGTGTCTCATAAGGTTGAGTTCATGTTTTAATCTTTTTCTAAGTGGAGGTATGAACAAGATTTCTCACCTCCTTGTAGCTGCCTATTCTCATGAAACTTGCAGAAACTTCATTATCATTATGAGCACTGCCTCTCTGTTCAATCTATTCAAAATTAGCCAACAGATTCAGAAGTTATTGTGGAGAAAGACAGAATAAGTACGTAAGCAGCATAGTATAGTAGGCTTGTATCTATAGAAAATCAAGATCTTAACATTATAGAAAAGCCATTTTTTAAAATTTTTTGCCATATCCTTTCTGTTGCGTCGCAGTCTAGTTCAGTTTCTTTCAAATCTTCTTCTTGCAGAGAGATCAAACTGTACAGGCACATAAAGTAAAATACATATTTACACTCCAGGAGAACTCAAATTTGAAATTCAAAATATGAATTTTCCTCAATCATGATTGAGGAAAAAGAAAGGAGAACTGTTGGATATTGAGGTATATTGGTTTGAAGTGTAGATATCTAAATTTATTGTTTTGTCCTTGCATTAAGTTAATAGAACCTATACTTGAGGGTATACAAAAACAATAGTTAACATGTAGTAACATACAATCATTTTTTACTGTTTTGTAGGACTTTTGTTCAATAGATTATGAAGTGTTTTATGCAAGAAGTCAGTATTGTTATTGCTTTATGCTTGAAAAGAGAGATTAAGTGATCTTCTTAAACTCACTTAGCCAGCAACATAGCTGGGAATGGAATTTTAAGTTTCTGAGACCTAGGCCAGTATTTTTTCTACTATTCATAGAAAAAAATTTTCAATTAAAAAAATCTTTGGCAGGTTTTATATAAGACTATGAACAAGCTTAAAATAAAATGTGATTTATTTAAACAAACACAACAAAGATGCTCAACTTTTGAGAAGGATGTTGCATAACATTTGCTTTTCATAGGGCTCTTAGTGGAGTAACAAAACTGCAGCACTGCATCCTGCATAATCATAATGATTCTTCTGAAATTGTACTGGGAACAGGAGATGTGGTAACATTTCATCAAATACTTTCGTCTATGTGGAGGTCATAAAGCTCCTAAGGACAAATTCTAATTATTTCTTTAGAATAGCACTCATAGGCTCTGTAAGCTATAAAGGTTTCAAAAGAGCAGCTAAGGCATTTTGTGTCAATAATCTATAGAACACAAGTTGCCTAAAGGGAATGTTAAGTCCAGAAAGTGAGTTCTACTTTTTGGAAAAACACATAGATGGATTTGATATCCTTAAAAGGCTCCTCAGGTAAAATTTCAGCTTCCTTTCTGTGCTTGAAGTAATTAGAGAAGTGTAGCCAGACTTAGAGACTTATAAAAAGTAGGAAAAAGATGTTGGTATTTGTAAAATAGGCTATGGAACTCTGGAGATACATGCTGCTTTGTTCATATTATTTTATGTCTATAAAGGTTGTTTAGAAAATAAATGTTATACTAAGAGAAAAGCATATGGCAGAAGACTTGTCTGGTTGTTATTATTTTCTTCCCACAGGAGGAAAGGGAAGAGGAAATAAATCCAAATCTTGGAAACAAACCTAAAGCAGCAGAGAAAGCTTTTGCTAACAATAAATCAGGGGCTCCTAATTAATTTCTATTTAGCTGAGTATATCCTGAGCTTGCCAAAAGTCAGACAGATATAGCACAGATCCTTTAAGTTACTAAGAGAGAGAAAGGGGATAGTGGCATAGAGTACATTCCCTTGAGCAATGAAAATTGTGGTTGAAAAAAGGACTAGCTGAGTCTAACCCARTTTGAATAAGAAAAAGAAATACAAGCCACACTGTCCAGAACTGAATCAATATTCCATACACTGACACAATGTTGGATGCCAAAATGGAACAACAGAGATCTGTGAATTCCTGATTATTACCCACCAGGGTCATCCAGGGTACGGGCTTGTCAGGGCACCGAAAGTACACTCAGTCATACTCCAAGCAACAGATTAGTGCAGCAGCCTACACTGTAATTAAAGGCCTCATAAAGACCTTGCGGCTTATAAATTTGTAAAATCTTAAGTATTTGGTCTTAGACTTCCCATGTCTTTTATTTTCAAAGCAAAGAAAATTCAGTGCAAAAAAACATTCGCCATTTTCTAAGAATTAATTTAGGGAAAAATAAGACAGTTTATGAAAGAAAAAGTATTTGATCAAGTATTAAAACACATGAACAAAAAGAATTGAAATCATATTTGTAATGAGAATCTCACTCCCAAGACTTTCAAACTTTTCAGTACCTGACATTGTGGTTAACATTGGTTTAAACCAATTTTTGTGTGTGGTTATTCTTTATATCACTGCACCCATTATAAGAAATGAATATGGAATGGATACAGAAACAAGATAAAATTTATTGGCTAAAACCCAGAAAAGAAATTCAGCAAAGATAGGTCCAAGGTATTTTTACTCTTACTTAGATAGAAAAGATTCACAGCAGAATAAAAATAAAACTATAGGTGTGCAAATATCCAGAGCCAAAACTTGTAATGGGAGAAGTGCTTTTGGAAATGTTTATTAAAATGATCACTGTTCAGTACTAACTTTATTTTAGCATTAAGATGAATAATGAGAAAAATATGAATGTTTGAAATTGTGTTGCTAGGATAACTAAAAAAGGAAAAATGTAAAAGTTTTATAGCAAGGTTTACTAGAGTGCTTTCTGCATATTAGTTTATTCCTTTTAATCTCCATTCTGAAAAATATAAAAAAAAAAACTGATAAAACTGCCATGAATTGTTTTATTAATCAGTTCTTCCTTATTGTTAGAGATTGAAGAAGTATCCAGAAATGTATCGTGTAATTTTCAAACAGAGAAGTTTACTTATCTGGCTGGACAAGTCATACAACAAAGATATTGCTAGTGCATGGAAAACTTATACAGACAAACCATCAGAAATTTAAGCACTATGGTATAGAAGAAATGTATGCTTCTCTTGTATTTGGGGGGAAAAAAAAGAAAAAAAAAAGGATGGATCCAACATTCATTCACAAGATACTGGGTTTTAAAAATCAAATCCTCAAATCCATCCTTTTGGAATACCTTAATATTTATGTCTAGTATGATCAATTCTTTCTCTTCTGCTCAGAAGTATTTGTTTTACTTGCAAATCCTTCAAGGGGATAACTGGCAAACAGATTTTAATTGCCCCCTTCTCCACAGCTGGATAAACCTAGCTTTCTAACACAGACAATTTAATGGGAGAGAAAAGCAATTAAGATAGGGATTAATGGCCTTCGCCTGATCTATGTCTGGAGGGAATTTAATAGAAATAGCAAGGAACGTGGATTTTGTTTCTTCAGACATGGATCATAGTCTTGCTGGGCTACTGTGTTCATCCTCAGGATGACCCCATATAATGGACTTCATGTTTAAACAGTAAATTGCTAAATTGTCTGTTTTGCTTGAGGAAAATAAGAATGAGAGAAAAGCTGGAGCGTTAAATGGGACATAAAGACGGGCAACAAAAATGATCAAGGGGATGGTGCTGTCTTGTGAACCTAAAAAAGGCTGGGATTCTTCAGGCTGGAGAGAAGGCAACAGGGGACATGACTGAGGGCAAGGGAAGGTGCTGCAGGACTTGGCCAGGCTGCCTGCTCTCTGTAAATACCATGTCCTGCTGCTGAAGAAAGGATATTGGCCTAGGCAAACCATTCATCTCACTCAATGACACATTTCTTACATTCTCACTCCTTCAACTACTGTGGTAAATTGCCTTAAAGTATATATCTAATCAATAGAAAGATAAAGGTGAGTTAGGCCCATTGAGTTATGTAAGGTTTTCTTCTATTAGACAGACATACGCGGAAATTAAATTGAGGCCATTTTTTTGTGGATAATTAAATTAGCTATATTAACCCATACGTATCCTCTTTATTTTTCTTGACTTTAAGAAATGCTAGTGCTCCCACTGATTTCCAGCCTCCTGCTATCACTGTATGCTGTATTTACAATGTATGCATTAGGCTGTAAGATTTGACTGATACTTTTTTGAGAGAAAAACCTAGGAGTTCGTCTTCAAAATCAGGCAGCTCCTGGATCACTAAAGTATTGAATGGTATCATATGTTTGTGAGGGGGTTGGAAGGCAATGTTGAAACTTAGATTTGCACTGTAGAAGCTCATCAGATATGTTCTGCATGAGCAATCACATTGCTAACTGCACAAGCCATGCATTCACAGACTGGACAGCCTTCCCACTCTCCTCACGCAAATCCTTTCCATAGGGTCTCTTAATCTGTGGGGTGGAAGGATTAAAAATATATATAAACTTCCCTCTAGCAGCTCGGCCTCTTTTGTCAATGCCTGTGGCCCAGACAGCTTATTGCCTGAGCCATACAGTAGGATGAAGTTGCTGTAGAGGGTTTGATACCTGTGAGATGATAGAGAAGGATACTGAGCCGCAGTGATCATTGTCGTGCTTGCCAGTTGTGAATTCACAAATTCAAATGTGTGGTTTTGAGCCTCGGAAAACACAGGCACTTTGGTCTCAAGCCATGTCTAAACTTCCTGCAAGCAGTGCTGTGATTTTGTCCCAGCCTGTGCACTTGAGGCTCCTCTGTGCTAGCCATGGGGCATCAGGAGGGTGTTGGTTTTATTTGCAGTTTATTGTGCACTGTGTTGTGCACTATATTCTGATAAACGGCTATAGCTGGCAGCACAGAGAAAGGCTGATGGTCTTGCTGAAAATAAAACTTATTACTTATTTCTCTATGTTCCTAAGTGAAAAAAGAAAACAACTAGTCACCACCTTTGGGAAAGCACTTTGTGTTGAGGCTCTGCTATTGTATTTTGCACCTAATTTTCTCCTTTCTAGAAGAATCCAACCCCATTTTTAAAACATTTTTGGAATAGTTGTTTTCTAAACCTCTCAGTATTTCTATTCCTGTCCTCTGGAATACCCCCATTTTGTCAGAAACCTTTTTAAATCATGCTGTTCTGAACACTAGTTTTGAAATAACATTATTTCTCTGCTAGGCCCATCATGGGAAAGTGCTAAGTCTTTGAGACATCTGTATTGAGGAAAGCAAAATGACTGCAGTATCACATTCCTGCAATGCTCCTGGTTAAAGCAACCTGTGACTGTGACTGCTTTTGTAACCACTAAATACTAAGGAAGGGTAGTGAATGCTAAGGAAGGGTGACTACTCAGCTAGGAGTTAAGCATCAGATGGAAGGGATTCAGCTACAGAAAACGAAAGATCTTGGGATGGGGAGAAATGGGGATGTGACCATATGCCACAACATGACACATTTTTCATAAGGCACACGGAATTTGTTCCTAAGGCATACAGACAAGGAATCCCTGAAATGGAGACAGAGAGCAGATGTGTAGCTTGGAAGGAGCCCTAATGAACTACCAGCTGCAGCAGACAGTGACTGACTTATTTACAATGATACGAAAAGAAATACCTATTTCCCTGAGGAGCTTAGTAACAGAGGAGATGATCAGACTTCAAATGCAAATCAGGCCAAAGGCCGACACCTTAGGAAAACTGAAAAAAAAAACAACCCAAAAGCACAACAGGCCATAGCAGCTCAGAGATTATGTCTTCTGAAGGTGGAGATGGACCAGCAGCAGTTCGACAGGGTAGGTGTTGATATTAACTATAAATATACAGGCTCAGGGACACCGGGGAAATAAGTTCCCTACCTGTCTTCAGACCTGAGCTTGGGAATCACTGAAAGTGAGTTGTGAGTTTTCCTCTGTGTTCATTAGACCAACCACCCTCTCAAAGGATAGCTATCCTGGATTGACATAATTTGTTCTCAATGAATCCATCCTGGTTGTTTTTTATCTTATTTTTTATACGCATTACAAATTATATAGTTAGCACTAATGCTTTTCTGGGTATCATAGTTAGTGATTCTCAGGTCTTCCTCTGCTCTTGTTTAGGTCTGTCCTTCTCTAATGAGATTTGGCTGTCCTCCAGGACATCTCAAAGACAAACAATAAAGCAAATGGAGAGAGTCCTCCGTAGACTTTCACACTTCGTAATCTTATTCTTTCAGTATCTGGAAATGGCACTTTAGGAATAAGTAAAATGGATAGCATCACTATGCATCACTGAGTAGACCTCTGGCATTTGGAAAATACATCTCCAGGTCTTGCAATTTACAGACGTGGCATACAGCAGAATACAATTCAGCAGAAATGTTTACTCTCACTAAAGCAGAGGTAATTAAAATCAGTTTGTGTACAGAGGCAGTTAAAGTTTTATATCAAAGGCAAACTTGAAAAAAACAACCTTTGTTTTTAGCATGAAATAAGACAAAAAATGTGGAATTTATTATCACTCTGATGTTGTAGATTCTCTACTATCCAAAATATCTATAACCAGTATGTGCTTGTTCTCATACACTGCTTGTAGCTGAAAGGTATTGCTGCTTCAGTGACTAATTCACTCTTTGCCTGACTGAGGAAATATTTTTAAATAAAAGTATTTATTTCTTCTGGCCACATACAGCAYTGATTTTTTTTTCTTTCTTTCTTTCTACTGTTTTCTATTATCCACTGAATCACCTGTTTTGCAGGCAACTATTGTGATGATGTAGATGTAAAATAACATGCTATATTTGCTGGTCTCATCCAAAGTACAAAGAACTGATTGTCCTAAAAGACAGTTCCCATTGACGACTTATGGTTGAAAACCTCTACGAAAATGCAAAATATGGGCCATTAACCTGGAAGAAAGTATTAGTCAGTCTAAAGGTGTTATATACTTTCTCCATCTTCATGGAAGATAAGGAAAATAATGTGCAGCGAGAAAAAGTGTGGGGTTTTTGTTGTTTATGAGGCCCCAAATACTTAAGAAAGTTTATTCACTGAAATATAGAAAGGGCACAACTTCAACCAAAACAGAAAAGCTGTTTGAAAAGGGAAAGAGAGTGAAAATGACTTCTGTACTAAATAAACTATGATACAGTCTGGTCCATAGCAAAAAAAAGGAAAAAAATACAAGGTAAATACTATTCCATTTCTTGATTTGCTATTTGCCTAGTGAGCCCTCCAAAAACATAATGAGTTAAAGATGGTAAGTGCTGACTCTAATGTTTTTAAGTAATAAAATCCATTCTTCGGGAGAAAAAACCCTTCAATTACATTGATTCATTAGGTGATTCACTTGTTAAATGAAAAATGGTATTTATTATACTGAACAGTTAATTTTTGTCCAAATACAGAACAGAAACATTTATATATGTATGTCACATAATAATGAGGATTGAATTCTTTACCTTCTAACAGCAATACGAAGAGATGTTGCAGAGTTAGAAACTTTAAAATTTCTGTATCCAGATAATTCGCTTATAAAACTTTTAAAAGTCCTGACTGACAAGCTATGTGCACTATTAACATTGCTTTTCAGTAACTCCTGAAACACTGCATCAGTTCCAGAACACTGGTAGAGAGCAAAAAGGAAGTGTTTCAGCTTTTTAAAAGGGCAATTATAGACTTGTCAGCTTGATGTCAATCATGAGCAAAATAATGGAATGGATGCTACAGGACTCTAATTAAGAATTAAAGGAGGATAACATAATTAATGCCTGTTGTGTGAAAGGGAGGGACGGAAGGCCCTTCCTTATCTTTATAATTTACGTTTGCCTACCAGAGCCCCCCTGTTTGAGGACTTTCCCTGAGACAGTTTCGCAAAGTAAAAAGAATAAGATTTTATTAAAGCGACAGATACAACAGGTTCGGAATTGCCATTGATAAATGCACTTGCTGCTACAAATTTTCTTTCTATGAGCTCAAACTAACAATTAAGCACTTTCAATAATAATATATTTTCCTGGGTGACGTCCGATGTTTGTCGGAGGCACAAGTCTTACCAAAGAGGCGTCCCTGTTTGGGGGAGGGAGAAGGAGGCTCGCTCGTCAGCAGTCTCCGGTGAACAGGACGGGGGTTCAATTTTCTTCCCTTCCAAAAACTTTAGTGAGCTATCCTCTGTTTTATATTTGCTGAAGGGGATGTGGAAGTGCGGCAGACATACTTCATTGGCCAGATTGCCATTTGCGCGGTTGTTGGGGGTATGCCCCCCTTATTTACATATCATTATGCAGCAAAGGGCATGATTTTTAATATGGTAAGCAGGGATAATGAGGCTGGGGGTACTCTAGGTCAACCGTTAGTCTGTGAGCAGCAATTATTTTTTGGGATGCAACCCTTTGTGGTCAGGGGTGGACCGTGATACCTCCATATCGCTCCCTCCTCCGCTGTGCAGCTGGAACAAACTGTCTGGCCTTCACCAGCTAGTTCGTTACTCATGTTGCAAAAGGGTGGTGTGCTTTGGCTGCCACGTACTGTTTTTCTTGTGTGCCCCCTTATCTTTCTCCCTGAATTCTCTCTTGTTCCCACATCAATGCCAATCACCCTGGATTTGTGAAAAATATATCTTATCAAAGTAACTTGATTTCTTTTTTAAAATGAGGTTACAAGTTAGGTTGACAGAGGGGGTAGAAAAGACTCTCAATATAAAATATGTAGACTTCTGTATGGTGTGTGACTTTGATAATATGCAATATTTGATTAAGAAACAAAACAACTTTTACATTGCACATTAAATGGACTAGTCTAACTGTTAGGTCTCAAAACGTATGGTGAGAGGAAATGATCAAGTACTTGTGTTTCTAGTAGAAGTATACATTTTTTAACATTAATGTCTATAATCTCTAGGAAACCAATTGCTAATAGACTTAAAAATAACACAAAAAATGAAGACTGTTTAAATAATGAAAAGGACAAGCCACAGAAACAAAGCAATCTGAATTTTATGGTAAGGTATGCATCACCAAACCAGGTATTTATGATGCAGCCAAATGTAAAGCTACACACCTAGGAACAAAGGGAGCAGTCCCCGCCCACGCGGTGGCAGCACTAACTGCAGAAGCTTTGGGCTTGAACAGCCTGGGAGGCCAGAGGGGGCAAAAATATCCATCCTTGAACATATAAATGGGTGAATAATGAGAAAGGGAAGGCTATATCACTAGAAATTTTCCTGCTAAATAAATCATAAGTAGAACACTATCCAGATATGAGAAGAAAATGAATTAATTAGGGAGAAATGAAAGAAGAACAATAAAGGCAACAAAGGCAAGTGCAGGGTCCTGCACCTGGGGAGGAATAACCCCATGCACCAGKRCAGGTTGGGGGTTGACCTGCTGGAAAGCAGCTCTGCGGAGAAGGACCTGGGAGTGCTGGTGGACACCAAGTTAAGCATGAGGCAGCAATGTGCCCCTGTGGCCAAGAAGGCCAATGGTATCCTGGGGTGCATCAGGAAGAGTGCTGCCAGCAGGTCGAGGGAGGTGATTCTCCCCCTCTACTCAGCCCTGGTGAGGCCACATCTGGAGTACTGCATCCAGCTCTGGGCTCCCCAGTGCAAGAGGGATGTGGCACTACTGGAGCAAGTCCAGCGAAGGGCTACAAAGATGATTAGGGGACTGGAGCATCTCTCTTATGAGGAAAGRCTGAGAGAGCTGGGCCTGTTTAGCCTAGAGAAGAGAAGACTGAGGGGGGATCTTATCAATGTGTACAAGTGTCTTAAGGGAGGGTGTCAAGAGGATGGAGCCAGACTCTTTTCAGTGGTGCCGAGCGACAGGACGCGAGGCAACGGGCACAAACTGAAACACAGACGGTTCCATCTGAACATGAGGAAAAACTTCTTCACTGTGAGGGTGACAGAGCACTGGAACAGGTTGCCCAGAGAGGTGGTGGAGTCTCCTTCTCTGGAGATATTCAAAACBCGCCTGGACRCRATCCTGTGCAAYGTGCTCTAGGTGACCCTGCTTGAGCAGGGGGGTTGGACTAGATGATCTCCAGAGGTCCCTTCCAACCTCACCCATTCTGTGATTCTGTGATTCTGTAATAAGAGAAATGTAACTCCTTCGATCAAAAACTCTAGAAACTTAGCCTGGCTTGCAAAGAAGAGATTAAAAGAGGCCTCCTGACCATGTGACAATTTACATAGGAGATGAACTTTGAGAATGGTCTTTTCAGTCTTGGCAACTGGCAGTTGAAAATAGACTAATCAGAACAGAAGCAGATCCCTTTTTTCAAAGACTTAAAACAAATTAACTGTTAGAATAACCGTCCAAAGTGGAGAAGGGTTCTGCATCACTGACAGCCTTCTAAATCAAAATTCCATGCTTTTTACTAATAATCACATACTAGTGCAAAGAAGAATTAAATCCAGAAAGTTTTAGAAACTTTATGTACAAGTGAAATATAAGGGACATCTTCCTTTTTGGCCTTTTTCTCCATGTAACTATGAAATTTTTTTCAGTATTTTGAAATGTCTAGACTGAACTTTGGCTCAGGGTCATGTCTCCTGTAATGCAATTTACTTTATTAAACATTCAATTTATCTGTTCAGCATGCTATATGTATTACTACACTGACAAAATTTTCTCTAAGATTTAGAACATTCCTGGAAAATTAACTGGATAATACAAGGGTGAAAACACTTTWAAATGCCACATTACTATGCAGAAGAGACTTCATTAGCAATAAAACTCCCATCATCAGTAATCTTTGCTCTTTAAGCATTCTTCTCAATATGCAGTTTGTTAAAATTATGCAACCCATTAAACATGTTTGAACTACTTTGTAAACACAAATCAAGTGAATAAGAATCCAGTTAGCATTCATTAAGCTTTCTCAAGAAAATCTTAAAATAGGCAATTTTCCATTAAATTGGTAAACTCATGTAAAGTTGCTAATTACAGTCTACATCCCAAGAAATTAATATGAGGGAGAGGAAGAGGAAGAAATAGTCTTCATCAGAACTCAGTAAAATGTGTTGGAATTATGAACCCAGAGAAGTAATTAGAATATAATTTTAAAACATTGACTTTCTAGCACGTAGAATATAGAAGATGAATGTCTAAAGCRACAAAGCTTTCCAATATAAAGAAAAATAACAATTATTCTGTTAAATTAAGTATTTCACTATACTTTCATTTTCCTCTCTAGGCTACAACCTAGAAGCATATAATTTCACATGACCATAGAAAAAATGAAATGTCCCATTTCCTCTTTTTATTAGACAGACTATACTAATCTCAGGTGTTTTCTTTCACAGACTGCATCACTGCTTGTTTCTGCTATGATTTTTGAAGATAAGCTTCTCAGACAAAAAGATTCTAGCTATCTCTTTTGCTTTATTTTATTTTTAAGGCAAGAGATGCATTTTTATTTTCTATTTATGTCAGCGTGACTATAACAGAAATGTTCAGCAATCATCACTACAAAGTGATGAGAAATAAAAGTTTTGGCTGCATTTTCAAGCACAACTTAACATATTGTAGCAATGTGACAAGTCAATGTCAAGGAAAGACTCCAAAACATAAATTCACTGTCAACATGAAAAGACAAAATACTTATTCCAGCCACTGCTGTCTCTTTGCACCATTCTTCCTTTGTCATAATTTTTGATTAGGAAATGGTTATAGCAGCTACAAGGACAAGTACCATATGGACATGAGCCTGCATCCTGATTGCAAAAAAAGAAAAAGAAAAAAAGTATTTGCTGATATTTGTCCTCCCAAGGACAGCAAGGGCCTAACTCAAATAGCTAACCTGAGAACAGCTGGGTGACCCATCTTCTGGTTAAGAGGCTAACTAGCAGGTCATGCTCATTAGTTCAGGTACCTCTTCAGGCACCTCATTGTGCCATGGATACATATACATATACAGAAGATGAGTATTAGTGACCTGTCATATAAAGTGTTTCCGGTAGGAGTTCTAAGGCTGAAATGCATTAAGGCCAGTTTTGTTTGCCTTTTTTTTTCAGGGTAGATTTTGTCCTTTCAATTCGGTTAATTCCTATGCAAATTTAAAGCCTGTGAATTTGGCTTGGGAGAATATATTTTACAGAAAGGGGAAACTTCTACTAATGTTGACTTTAAGTGAAGTCACTCCCTTTAAGCATCTGCTCACAGCTGTGCTTCCCAGTGACAGGAGAAGGTTTTTTTCATGCTTATTCCATTTGCACAATAACTATATGAGGAGAGATTAGAAATATTTGATTTCATGGTTTACCTGTGTTCCTGTCACAGAAATCCTCACAAATGACATAAGAAATTGCTTTTCTTTTTCACTACCACTGTGAAACCTTTCTATTTTTATTTCTACATTTCCGCAGACTCACAGTGCTACCAAAGATTGCTTTCAAATGAAGCGTGCTCCCAATTGAATAGAAAGTAGTATACTTTCTGCTGTGTTTCACAGATACCATTGATTACCAATCTGCTTGGCCTTGTGCATGCATATATATTACGTTAAGAAATCTTAGCTGCATTTAATCTGCTCATATTTTACTATCAGGGGAAATGCTTGTTTACCTTTTATATTATTCACTGCGTGCTATTATTCATGTATGCTATTCCATACTCTGTTGCACTTATGGGTGTTTAGCTGATGACTAAGATCACTGAATGTGTGAATGCTTACTTTTACAATTTTGTTACTTTATGAGAAAATAAAGCACCCCTATTAAAACACAGACTATGACACCATTACAATTAGGGAACATATTTGCTTCCAGTGAACACAACTGTCAAGAAACAACACATAACACTGACTGATTTTAAATTATGACAAAACGACATTATCTCTTCAACTCAATTATTGATAGGACATTCAGTGCTGCATACCCGTGTGGCTATAATGAGATATGTATCTTGGAAATTAGACAACAAATTTATGTTAATATTTTGTTTTCACATTTTCAGTAATGAATCAGTAAATATTTGAATTTATTTATGTGGTTGGTTTCAATGTTACTCAATCCAGCTAATGACAGGTACATTTAATTTATCCTCATTATAACTAATGGCTTTTGAAGTACAGGAAATGCTGATTGTGTATGTACATCCATCACATTTCGACACTTAAATGGATCACTTGAAAAATTATATTTATGCTACTAATTTGCTGTCACATAGATACTTTCACACTTATTATTTTGCTGAACTGGACATCTTTCCATAATTGTTCTAGTAAATGTACTCCATTGTACATGGAGCTGATCTTAATATTTCCTTCATATATTTATGCAAGCTGAAAAGATAGATGACTTTACCTGTCATTTTTACTGTGCTCAATCCTGGCTTATTGAAATAACACCAATCTGAATTTATGTTTAATATATTGCATTCACATTAACAGGGGGTGTATTTGAAAAGCAGTTGCATTTCCAATTTTTATTTTAGAATTCTAAAATATATGGACTTGCTAATAGTTTAACAACAAGGACAGATCTATCTGTACAGTCTTTTTACAGACCAGCACTCGCTCTGTAGGTGTCCCGTACCAGTAAGACAAGAACGAGTTCCAGCATGAAGATACATCGTGTGAGCTCATGTAGTGACTACTCGAGCACAGTTCCTTGAATCAGAGCCGCGTTCAGCCGGCTTGGATTGCAGGTGGAGCAAATACAGGTCTTGGTTCTCTAAGGAGTAGGTATGAGGAATGAAGGTGCAATCTTTAGTCATGGTATTTGGCTTGTAGCAACTCTTGTTTTTGCAGATATTTGTGTGCCTATACAATTTTGTGCATGTCATTATACAGAATGAACCATGTGTGTTGCCACTTTGAATGTGTGATTCAGCTACCTCTGCAGGAGTTGTTTTTTTGGAATTATTCAGACTTTTTATCTATGTACATTGCTCTGTGGTAGTGATATTTTAGGATACTATGTAAAGCATATTAGTTTAATTCATGCTAATAGACAGGGAGCTTTCTTAGATTGCTGTTATTCTTATCTCTTGGGATAGTGAAGACAATATTCATTTAGCAGTTATTGGATGGCTCTCAGTGTTGATTTCTGTTTCGCATTACCACACTTCAGTAAGCCAATGTCTGTAGCGCATCAGATTTAACCATGTAGAGCAGAAACAATGTTTTCCTCCAAAAACGGCTGCTATACTCCTCATTTGTATGCTATGGTTCATCACTTTAGATTCAAGGCCCTTGTCACATTTATTCTCCATTCAAGAACATGCTTCTCTTCCCCTATATAATATCACGAATTTGCTGGTAAGATCTCCGTATCCCATTACTACCCAAGTTCAATGTGCTCAGCAGAGTGCACTGAACTATGCTAGCAAATTTACTCAGAAACTACATGCTCCCATGCTGGTATATATTGAACTCCTGCACCCTCTTCACTATTTATCAGATACTTTTATGCAGCCTTTTGAGGCCAAATCATTGTAATTTAAAATGAAGAATGTATTTATTTTATATTGATAACCTGCTATTAAATACTTTTAAACCTGCTATTTAAATACTTTTCTCCTCCTTGTCTTGCTTTATTCAGCACAACTCTAGACTGTGAACCTGATATAAGTATTTGCAGTTTTCTCAGTTAAGTGGTCTGCTGGCATTCCTTAAATACTTTATGCGGCTACAGCTGAAATTCTGATTAGATTGAGCAAATGAGAAAGAGAAAGCCAATACATGTAAACCAAGTAATTAGTGACCCTAGGCTTACCTATGTTTTCCCAGGTCTGTGAATCTTTCATGCAATTTTCAAGCAGAAAGAAAAAAACAGTAGAACATGCAGGCAGCAATAAAAGCTAAACTAGGAAAAATATAAACTAGAAAAATACCTGGAAAAGACAATATTAATCTATTAATCCCTAATAAAGATTAACACATGGAAACATCTGGGAATAATTCAATAATAATTATGCTTCTAAAATTCTATAAAGCTGAGAAGGCTAGAACAGCTGTACACTGGCAATGGAGTAGTCATACAAGACAGCAGGTCCCTCCATAATACCAATAAATAAATATTTCAAAGAAACAGTATTATATGTYTTGCAGCAGCACTGAGGTGTTACAGTCAGGAATCAAGCCACTTTGGTGAGCAATTTGGTACCAAAAAAGGACAAGAAAGTTCCAAAAGCTTATTAGATGACAGAAAACATAAGATGAAAGAAAAGAGAGGGGCTGCAACAGATGGGGGAAGCAGACAAAAGAACAAAAGTTATGAATAGTGCATAATTATTATAAAGCCATTTATACAAAAGGTATGCCGAATAATACTTAAAATAACCCTTTCTATGAGAAGGTCTCTGTTGGTGACCATACTGCCAGATAATTTTATTGTGTTTATAGATATTACGAGTGTAACTGTAATCACACACCCTTTTGAAATCTGTTTTCAAATGCTGAAGGACAAGAAGGTAAACAGAACAGTCAACACAGATTTAACACCACCATCATATTTGACTAGCTTGATTGCCTTCCACAATGAAATGACTGGCTAAGTGGATGAAAGAAGGACTGTGGGTAATTTGTAGCTTTACTTTAGTAAGGCTGTTGACACCATCTCCCAGAGCATTCACATTTGGAAACTAGGGAATTACGGGCTGCACAAATGGACTGCTAACAGTTTGAAAATTAGCTGGACTGCCATGTCCAGTAGGTGGGCAGTAACAACTGAAGTACCTCAATAGTCAGTGCTGAAACTCATGTTGTAAAACTTCATCAATGACCTGGATAATGAGACACAATGCATCCTCAGCAAATTTGTGAACAATATTAAATCAAGGACAGTGGTTGATGCAAGCATTACAACAGAGGTGCAATCCAAAGGGATCCCAATAAAGCTGAAGGTCTGGCAAACAGAAACCTCATGCAAAGATCTGCAGTTCTCGGGGTGGAACAGCTGCATGCACAGGCAGGGAGCCTGCCAGCTGAGTAGCAGCCCTGCAGAGAAGGCTCTAGGAATCGAGTCAGAGGACGTCGAGCTGAATGTGAGCCAGCAGCGTGGGGCCAACTGCATAATGGACTACACTAGAAGGAATGAGGATCAAAGAAAGTTTTAATTCCCCTTGTCTTGGCACTGGATAGGCGGCACCTAAAATATTGTGTCCAGTTTGGACCTCCCAGTCAAGGAGGCAGGTGGTCAAACTGAAGGATCCACAAACAGGCTACCAAAATTGTCAAAGTCTTAGACCACCTGCCTCGTATTGAATGGTTCTGGGAGCTGCACTTATTTAGGCTGGCAAGTGGGAGGCTATAGCACAACCTAAAAGAAACCCACAACTTTTAGAAGAGCAATTACAAAGTTGATGGACCCAAATTCTTTTCATGAATAGCAAATGGCCTAGGACCAGTGCCCACAAACTGCGGCTCAGGTGTGTAGGTATGTCAAGTAGGCCAATAAAACTTTTACCAACAAGAAACTCACATATATATATCGCACAGAAAGGAACCAGTTATTTAACCTTTTAGCTCTAGGTGACAAGAGTTGGGCCCTCTAGTTTAATCCATGACCTAGCAGAGCTTTGCTCTGTTGCTTCTTGAAGAACTGGCTGCATAAAATAAAGCTGAGTAACAATTCTAAAATCAAATTGATGGCTTTCTCTGTGGGGAAAGCCAGAACTTAGACCAAAAGACACGCACATTCTTCTAGCATTTGAAGCCGCATAGCTAGAAACGATTACAAGAACACAAGTACTACCCTATGGATAAGGGAAGAGTAACAAAAGCAAAAAAGAACAGAAACAGCTCTTTGCTGTGCTCATAGTATTTCAGATTAGTAAGACAGAAAATAAAATGCATTTAGCATTTTGAGAGCAACAAACACGACTTGCGCCATCGCTGTATAAACAATTAATAGCGTTTGAAAAAAAAAAAACCAAAACACCGGCAGATTGTGCCCGCCACAGTCACGCCCCACGCGGCGGGAGGGCACCGGGGGACGCGTCACTTCCACCGCGCCGGGCCGTGCTTCCGGCGCGTRGGGCGGGAGGTGGCGTGTTCCGCGGGCTGGCCGCTCGCGTCCGCCTCGTGCCGTGGGACGTCCCCGTTCTCCGCCCCCCCCACGCCTGCCCACCCGCGCGCGGCCCCGCGGCCGTTGAGGGGCCGTTGGGGCCGGTCTGCCCTCGCGGCGGGGGAGGCCCGCGAAGGGCGCGGCG
>NW_020450507.1:215777-249723 GCF_003343035.1 Apteryx rowi | reverse complement strand
GTGCGGCCCTACAGCTCCCGGGACGAGGTGAGTCTCCTCCGTGCGCCCCCGGGGCCGGGGGTCGCCTCGCCTGCCCCGGGTCTGCCTGGAGCGAGTCCCCAAAGGCGGCGGGCGTGTGCTCAGCAGGTGGATGCTGGCAAAGATCCTAGGGCTTGTTTTCTCCTCTGCCTGGCCTGGAACTGCAAGCACAGCCTGTGTAAGGGAGGTGCTACGTGCGCTTCTAAAGCAGGGGCCAGAGTGTTTCAGTAAAGTGTAATTGACTGCTATTAGTGACCTCCTGGTTCTTGATGCTGAAAACTTTGAAAAGCAAACAAGCCACCTTTCTTCAAAATGTTGTATTACTTGGAATGAGCAGGAATAACACAACAAAAGGAGTTTGTTATTGCTAGACTTCTCTGTGTGTGAACCAAGGAAGTCAAGCTGTTTTGGTCCCCCCCCCCCTTTTTTTTAATTTAGCCAAGATTTCTATGTTATCTGTAGATTTCTTTTCCACCAAAACCAGCGGCTTCTTACGATAGCACTGTTGCTGCTGCTGCCTGGACTGCTAGCTAATATCACAGTATTGCTATCATGCAGAATGATGTCCTTAATGATCCCACGTCCAGTTTTCTTAATGCTCAGGTTTAGTATGGTTTAACAAACCTGAACTCTTTACCTTAACTGTTTTAAGTTTTCTAACTCCCTATTTTCATAAGAACACAATGTTCTTTACAACACTTTCCAGCATACTTACTGATGGTTTAGCCTGGCTAGAATGAAAAGGCTAACATTTTAAACACTGGTGGCAGTTTAAGTTATTCAGTCTACTTTTTTATTTCCTCTCTGCATAGTAGCAAACTACAAATATGCACATGGTTCTCACACATGACTAGGACTGCTGCTTATCAACCTTATCCTTGTTACTATTTGCAATGTTAAAACCCATGCAAAACTTCATGTACTTTGATTCTTTTGTAGTAGCTGTGGCACTGATACTAAAATTTGAGCATGAAGATAAATATAAATTTGAAAGCATGCAGGGAATAGTAGTAAGAGTAAGATGTAGGATTTGTTTAGGAAAGGGAAGATGGATATCTTAGATCCTCTAGTATGGTTAGTTGTTGACAAAGAATGCTTGGAAGAGTAAGACTAATCATGTTAATCCTCACTTGCTGCAAATGGAGAAGGAAACCTTTGATCCATAAGAGTAATGAAAAACTGGCGTGGTCTATTTAGGGAAGTCTTAAATGGAGGGTTTTTAAGAAAAAGACAGGTATCTCCTGTGCATGTGTGGGTGTTTTTTTTTCCTTTCTTTCTTAAGCTCGATCCTGTTCCATACATAGCAAAGATGCTGGATTGTATAGTCTTCTTAAATTCTTTCCAATGTTTTGTTTCTGTGATTTTATAAAATAGTAGTGATAATACAATTCTGAAAACTTAATAAGCTTTTTTAAAGACTTAATCATATTGTATGTGGAGATAGTATACATGGTTTGTGAAAAGGAATTTCTGTTTTTCAGGAAAAAATAGATATGTCTACATATTCTGTTGAAAGTATTAGAAACTTCAGTATTATAGCTCATGTAGATCATGGCAAAAGTACCTTAGCAGACAGATTATTGGAAATTACAGGTAAGTGTTCTGATTTCACCTATATTATCTTCATTTGTTATGTAAGCAGATATGCAAATTTCTATAGCTTTGATTAATACTAAACTTCTTAATATCATATAAGAGAAGGCTGAGGGGGGATCTTATCAATGTGTAAGTATCTGTAGGGAGGGTGTCAAGAGGATGGGGTCAGACTCTTCAGTGGTGCCCAGTAATAGGACGAGAGGCAACAGGCGCAAACTGAAACACAAGAAGCTCTGTCTGAACCTGAGGAAAATGTAGGGTGTATATAGGATAAGATACTAATGAGGTATTAAAACTGTTTTTTGACCTTAGGAACAATTGCTAAAACTGATTGTAATAAACAAGTGCTGGATAAGCTGCAAGTGGAACGTGAAAGAGGGATTACAGTTAAAGCACAATCTGCATCTCTCTTTTACAGTCATGAAGGAGTAAACTACCTCTTAAATCTCATTGACACGCCAGTAAGTTAAGTATAAACAGTGTTTAAATTACACACACTCACAACTAAATGTCTTTATATTTAAAAATACTACCTAGCAGATTTCTGTCTTCTTGTGTTCATTAAATGCTTTAATTTTTCTTCAAGAATTGTCTTTTGGATGAACAAAATACAAATGAAAACCTCATAACATAGAAATCTCTGTGAAGGACTCTTAAAAATATGTGAAATTATAAATATTTATTTTCCCCACAGGGCCACGTAGATTTCAGCTATGAGGTATCACGGTCGCTATCTGCCTGTCAAGGTGTCATACTTGTAGTGGATGCAAATGAGGTGGAGTTCTTAATTCTTTTTTTCTGCTTAGAATTTCAGCAATTTCTTTAAGCAGCCTACAGAGACAATTGGTGTTCTTCAGTTTTTCCACAGTTCTTTTTGCTCCTGGTCTTGCTCTTCAAAAGTAGTGTGTTGCAGAAGAAGAGTAATGACAGTTTAAAAAAAGCTATAGACAAATACTTTTGTGCTTATAGATACTGTAGTTCCATGACATAGAAATAAAGCACAGATTAGTGAAGAATCAAATCCTACTTCTTACAGAGCATGAACCTTGTAAGTGGCAGTCTGTGGTACTAATACCCATTTGAGTACCTTCAGTTTCTTGTTGGAAAGCTTGACAGTGCATTCAACCACACTGTTGGCTATAAGTACTTGGTGTTGTGTTTCTAATTGTCTTCTATAATGCACATTAATCTTGGAAAATTTAAGCTAAAGTGCAGTATAAGCTGACTGTCAATAAACTTATTATGGAAATCTGAGAAGTTTTGTAACCACTAGATTAATGGGTTCTGGACTGATCTTTCAGGAGAAGCAGGGAGTTAAGGGGCAGAATGTTTTTAAGATGATACTCTGTACATTTATAAAATTTATGACAAAGTCTATGCTAAGAGGGAATTGAAATCAAAGACCTTGGATATCCTTCTCTTTGTATAGTGCTAAAAACATTTTAAAGATTCAGTTAATGGACTAGAGTAGGAGGATTAGGGGATCACGGTTTTAAATATGGACACATTTGCCCAGAGTATTTGGATGATATTTTTTTCTATGTTATATTTATGATTAGGTTGTACAAGAGTCAAATGAATGTTACTTTYTTCATATTACATTTTTCCATTTGTTTCTCTTGGTGGGAAAATATCTAACTTCCTTTCTATGTTTATGAACACTTGCTTCTTCCCAACTTGGTGAGAAAGTGGACTTAAGTAAACTTTGGTAATAAATACATTTTCTAAATATGCTGATATTTTTATATTTAGTGTGCACATATATTTTTGATGTTATATTTAAATATTATGTAATGATTTGGTGTTCTCTGTCTGCTTTTCAGACAGAATATCTGCAAACCCACCTTTATCTTTATAGTTGCTAATGTTTCCCCTCCCAGCCTGAATTTTGGAGTCATTTTCAAGATTTCTCTCTTTTATTCCTTTTTTTTTTTTTTTTTTGATCATTTTTCTTTGTTTCTTCCTTATATTGTTCAAAAGCTTATGGCTACATATCCATGCTGATTTTTCCCATCTAAGTAATTTTCTGCTTGGGCTGTTGAAAACAAAGGGGAAAAAGTAGCTTCTTTTTTGTGAGGCTTTTCTCCCCCTCCCACCATCCCCTTCCTATCCTCTCTGGTCCATTTGTGAAGTTAGACTTTAGCTTTTGTTCCCTCCCTCCCTCCCCTTGGAGTGGATCTGGAAGCTAATCTTCCTCCTTATCTAACCAGTGCTGTTATTTTGTCTTGCTTATGAAAGAAATATGAGGTACAAAGCTTATAATCCATTTTCATTTTCCAAAATAACTGTAAGGTAAATGTGAAGGTATGTTTCTGCCCTCGGGAGTAATTGCAGTTTTATTACCATGATTACATGACTAGCTTTTACTTTGTGTTAGTTGACTTGTGAATACAGCTTGCTGTAGGCAACGAATCTGTCTTTGAGGTAACTGCTACAATCTTGACTATTCAGAAGTAAATAACATACATTAAGCACCAAATATATATTTTTGTGATGGATAACAGTATGTTATTTATAAATAACTGCATATGTGAGATGTCGCACATAAAGCATTATTAGTTGTCCTATTTATATTCACATTATGAGAAATGATCTTACGATTTTGTTTTCTTTCTCAGGAATGTGTATAATCAATTACTGTTAATTATTTTCCGTTCCCCAAAAGAAGGAATGGATAGAATAGCAAAGTAGTCTTATTATTTTGTATGATATGCCAAAAAAGAACCAGTAAAATTACATGTTAAACTTTTTTCATGCGTGTTTTCTAGGGTATTCAGGCTCAGACAGTGGCAAACTTCTATCTCGCTTTTGAAGCGCAGCTTGCAATAATTCCTGTCATAAACAAGGTAATAAGGTTTTAGAGTTTTATATTAAATAGTTGGGTTGTGTAAATGTATAGAAAATTGACAAGAAATGCATCCTCAAGTAGAAGGTGGTCCTGAAAAGTGAAATTAGCTAATATGTAATAAAAACTTTGTGCATTTTCTGTCTGCTCAGTATTTTAGAGTAATTGATTTCATACAATACACATAGCTCCATTTTCTAAAAGCAGCAGTGAAAAGAAGTATTTGTGGAGTCCACATAGTTAATCGTGTTCAGAAGTACTGTGTAAATTGCATCTTGATAAGGAAGTATGAACCTGTTTTAGTTTGCAAAAAAGTAAGCTTGAAGCAAATAAGGGCCATGATATGAAAAGCAACTGACCATTTAGACTATATTGTTCAATACTGTGTATTTTATCTTGCTGAGAATAAACTGAAGCCCTGGCATTCTAGGGTCTCAGATTGACTAGACGTTAAATACAAATGAGAATGTTTAAATGATATGGTTTTGTAACCTATAACAACCAGTTTGGACAGACTTTAATTGGAAGAAATAGTTAATTAGTCTCTTTTATTTATTTTTGATTTATTTATTTTTTTTTAAGTGCAGTGGTATGTAAATTCATTTATCATAGAGCATGTATGACCAGAAGGGTGTAGATTAACCTACACAGGCTCTGCCATGCTTCTAGCAGTCTGGTTGTGATGCGACTTCTGGACACTAATGGCCCTGCTTTGTGAAATACCATATTTTAACAGCTGTGGTTTTCAAATTGGAAATGACTGATGTGAGCAATTTGAAAGGCTTTCAGAGTGGACTTAGGCCTTCTTGTACTTGTATATATACACTTGCGTTAGCAACACGTAACTTGTGTATCACTTCTGATTTGACTCCTTAACCTGAAAACATTTAACCTGTATCTGTGGATAGGAAGATAATTAGAAAATTTATGAAAATAAGAACTAATGTAAAAAATAAATGTGCTCTTTTCCAGTGGCTTACGCCTAATGATCCTGTAGTCTATCTTAATATAAGTGCACCAGTTTATGAGCATAGGAAGTTCTTCCTTTTAAAATCTTTTTTTTTTTTCCCATGGCAAATCTTCCAGTGGCTTTTTACAGAAATAGCTTTAAAAGTTCTTGCTGTGATAATCAATATATGCCTGCATGTGCTTTAATCTTTTTTCTCTTTCATTAATGGTGGTACACATAGGAGATTACATGCATAGCAGCTCAATATTTAAAAGGTGTAGTCTTAATTTTAAAGAAAATACGAGTGTTGTAGTTTAGAAGACTTTCATAGGCTCCATGATTGGAATAACAATACTGGTCACTGTTTAGCTTAAATGTTGGGGGGGTTTTTTTTGATAGATATATGTTGTACTTGATGTTTGATCCTATAAACAAGTATAGGTAGTATTTATGCTTTCAAATTACTTAGTACCTTTGCTCAAGAACTTCATTTTACACTGTCTACTGAAACAAACAGAAATAGCCTAGTTAAAGAAAAGGTCCTTCTTGAAGTCAAGCAAGGAAGGCTTTTCCTAAAACAAATGAGTGACTGGAATTTTTGATGTTAGCCTGTGGTTTCATTTATGAAATTGTCATTTGTTCCTAGTGAATAGTTTTATTCATTATAAACCTGCAAAAAATCTTTTGTGTCCAAATCTCTAGAAATCCTTTGCTTTGTTTTAAGCCATAATAGAGAAAGCTTCTTGATGAAGATCTTTTGCTGAAGACATCCAATATTTATAAGTAAATTCATAAATATTCCTTAACTTGTATTTTTGGGAACTACCATGCTGAATCATAAGATGTAATTGCTGTATGTTTAGCAGTATGTTGTTTTTAAGATTGACTTGAAGAATGCAGACCCTGAAAGAGTCGAAAAACAGATTGAGAAGCTGTTTGATATCCCTGTAGATGAATGTATAAGGGTAAGATCTTTTAAAGTTTCATAATATGGCTGATTGTATACCTGTTCCTACTTTGTAGCTAATGAAAGATTTGTACACATAATAGATCAACAAGGTGTTGTCTGTCTGTCTGTCTGTCTTTGACATATAGTATGAATTTCTTTAAAGATTATTGTCTCCTGGAAGACAAGAATGGAGAAAAAACTTCTCAGTTAAACATTCTAATATGCCTTGATGATGCATCAGATAAACTTGAAATTGTTTCCCATTGTTCTCTCACTTTGGAATACTTTTATGGGTAGTATCAAATGTGGCAACCAAAAACTGACTAAATGTGACACTAATAAATACTGAATGAGTGTAAGACAGATGTCATATAAAATTGTTGTTGGACTTGTTTTAGATTTCTGCTAAACAAGGAACAAATGTTGAAAGAGTTCTACAAAAAGTCATTGAAAAGATTCCACCGTAAGTTCTGTATTTTAGTTATGAAACCTTGTAAGGTTAGCTAGGAAACCGAGTTACATTTGTACAGTACTGTACTGAATACAGTCTGGAATGAAAGCTGAGAAGTGAGCCACTAAGGGTGATACTTTTATAAATGTTTATGTAGCTTCAGTTTAGAAACAAGTTCTGCTCTTCCCTATGAAAGTCAGTGTTTCAGAATCTGCGTGTGTTACTGAGTTTGAACATTGCATTGTTACTATGATAYAGGTAACTGAAATCTGCTGTCTTTACAAAGTTTCATATTCTGAACTTGAGCTTTAAAATAGACTTTTATTTAGGAACTTGATGACAAAGTTGCTAAATTACAGTTCAGTTAGCATATTCCTTTTTGTGTTTTTTCCTCTTATTAGCTAATGATTCTAGTTAAAAGAAAATCCAGAACTAGTTTTACATGAAAGATAGCAAAACCAAAATATGAGTGGGCCTTTTTTTTTTTTTTTTTTTTACAAGCAGTTGTTGGAATGTGACTTTTAAGTTTTTCTTCTCCCCAGTAATCTAATATTTCAATAATTACTTTCACCCCTTGGGAAATGGAGATGGTGGATATGCATTTGTCTTGGTTTATTTGTGCTGCTATTGCACATAGAGAAAATAAAATGAGTAGGTTTGCAGCATCATGCATAGTGRAACACTGAAGTGAGATCTGGTGTGGATGTGTTATGCTGAAAATTACTCCATAGTGTTGTCTGTAATAATACAAAAGTGTTTTTTCTTTTTGGGGGGAGGGGGGGAATGGGACTATTGAATTTAAAACATGCTGCTTAATATATTGTTTTACATCTTTTGTGACAGACCCCAATTTAATACTACTGATCCATTGAAAGCCTTGGTGTTTGATTCCACCTTTGATCACTACCGAGGTGTCATAGCTAATATTGCACTTTTTGGTGGGGAGATTCAGAAAGGGCATAAAATTGTGTCTGCTCATACAAAGAAAAGGTATGAAGTTAATGAAGTAGGAATACTGACTCCAAATGAACAGCCAATGCATAAACTGTAAGTAAAAATTTGAGTAGAACAAATAATAAATTGGTGTGAGATACAAAATGTGACACTGTAAGATACAAAAGCTTGCATTTCTAGATCACCTGTTCAATTTTTGCTTTGAGTGGTAAAAGCTGGGAGAGGTTTGGATTTTTGTTCTTGTTTTTCAGTGGGGGTTTTTATTACTATTTATAAGTGAGTGAATGCTTAATGCCAGTCTTTCTAGTCATGCTGAGGCAAAAGCTTTTGAAGAGGGGAACATTAGCTACACACCTTTCTCAACTTTTTCTAAAAACTACTGCATGGTGTAAGTTATTCACACGTAAGTTATTTTAGCTCATTGCACAGATGAGGTCCACCTCATGTGCATGCAGTCTCCCAGCCTGTCTTCATAGTATCAACGAAAAGACAAAGGGGATAGTGTGTGAAAACTTCAGTGTGTTTGRATTTGTCCACTTTTCAGCCAGGTAGATACACAGCTAAAATGCATCAGAAGCTTACTGCATAGTTTCTGATCAGCTGTAATGAAAAAATCAGAGTGGGAGTTCTTAAATGGCAACGAGATAGTGAGGGCTTCCTGAATTTCCCTAAGACTTGTGTTGTGTCATTAAATTTGTGTCTGCTTTAATTAGTGCAGTACAATCTAGTGATAGAAGTATCTCTTCAGTAGTTTGTTTAATCCTGATGCACTTATGGAGGGAGCTCTGTGGTTCTGGAACTAAGTTGAAATTTTTTCCCATGGTACTGCAATTTTTAGTTGACAGAGGTCTTTCAATACTCTTCAAAAATGTTACTCTCTCAAGAAGTTAATTATGTATCGCTGTTAATGATAAATCAAAAAATAATTTGAAGTGGCAGAATCTTTAAACTCCCTCATGAATCTTATTAAAAGGTTGTAAAAGATCTATATGATCTTATATCTTACTGGAGAAGGCTATACATATGAAATACAAAGCAATCATCAGGTTTTTAGAAGGGGTGATATAATTCTGTTGCAGTGATTACACTGGGGTCACGTTTTTCAAAAATTCTTAAGTTGGGTAATGTAAAGGTCTTTTGTCAATATCTTTACAAATTATTGGCATCTAACACAAGTTAATCTGTTGGCAGTAGGCATAAAAAGGGGGCTTTTATTTAGCATTAACAGGATTTTTTTCTTCTTCAAGGAATTACTCTAAATATTCTTAGGGCTTTCAGGATAAACTRTTGCAAATGAGATAAAACTGTTTATGCTTAAGTTGTAATTTTTTTTTCTAATTCTATTTTGCAATTTTTTCTTGCCTAAATATTCTGATGGCACTGAGCTGATAATCTAGAGGAAGGAAGCTATTGTATCAGTGAGTCTATAGTATACTGAGCATCTGGACAGCTAGTTCTTTCTAAGACTAGCATTTGATGTTCTTATTCAGCTGTCCGATTTATTTCTAACAACTGCCTTGTTTGAGAGTGGAAGGGAATGGGGCTTCATCTTAGTTATTATTGCAATATATATTGTGGGTAGAAAACTTTAAATCCATGAATGCAACAGCTTCTAGAAACTGTCTCCTCATGGCAGCAATGGGAAGGAAATCAGGTACGTAGAATTAGCAAAGAAGCTTTGTCAGTTTGTACTTAAGTATATATTAATAACTTCTGTGATGATTCTCAGTGAGACTAGGTTAGTGTGTCTTACCAGTGATTATTATGTGTCATGGTTTCCTGTCCTAACAGCATTATGTGCTTATGGAGGGCATTTGTCTTTGTTTCTCCTGCTTAGTATATGAAACTTGCTGTAGTGTGGCAGCTGGGAACTATTCTGGCTACTGTGTTTTAGGTCCTTGAAGTTCCTTCTAGCTCCTGCTTTCAAACTGGGAATAGTACAGAACTGGAAATCCAAAACTAAATGTATCATTTAACTGTAACAGAAGTACAACTGCTTCAATCAACAGATAGTTCATTTGAGACAAAGTTTACAAATCAGAGGAAGAACAACTTAAATTTGGCTTTTGGATTGTGGATGGGCTTTTTGGGGATGGTTTATTTGAATTTCTTATTGGGTGAATTCAGGTGGGGAAGAATACTGGTAAAAATGATAATTACAAGAAGCATCTCCACATAATGCAAATTTTATTTAGATATGCTGGACAGGTGGGCTACCTGATTGCTGGCATGAAAGAGGTAACAGAAGCCCAAATAGGAGACACACTGTTTATGCATAAACAGCCAGTGGAGCCTTTGCCTGGCTTTAAGTCAGCGAAACCAATGGTCTTTGCAGGTGAGGAATAAACTGATTAAAAATGGAATCACATTTATACTAGTAACAAGAGTAAGTACTAGACCTCCTGAAAGAATATATGGGTGTATTAAGAGTTGTGAGGATTAGAATTTTAGCAAAGTTAAGCTAGGGGACACGTTGTTTATATAGCTTTGTATAATTTTTCTGGTGACTTAACAGATAGGATTAATAATCATTGCAGATTGGTTTTACATGAATACAAGACTAGCATTTAGTTTTAGCCATGATTATTGCTTCTGTGGCCACTACAGTCTTGATAGCTGGAGAAGAAAGGTTGAGGCTTTGAAAAGTGAAGTCCGTTTCTCTTCATCTTGATAATCAGGTTTCTATTGTCGTTTTTTTCTTTTAAAAACTAGCAGCTGTTTCATTCTTGTTAAATGTGATAAACTACCAAAGCTAATTTTCAAAATGATTTTGTAAAATATTTGATTGTATGGTTGAGTGGTTCTCTTGAGCTGTTGTCACCATCGTTTGCTTCAGTAAGTGCAACAAATACTATGAAAGATGACTTCAGAAAAAAATTCTGTATATCACTTCTTAGACTTGTTCTGAGGGAATGGATAAAACTCACTTGGACTAGCTCATGGAGAATATGCTTACTGCCAGTGAAGGTAGAAGGGAAAGTGTAATCCTGTAGATAGGTATGTCATGTCTGTGTGTTGCTTCTTGGTGTAGAGCAATCGACTTTTTCTGAACACGTGGCAATGTGGAAGTCATACAGTAGAATCTATTTTGAGTGCTAATTATACAGACAGCTCCTTTTATTCATTTCAAAAAAATATAGAAACATTAGCAGCTTTGATAGTTTTGTATAACATACTTTTTTGCGGCTAGTATTTTTGAAGGAGCATCTTGGAGGAGTTAGTCTGCTTATTCGTTTAGCAACAGGTGTACATAGCAGCCCTGCAAAATGATGGTTGTACACATTTGTGCATCTTCCACAGCTGTGAAGGATTAGCTGAGCACAGTATTCCTAGCATTATTGCTTTAATGTTAATCCCTGTTTTTCTAAGGTAATCTAAAACTTTGTTACATTTTAACTGTAACTTTAGCTTCTGAAAAAAATATTCTCTTTATATCCTGTTTTTGCATTTTAAAAAGTCTAAAATTTGAGCTGGAACAGAAGTAAGCTATTTCTGATTTCATTACTGTGTTCACTCTAAGAGGCATATTTGAAAGTTAAGTACACGCTAAATCAGATAAATTTCTTTATCACATCACTTCTATCTAATTTGCTTGACAGGAATGTATCCTGTAGACCATTCAGAATATAATAATCTCAAAAGTGCTTTGGAAAGACTGACACTGAATGATTCCAGTGTAAGTGTTCATCGTGACAGTAGCCCTGCTTTAGGAGCTGGGTGGAGGTGAGGCTTTTACGCTACTTTAGATTTTCAAACTGTTTATTTATAAATTAATGCAGGTTTAAGGCAAATGAAAGTTGAATTTAAATTAATTCAAGTTTAGAAGCTTTAATTCAAATTAATGATAGGTAAAGATTGACAGCATGTGAGCTTGTATTTGCACAGAATATGCAATTTGCTGCGATTGATAGTTTTTGTTCTTGAAGACTCATACTATGAAACTCTAGGACTTTGACTTGGTCTTTTGGAGATTCTTTGCTGTGTTTAATATTGCCAGACCAGCAGTGTAAACATACTGGGGGAAAAAACATACTGGATTTCCAGGGGATATACAAGTATTTTGAATAACAGGATTTTTTTTTTCCAGGTTGGGTTTTCTTGGTCTTTTACATATGGAAGTTTTTAATCAACGTTTGGAGCAAGAATATAACATGTCCGTTATTTTGACTGCACCTACTGTTCCATATAAAGCTGTTCTTTCCTCAGCAAAGTTGATAAAGGTATGTTAAATTTATTACAGCTTTATGTCAATGGAAGTTTAAAAATGTCCTATAATAAAGATTGCACTTTTTTAATGTATAGTGGTACTTTATTTTAAGGTAAACATTAGAATCACTGATATTTAACATCCTTTAAATATTCTATTAAAATGATTCTTAAGTTAATTTTCCTTCCCCTTTTGCCTTCAAGCGCTCTGTTTTCATGACTTATACCTGTCCTTGAAAATAACTGAAAAGAGGGATAAAGCACACCTTTCTTGCTGTATTCTTTTAAGCACATACAGATTGAGCTGAATTACAAACAGGTGAAATAATACTTCCAGACAGACTTTACATGTCAGAAACCATGAATGTTTTGAGGAGTGGCTTGTAATGCTACTGTAGATGGTGGCAGGGTTAGGTGGAGACAAGTGAGCCTGATCATGGTGAAACAGGCATATGCAAACATCATTGACTTGGATGCAAAGAAAATCCATGTGTCTGGGTTTTAGAACTCAACAGAGAAGGGCCTATGAGCACCTGTTGACAGAGGAGGCTGCAAATTGTCTAACTGCTCATTAACCAGCATGTATCTGTAAATATTAAGAAAATCTAATTATTCCAAGCAGTTTATGTAACAATGTTGCTGTACCTGCAAGGTATGAGACACATTTTGGCTTCCTGCTTAGGTATTGCAGCAACTATGAATTAAGTAGTTGACACCTTCAATGCATAAGTTGTTCTGGATTGCTGCTGTGGGACACAGTGAAATTGAGTATTTGGGTTTCCAGTTTTCACAGTGCTGGATGTTGGGTCCCTGTTCCAGAACACTCCCTTAACAGTAGAGGTGATATATTTGCTTGCTTTGATGTATGGAGGATTGCATGTACACAACAGGAAGCGTGACCCACCTCTTTTTTTCCTACTCCAGAAGAACTCCAGTTCCTAAAGAGATGTTGGACTAGAAAAAACAGGTAGTGAAAGCACTTGCACAGGAATTGCTGACTTAAGTTCTAAGCCCACTTCAGCCTGTAAGGGAGCATGAACCCAAAGTTCTACTTGCAAAAGAAAGACCCCAGCACCAAACTACAGAATGACTTGGAGCAGGTCTTCTGTTGAAACTGGGCTGAAGCTGTGCAGAAACACCTTATAAGATTAGAATGGAGTAACAAGGAGGATCCTTGCTCTGTAGGCAAGAGAGATAGAAAGACAGACAAAAAGGTTTCTGTGGATAACCCTGGGTTCTAGTCCTAGCTCCAAGTGCTTATTTCACTTTTGCTTTTGAAAGTCACTGGATAAAATGTTTAAAACATTTTTTTTCCTAGTGAAAAATAATTTCTATAATCTTCTTCAGAAAACCTTGAGCAACCATGTTTAACCTAAATTATGGAAAATGGCATTCTTTTAGTACTTCCATTTTTGTTTGGGGGAGATGATGGCAGGAGGGTTAAAATATGGTCAAGAATCAAACTGTTAACTTCATTTGTTCTTAAAGTTCAGTACTGGGCCATGAAAAATGGTGCTATACTGAATAGTATATTCAAATGACTTGAACATGAAATTCTAATATATTCCAAAGAAGCAAGTCCATCTTCAGTCAGTTTTTGGGGTCTGTGAATGGTACATGGAGTAAATCATTTTAAACTTCAAAACAGAATAATAATTTCTAGTCTAATTGGCTCATAAGGTCTGATATTTAATATTACCCTTTAACTTAAGCTATTCCTGCTAAATCATTATCTGGACCAGCTTTCTTGTACTACTTGGGATTCCAGTCTTTCAGTGTCAAGAGTTTTAAACTAATCTGTGAAGAGATTGAGTATATTGATCTCTGACTCATGTTTAGTGCAGTGTAGGGACTGAATGATGTGCAGTAAATAAGGCAAGGCGATCTCTCACTGAACGAGAACCGAAATACTGAAAAGCTGCCTCACTGATCACTTTTCAGCTGTAGCAATTTTTTGGTAGCTTCCTATAAAATTCTGTGTCTTTAGTTCATAGAGATTATGATTACCACTGTACTTACAAAATGTAACATTACACATTATATATAACTGGAAAGACTCACTCATTTTCTCTGTAGAGACTGAATTAAATTAATGCATGAAACTGAACTTTGAAATGGACAACTATGCAGAACTTAGCACTTCATCTTTTCAGTCTCCTATGTTTTGTTCTCATAGCCTGCATTTTCACCAGGCTGCAGAGAAACCATTTTTTCCAGTTCATTTCGCAAGTGATGGTGATGATCTAGATGACCCATTTAAAGATATGCTGATCAGGGACTTCTTTATTGATACAGAAGCCTGTTTTTAAAATCAGGCTTGGTATGAATTTGGGTTGTATAACTCACAGGTATCCCCAAACAACTGAAAAAATTTATAGCATTTTTTCAATGCTGTATTCATCTCTCTCTCCCTCTCCCTCTCCCTCTCCCTCTCCCTCTCCCTCCCCATTTTTATTTTTCTTAAATGTGTAATTCAGTCTATTTCTTTGTAAAATCACAGTGTCTGGGGTTTTTTTCTTTTTTCCTCAGGAGTACGGTAAAGAGGAGATTACTGTTATCAACCCTGCTCAGTTTCCTGATAAACTGTCAGTATCTGAATATATGGAGCCAACTGTTCTCGGTACTATTGTAACCCCTCACAAATATATTGGGAAAATAATTGCTCTGTGTCAGGTTGGTATATAGTTTTAGTTTTGTCRTTTGTATTGTTAAGTTCTTTATGGTACTAAAATAATAGTGAAGATAGTAGATAGTGAGATATTAAATATCAGTGAAGAGTATCTTTGGACAGTAATTATTAAATATATTTCTTGAAGGAGAATAAATATTTTAAGCTTACATATAAAATTACTTCTGAACTACAAAATGCTTATACTGAAAGTTAGTGTTCAAACTCAGTGACAACAGAATACCTGATCCAGCATCCTGTAGTAGAAAAACTTATAGCTGGTTTTGTTTTCCTGAGAGAAAACAAAATCTGCAGCAGGGGAATAAGATCTATTAGTTTTTAGAAGTAACTTCACTTAAATGTGACTTCTGTCAACATTTTCCTGAGGCTTTATACATGATTTCAGTACTTCACTGAAGTACATTTAGAATGGTGGTGACCAAACATGTCCCCCAAGTGCATCTGGATTATTTTTAAGTGAAAAAGTTTTAAATGCCATAGATACCATTTTTATATAATTTCTTTGCAATATTTTTCTTAGCTTTTAATCTTAGCATTTCAAGTTGTGTAATACAAAACAGTGCAGTACTTCTATGTCAGCTCATAGAGGCGTAAGATCTATTAAAAAGAATTCACAAAACAATTTTAAGAACACCCTGCTGGCAGGAAGGAAGATGAGCCTGTCAGTAGTAGTGCATAATACCCTACTGGAAGCCTAATTTCAGTGACTGAGTTTGTGACTATAATACCTACACACTTAAAAGGCAGCAGTAAGCAGGAGCTGTTAAGGATTTCAGAAATTCAGCTTTTAGAAAGAGATATATTTGAACCATTTGTCTAGTTAAATTACAACTATTTTTTAAATTATTGTCTTGCAGTTCCTTATTTGTTCTGGGACCTAATCGAACTAACAACAAAAGTTACCCTGAGGCTTTAAGTATTGCATTTTTCTAGTGTAATTGGATAGATGTTTATTTTATTGTAGGACATTTCTGTCGAGGGGAATTGAAACATTTTTTATTTGTCTAGGATCGCAGGGCAGTCCAGAAGGATATGTTGTACATTGATGAACACAGGGTTATGCTGAAATACCTCTTTCCACTGAATGAAATTGTGTTGGATTTTTATGATGCTCTTAAATCTCTGTCTTCTGGTTATGCAAGGTAATTACAACTTCTGTTCTTCCTTTCTCCTTCTCCAGTCCCCTGAGGCAGGGAAAGGAAAAAAGAACCTGAGAAAAAGACATAGAAAGGCACAAGGAAAGAATATTTGTGCTGCAAACCTAGTTCTATTTCATCTTTAATAAATTAGATTCACTGAGAAAATGAGTGGAAATAACTCTGAGAATCATTTAATATGAATCACATGTATCACATCTTATAATCCTCTTGTCAGGCTTGTATTTTTCAAGTGTGCTACATAAGGTGGCACTCACTAACCTAGATGACTCTCGCTCATCTAACAAGAGAATGGGCATTGTCTAACAAAGGAATCCCTGGAAACATTACTTATGTTAATTATGTCTCATGTGGGTGGATTCTGTAAATTCAGATGCTAGAACAATGTTTGTCAAGAGCTTTTGAGTTTAATTGAAGGGAAAATGAGGCAAGGCAGATGGGCTTACATCACAGGAGACTCAATGGGTCTTGTAAACCTTACATGCAGAGATTTTGTTAGTAAGATATATTATGCTTTAACAGGACTAATCACATTCTCCATTTTATAAGCCTAAAATATAACAAATGTTATTAAAGGACTGAATTTGATTTGATTCTCTGTTTCCTTAAATATACCTTGTGAAGGTAAGGGAAAGCTACCATTTTGGTAGGCTTTGTGTATATTTGTAGAAGCATAAGGAAAGGTGGGGAAGAAAAGATGGAATGTAGAAAAAACAGGTAGATGGAGACTCCCCCCCCCCCCCAGGATCTGCTTCTCCAACTAGATAGGAACTCTTAAGAAACTGTCTGATTACCAGAATTATGCTGGATTTCCTTTTATTAAGGTGTGATAGCAATCAATATAACACTATTAAATTTCTTGACTTTTATTTCCTAACTGGCTATCAAATCTTGCTTATGTACTTAACACTCTCACTAATCATATTTCTGATATATGTATTCACACAACTATGCAAAGGTTTATCTAAGCCAATTAGAAGTACTTTAAAACAGATAGAAGTACTTTAAAGTACTCTCAAAGCTTTCTTTTTCCCTCTGATATTTCAGATCTGACCATATTTAATGGTATTGGCAATCCTTGCTTTTATACTTATGTATAAGATGCACATATTCTACTGTACAACTTTGCATCTCCGTTTTAAGAATACTTGCTAACTGACACACAGATAGTAAGGCCCCTCTCTACCAAAGGAGAAACATGACTTGGAAGAATGGGGTTGGAAATGAAGAGAGAAACTTGGTTGCTAGAGATAATGATAATGTGGGTTATATAAACAGTATGTCAAGTGGGAGGATGAAAAGAAAACAGTCCAGTGTTGGTGCTTGATTCCTGTGACATCAAGGATGCTGTCAAAAAGCTCTGAAGGGCTCTGTTGACTTGAGCTTTAAGGAACTCCAACTGATAGGAGAACCCTCTTTGTATTTGGATAAACTCTTAGGGAGTGCAGTAGGAATGTAGATTCTTTATAGATTTACCCTGCTCAGTAGCTGGAATATGGAATGGAGGATGATGTCTTCTGCTGCCTTGGAGCAAAGATTTATCTGCAGTAAATTGCTTGTCCAGTTTTGCAGAAGGGTGGCCTATTGAGAGACTAAAAACTGTGCTCCTACTTTATTAAAAGTTCAAATGTTTTTATTAAAAAGTGTGTACAAAACTTAAAATATCTGGAACAAAGAATACAAAATACAATTGTCACAAAATTGCCACTAACTTTTAAATTGCTTTTCTTCTAGTTTTGATTATGAGGATGCAGGATACCAGGCAGCAGACCTTATCAAAATGGACATTCTTCTAAATGGAAATCCAGTTGAAGAACTGGCAACTATCATACACAAGTAGGTTGACTGTATTCTCTATTTCAAATAATTAGACTTCTTGTTAATATACAATGAAAATATATATCTTATGATGAATATATATGAACACAGCATTGAGGATTTCACCACATCACCACTTTCTGAGATGATCTGAAAAAGAGAGGCATTTTATAATTAGGATGGAATTAGGGAATACATGTCAGTTAAAAACAAATCTCAAAAATGTTCTGCTTCCCATTCTCAATTTAAATGCTAGATAAAATGTATCTATAATAATGGGGGGGGTAAGAAAAAGAAAATACAAAATGCCAATCTTCTGAAGGGCTGGAAAAGTTGAAGACAGACCAGTCTTGGAGATGCCAGATGTATCACTTATAGTATTTTATTATTTACTATTGAAAAACTGAAAAATTTGGTTTTATGCCCCCAGTCATTTCTGTTCTATGCAAGTTTGCTATTATTTTGTCTCCAGCCAGACTACCAGGAGAATGCAAGTATTTACAGGATGTAATTATCTCAGAAATGTTTGCTAAAATGATAGTTTCTCTACGCAAAAAATAATCAGTTTCTCAGGAATTCCTCATTTGCTGGTGCAAGTAATTTCTTCCTGTTTACAGCTTCTCGTTTTTGCTTTCTCCCCTCAAAGCCTCTGTAAGGCTCCCTTCTGGAATTTCACCATCCCTTTCCAGTAGTGCTGGGAACCACTTTTCCTTTTCTCCTTGATTATCTCAAAGCCCTAACTTACAGTTGCTAAAAGTTCATATATTCATTTACTTAGTTTTGTTCATAACTACAGTCCTGAAATCCTTGAATTCAGTATCCTTGACTTCAGAAGGTAAAAGCAGGAAAATGATACCCTTATCTTGTTTAGAAGGATCATGGCAATGGACTGGAATAAATCTCTCTGCTATACACTGGCTATTTAACATTTTTTCATGAATATGGAGTGTGTCTAAAAATCTACCTGCATCTTCTACTTTGAAAAGATGCAAAATGGAGTGGCCAAACATGTAAAAGCTGTTTATTGCTTTAATTTCTTGGTCAATGTGGCATGTATCCCTGAACTGTTTCTGCTTATTGAAACTAACACCCTTTCTTTTACCTTTAGCTTACAAATGATTTTTCACCTCATACTCAGCACTCATTCTCCTCCTGCTTCAGTTATTCTCAGACTCCTCTCACCGTAACTACGTTACCTCTGTTTTTATATAAAGAATTACGCTGACAGTAACCTCAGTAATCTAGCCAGTATTCAATGTCCTAAATATGCAAGTAAAATCTGTATATTCTATAACTGTAATGCTTAAACAACAGCTCTTTTTATGGTTTGTGTTGTATAGGTAGCAGGAAGTCACACTATTGCTACATGAATGCAAATATTTAGAGATGACAGCCAGTTACTTTTAAAAATCACTGAAAGCACTTGTTTTGTAGCTTCTTTAAACATGTTTTCATTTTTCTCTTTGCAAAATCTAAAGTATATGCTGATGTTGAATGTCTTGATAATTTTGATTAGCAGATTACACTTTAGAAAATTGTTTTTATATATCAAGAAAAAGTTTTCAAAATATTCTTATAATATGTAGATCTTTTGACCTACTCTGCCAAAAATCAAAAAAATCTTCCTTGACCTTCTAGTTTAAAATAGCAGTTGAAGCTGTGACAGTAATCAGTATGGCTTTAGTATGATAGACAATTGATGTATGTATTATGAATATTTTAAATTTACTTGAAGACCTTCTGTTAATGTAATCCTATTACCTGTTTTATGAAATGGATGGCATGAAGTGATCACTCATGAGATGCAAAATTATGATCTGGTCAGCTTATATTTGAGTTTAAAAGATGATAAAATCATTTTCTCAGACATTCTGGTCTACAGATATATTTGAGGTTGTATTGGTCCTTCTAAAAGCGCTAGTGACTTTCTCTTTCAGTGATAAGGCATATGCCACTGGTAAATTCCTGTGTGAACGTTTAAAAGATGCTATACCTAGACAGTTGTTTGAAATAGCCATCCAGGCTGCTATTGGCAAGAAAATCATTGCAAGAGAAACGTAAGTGGAACCATTTTACCCTTACCTTTACCCTTCCTGTAAGACCACCTTCCTGTAAGATTAACTGAAAAAATATATTTTATTTTAAATTGCTTGTGGTCAGCATTGCACTTAATTGATGGAGTATAACTTGCAATACCCATGCGTCCACTTCCTTTTTGGCTGTGGAAAAAGTTTCTCACCAATGGAAAAAAATTAGCTATTTGTGGAACAGCTGAATCTCTGGAAGAGTCAGCAAAAAAAGAACTGAACAGTGCAATTCCAAACAAAATGTGTTGCAAGCTGAGCACACACAACTATTTCTTAGCAGTAGCACTTCCTTTAGAACAAATAATTTCCTTAATTGTGTTCATGCTGTATTTGTGCTGCTGCTGTTGAAATGGAATTTAAACTGTGGTAAAAGAATTTAAAATAGGGATCCAAGCAGAAGATTAAGATCTGCTGTGAGAATTAATGTGTGCATAGCTATATACATGTACACACGTAACACTTAGGAATATTGTGAATCATAGTAGAAAACCTAGATAAAAAATAAGATTTTAATTTTTATGTATAATTATACACCTTTTTAAGAGCTATTTCTACAACTGAGAAATTTAAATCTTTTGTTTAAAGTTTTAACTTCTGTATACAAAATAAGAAAATGTGTCATGATACAATATATCTTACAAAACTAGTAGAGAAGCAATGTTCATCATTTTGACAACTCAATATTTAGCATTACATATAAGAGATGCACTAATATGTTGACATATATACGGTATTCTATTTTACAGGCTGAAAGCTTACAGAAAAAATGTTGTGGCAAAATGTGTAGGTATTTTTTTGAGGTTTCTAATGCATGTAAACCTGGTAGTCTTGCTAATGTGATAGGCCTGTCTTTATGTAGAAACCAAATAAACTTTCTGCTTGTACTCCTAAGTGTCAATGGAATATTATCAGATACTTTTAAGCTTTTATTTTAAAATTCAATTCTTATAACTTATAGCTGATGCTTGCAGTAAATGTGGATCTGAAAAAGTAATGGCTTTTTCAAAGTTGCACATTTAGAGTGAACTGAACAGGGACCGTGTCTGTGTTCACTCCTGTCTCCTCACTATCATCTAATAGTTGTGTACATATAGTAAACATATGTATGTACGTGTGTGTGTATATATACACAAAAATATATAATTCCACACATTTCCTAAATTGTTTTTTTCAGGCAATATAAAAGTATATAAAGTATAAAAGTGCTTCTTTAGATACTGATTCTGATTAGACTTTTACTTGGGTTTTCACTGATTAATCATGACAAGACCTTAAAAATGCAATACTTAACAATGAACAAGACTAGACAAAACTATAGGAAAAACATGCTTCTTAGTTATCTTCTCTTTAGCTCTCTGAAGCTAACATGTTGAAGAGATTAAAGAAATATCACTTTCTCAAAACTAGTAAGAATTCTTCTGATAGGCATGTACATTATGAAACAGATGCTGACTGTTCAACATGTGTAAGGCTTCAGTTCACTTATCTAAACATAAGCACCTGGTGCCATTCCAAGATGCCACAGTGTATCTGACGTGGCCTCCAGGTGCTGTTCCACAAAGATTTGAATCTCCTGTAGGTTGTCTGAAATGTCAGGCTTATGTTAATTTATATTTAGGTAACTGAATCTACCTTTAATTGTCCAAATGAAACTGCTCACTTGCTCACATTCTTTTTAAGTAGTGGTCTTTTGGGATAACTATTTGGAGTATAAGAGAATCTTATGTCGTGAATAATATAACTACCCTTTCGGAACATTTTTGTTTAAGTCCTTGAATTTAGTTGCTGAAATGTACTGTAGTTGCATTTAAACTTACTAAAGTATTTTTTTCCTTTTTGTAGTATGGTGGAGACATTACAAGAAGAATGAAGCTTTTAAAGAGGCAGGCAGAGGGGAAGAAGTTGATGAGAAAAATTGGCAATGTGGAAGTACCAAAAGATGCCTTTATACATGTTTTAAAAAGACAGTCTGACAAATAGATCGGCAACATGCAGTTGACTATTCTCTCAAAATTTTCTTGGCAGTAGCACAATGAGTTAATGTATAATTTATCACTGGGAGAGGGAGCAAATTTGACTTAAAATGGTGCAAGTTAAATATAAACAAACAAAAGGACTATATGCCTAAAAATGTACAGATATTTGTAAATCATGAAATTAAAGTCATCTCATTTGACATTACTGAATCTGAAAGTTTTTATTGTGACTTCACAGAAGTTTCATACTTTCAATACTTAATTATTTTAATACAGCAATTATGTGTTATTTTGGCTTTGCAAGCCTTTGAATGAATAAATAGGAATCATGTGGCGAAAATTCCTAACAATAACTTTTGGATATTCTTAAACAAACAACCAAGTTGGCATTTATTAAAGAGTTTGAATTGTTGCCACAAAAATGCCAAGACACTTCGTGATTTACCTTCTAAAGTTGCTGTTGTCAGGAAATGTTTCGCTACAAATTAATAATGATTTTTTGTATATATACTACAGTATTTATTTTATACTTGCTAGTGTGTCAGTTTACCATGAATACAGCCTAGCTATACTCATCTCATGTGTTTTAATACAGTAAAACTTTTGATTACAAGAATATATGACCGTTCCAACAATAAAACACTCTGGCATTAACCAAACCTTCATGCTGAAGGAATTCTTTAAGACATGTCTCTGTACTTCCAAGTCTTATTTGTATTGTGCACATACTAAAATTTGTCACTGAGTTGTCACTTGAAAACTGTACTTAAATGAGTTTAATGTAAGCTGTTCCTTTTGGAAGTTCAAATAAAGCAGTCAAAAACACCAGTTAATGACCATTCTATATACAGTGTTCACAGCTGTATAACTACCTCCAAAAGCCTCTAGGCTGCTTTTGTTTCTAGATCTTCAGAGGTTAATTTGGAACAGACAGAGCATTACTTCTTGCTATTAAATATTATACTTGAGAGAACATATTGCTGGTAAAGTACTGAATCACTATGAAAAGCTGCTCTTAGACTTAGGTTTGTAACTAGTAAGGATAGCCTAAGTATGATTTGAGAGTAAATGATTGTAAGCTAGTTCCTTTATTTCAACCTCAGTACAAGGATGAATTGGGAAAATACTTGGAGGAGCAAGATTAAACTGAAGACCTTCAGRGGTTCCTTTCAACACAAATTATTCTCAAAATCTAGGGGAAAAAATGGAGAGGGAGTTTTGATAGTTTCAAATTAAAAAAAGTTGAAAAGTTAAAGCATTTCAGCTGTATTGAAAAATCAAAGAACTGGATGTGAACAGAGTATTCCATATCTCTAAGGTAAAGCTACATAAGCTGTTGCTACTACTAACCAACTCAAAGGAAAGCTACTATGAACAAAGGCTAGCATTGATATTATTATTCCTCCCCCTAAAAACCTACCCTCTACATTTTTAAGAAAGTCAGAGATAGTGGTATTTGCTGAGAGCAAAGGTTCTTTTTTCTAAAGCATGTTTTTTTTTTTCTTTAAATAAATCTAAAAGCAGAGTGAAAGGTCTAGCTTTGCCCTGAAGAAAAGGGTAGAAATTAAAGGTAAGCTAGGGATTATCCAAAAAGTAAATTAATCCTTCATGAAGTTGCTGAATATGCCAAATATGTATAGGTTGTCTAATTAAAGTTACATGTGTAGGTAATGCTACTTGGGACTGAGACAGGAACTCAGTCTTTTAGTCTTGTAATAGTCATTTGAAACAGAAAAAAATACAGATTCCTAATCTAATTCTGAGGGGACTTGTACATGATGTCAGATTTGTGAGCAAGGATTTTAAAAGAAACTGGTTAGTACTGTTTAACTGTAGAACAATAAATAAAGTAGTAGTTCTGACTGTGACAAAATCTGATTCCAGCAAGTCACAGATTTAAACTTTTTCCTTTTAAAACATATTTTAAATACTTACTTACTGAGGAAAAGGAGTATTTTTTGCATAACATGCAAAAGTAGATCTCCTAGCCTAAATTAGGATTTACTTTTTTATCTAAGAACCTATAACTTAAGACTTACTGAACTTGAAAATACTTGCCTTACTATTTGGATTTTAACAACAGACTACAGGGTAACAGTTTAAGCTTAATGCAACTTTGTAAGATTAACTTAGTAACTGACAAGTATGGAAGGTACTTTCACAGAAGAATTGGTATTTCATAAGAAAGTAATTGGAAGTATCTCAAGGACTGACATGATAGGTAGAAACAGTTTAGTAGTATAGAAAAATGAAGTCATGAATTTTCAGGGACTAGCATGGAGTTCCATATCTGGCAGAATCCACAAATTATAAGTGAAAAAAGCTTGACAACAGAAGCTAATCAGAGAACAACTAAACACCGTTCATGAAGAGGCAGATATATTCTTAGACCCACTCAGACAAGTATTGCCACTAGTGTACCAGTATTTGAACTGTAGTGTCTGCCTTTCACAGACAGAAACTCAAATAATTATGAAGAAGTGGAGATACTAATTTCTCTATTTTTTCAGGTCTTGAGAGAGCACAAAAGAGGGCTTTACTTGGTAAGCTTTGCTAGAAAGGCAGAAGATTAAAAGGTGTTCCAGAATGAAGAACAAAAATAAGGAGTTGTAGAGGGGAAAAACTTTCAGAACAGCATTAAAACAGAAGGAGGGATACAAAGGCTATGGATTGCCATTTAGGCTTGAACTAAATTTCCTTAGTAGAAGTCCCAAATAGTTTTGCCACATGATGGTTTGTAATCATTAAGAACATAGCAACCTGAATTCAAGGTTTATAGTCTGATATTTTTTGTAATACAAGTATTTACTTCATAAAGTGAAGCCTTTACTTAGCTGTAAAGACCAAGAAGGACAAGTCATCACACTGGAAAGTCTAAAGTAGGTGGACTTCGTGAATCATATGCTACCTGTAAGTCTTGTCCTGCAGCACAATTTTTGCAACTTTTTTCCCCCCACCTTATAAAAACTGCAAGTACACAAGTTGAGTCCTACAGCTGAAAGCCTGTTTTAAATCACTTGTAAGAGCTACAGTTAAGATCTCTGAAACACTAGCAGTTGTTGCAGTAAAGTAGCTTAAGTCTGAAAGATTCTTGCATCCAATAGTTTAGGCCATGGCCACTGGGCATATTGGGCCTGTAACCCCAACTTTAATACACAGTTTCTAGCAATCATTAAGAGTGTTAATGAAGTTTGTGATGCTGAGTGTTTGCAACCTAATGACAGAAATAACCACTTTGATCTTAATTAACAGACAATCTGAACACTCAGCTTTTCAAAACTTGTGCTTGTGTCACATGGCATGGCAGCGTTGCTTTTTCTTCTCCCACTGAATTTTTGTGTGGGCAAAGATTCAGCCACTGCAATAGAAAGATTCACCCTATGCAGGCTTATGAGAAGTTACTAGAAAACAAGGAACTGAGTTTATTTTCTGAGTGGTTCTGATTCTTCAGCTGCAAATACTACATCACCAGTAGTCATGTACAAAGCAGCTGTTCCACTCAAAATGATGTGGAAAGCTTTGCGTGAAACCTCCAATATATTAAAGCAGAAATTTACTTAGTTTGCTCTCAATATCACCATACTACCATAGTCCTTAATGCTATTTTTATTCATATCACTTCCCCCCACACTTTCTTCAGGGCTGATTACACCCCCCCCCCCCCAAAAAAAAGTACAAATCATATGCCTTGCCTTAATACAAGCAAGTCTACCTCATTTACTGTCAATGTTTAATTCTACTTTGGTCATAATATGCAATTAGGAATATTCCTTTCAGCTGATCCAACATACAGACTTTAGTTAGTTTAGTCAGTTCCTATAATACAGTTCTTCCCTCCTCCCAGAAAAAGCCTGAGAAAGCTGCATCAAATCAAGACAGTTCTAGATGTGTGGTATTCTATAGAAGCCTGACAAGCACACTGGAGTACATCTCTTCTGTTGATTCTGTTACAGTGATATTACAATGTAAAGAATTTCAGGAATCAGTTTAGTGTAGCTAAATTGTTCAGTTGTAGGGAAGAGGTGTCTGAACTCTAAAGGCATCTGGAACTCCCTTCCTCCCCTTGCGTAGGTGCAGGATACTTATTCCAGAACTCTGGTGCTGATTCTCACTAGGTGTATACTCAGGCTTACTATACTAGTATAGGTATTTAGTCCTGACAATCTACATTAGAAACAATTTACATTAGAAACAAAACAATTTTGACATGAGATTTATATTCAAATTTTACTTGTATTAAAAGTAGGAAATAACATTCCTTGTAACAATTCAGTGTTTATAATGACACAATGAGAAGTAACTATTGCAAAGTGGTTCAGATAACAGTTGTCTTTAATGCATGATCATTTAAACTTGCAGACATTGATCTTCTGTAAATTAACCTATTTGCAGGCATTTAATAGGAACAATGATACAATTAAACATGTCTACCTCCAGAAAGGAACATTTAGATTTCTTATGTATAAAGCTCAAATACCAAAAATATAAAAATCCTAAAGTAATTTGAAATACATGAGAAGAAAAAAGTGCCATGGCAGAAGTTTAATGTTTGTAACTGGAGTAGGTTGTTACAACACTTTGAAGGATCAGGTGCATTTTTAGGCACTGTTTTGAAGTCTCATTTGCCTGAATTATACAGTAGGATTTGAGATACCCAAAACTGTTTGTACAAGATAAATTTAAGGCAACCAAGTGCAAAAGCTCAGTGTGCATTTGATATATGTAAACAGAACATTTCATAGTAAAAGTTGTGCAACTATTACAAGTCAATAGTATGGACAAAGGCCAAARCCATTCTGCCTAGAGACACAAATGCAAAGTGTATTTGCACTAATGGAGCCAAAAATTACAAATGCTTGGAAATAAAGTATCATTCTCTAACACAGGCATTACACTGCTTTGCTAAATGAGTGCTCAGCTGCTTCCCCCYGCTCCCAACATGCAGTCTCCAATAAGTTTGTTCTGTTCCATTTAGTTACTGTAACAGCCAAAGACAGAGCTCCAAATGTTAAAACAGAATGTACAACACCAAATAGATATGGAATGTGAATGTACAGATATTGGACCTTTAAAAAAAATACAGTACCTAGGATTCCCCATTTTAGCCAGTTTTCAGTATATTGCATAGCAGTAAATTCATCTGCTACCTAAAAACGTTGTTCACCCACATGGAGTTCCTCCTCAATTCTTCTTTCAGTTTTCTTTCATACTGTACAGTGGGTCCACAAGTTTATTGTGCACATGCATTAAACCTTGGGGGGAAAGCAACAATGCCAGCTTTACATTAGTTATAACACTTTCAACAAGTTTTTTCTATCCACATTTTTATTTGTGGAGTTTACTTCATCAAGTACACATTTCAAACAGTTCACTGARAAGTACACTGGCTATTCAAAGTATTTTAAGAACAGAAGTAATTAACTTAGCATTATTCCTGCATCACTCAGAAATACTACTGACATCTTCAGCATAAACTGATCAGGCATATGAAAAACATCTCAGAACTCCAGCCTATCTGGTAGCAGACTAGTCAGAGAATGAATTTGAAATATTTCCAAATGAATTAAGTGCATGATAGAAATTCGTCTCTTTGTATTAAGGTAAAAAYTGCATAACAGCAAGGTAAAAATTCCCTTACTCCATAATTTGTAATAAAAGTCAGATTTATTCATAATGATACATTTACAGCATTCTAGCATTGTGGTGTTACTATTTTTGTGATTAATGCTATACTTGTGGTCCTAGACAAAAGAAAGCAACTAAAAATATCTAGACTACTAATGCAGATTCAGAACTTCAGTAGTTCAACTGTTTTGCATCTTAGCAGATTTATTATTTTGGTCATATACAAGTCACCATAGTGTAAATAGGTGAGTATTTTTTTTTTTTTAAATCAGGTACCCTAACTTTGGAAAACGCTGAGAAGAGATCAGAAAGGTACAGCATTCTTCTTTATGTTAAAGCTGATTTAGTAAAAATGTTACCTACATCTCTGCATGGCATTTAGTCACTTTGATGTTTTTAGTCATTAAGATGGCATGAGGTTAATAGCAGCAACTAATCCATGTGCAGTAATCTGCAAATTAGGAGTCCAATCTAGCACCAAACTAAAGATTAAMTTCTACAATTACACAAATGCAAGTAATATGCAATACTAAAAATAAGGAAGAATATAGAGAGATTTTCTTAGAAACCCTGAAACTCAAGTTTGGCAGTAGGGCACATCCCAAAGATTATCTGTAGCCAAGAATACACATGATGCATCATGTACCCAACTTACTGTCACTGTAGCAATATTAAATTTGAATATTTAACTATACAATCTGAGGTTATTACTTTAAGTGACTGTACCATGCAGCATCTGCTCCCAATCTGTATATGATTTTTTTTTTAAATGCAGATACTATTACTTTTTCCATAGAACAGGCTGAAGAACTCTGTTCATTTTTTCCTCTACGGTAATGACTTAGCTTCAGATTTTTGCCTTCAAGTGTTTTGTTGTTGGTTTTTTTTTTTTTTTGCACAACATAATAGTACTACTGAGGAAGACTTTCCCAGATTTCATGAAGCATTAAGTATTGCTTTGACATACAAGGGAAAGAGTCAGTAGTGTTTCAGGAGTTTAATAGGAAGTGGGAAAATAAGTAGGCATTTGATATAAGAGTCATTGATGCAGGAAAATAACAGCTGCAGTCACTATTCAAATTAGAACTCATGTTATGAGCTTCAAAGCATTCCACCTCCTGCCAGTGTTTTCTTTTCTAAAAGAGGAAAAGGAGACAATTCCCCACTTTTTTCCTAGAGGCATGAAAAATGCTTACAAGTTCTGCCACTGCCATATTTAATGATGATATTGAAATCCTATTGGTCAAAGTGTGTTTCAAGAACAGAGTTAGAAACAAGAGTTGATATTTACAAGACAGAGTCCCTTGGTTGATGGAGGCCAAAAAAATCCAACATTCTTTATTTCAAAGGAAAAGTCCTGCTACCTATTCAACTCAAGTATTCTTTGAATAAATGTATGTGTACATCATTTCAGAGAAGCATGCACAGGTGTGGAAAAAGCTTTCATGCATTAACTCTTCTCTGCAGACTAATCAATAAATTCAAAACTAATTCGTTTGGCCTCTCTCTCCAAAATAGAGGTTACCTTTCCCTTTCTATTAAGAAGGTTTAAGCAGATTTGATAATTTCAGCCTCTTAATAGGCTTTCCAAAAGTTATGGGTAAGCAGAGAGGAGTAAAAGTTATTCTAGATCCATAGCATCCAGACCATCATGCTGGCTGATAGCTAACAGTATTTGAAGTTTCATCTAGTATCTTGATTTTTTTTTAAATGGTGAGAAATTGTAGTAATTAACTACCATAATTAGCAGTCCTTAAGAACTACCTAGCTTCTTAAGTCTAACCTGAAGATCAACATTCAGAAAGAATTCCAGATTTGACCACTGATTTCTCTTCCATCTTAAAATGAAAAAAACTCAAATTGATTTATGAGTGAGGAAAACTTAGCCCATTTAAAGTAAACAATTTCTAAAAATTCTACTCCTCTGTATATATTACAGGGTAATTAAATATGGTGTGAAAGAATAGCATACATTCACATACTGTAGCCCTTAATTTTTTTAAAGGAATGGTGAATACTGGTGTCATACCTAGCAATTCTACATTAGTATGTTTATATATTTTCTGAACAAAGCTTGTTTGTATGAAGACCATAGAAGGTTTATAATTCATCCAAGTAGTCCAGATACAAGTCTAAACTTGTTAAAGTTTAACTTTGAAAACAGCAGTAAGTAGTATCTAGTAGCATGATGCAGGTGAAGACTATCCCTCCCCAATACACAAACAGGATACTGAAAACTCCAAAATTAAAGCATTACCTACAAGTGTATCACACTAAAAATCTAATTAATGTCAGATTTTGCAATCTAATGCATCTATGGACACCAGTGATACAATACTCTAAGAATAATTTCATAAATAACAGTCTAGATCTCAGATACCTCAATAATAGGAAATTCAAGTGAGACTGTTGTGATATAAACAGAATTTTTCTGTTTTCGCCTATATTAGCACAGCAAACGCAGCTCCACAGCCTCAGTGGAGCAAAACTAAGTAGGAATTCTCAATGACTATCAAAAATTCAAAGTTACCTTAAACCTAAATATACCTACTGCAAATATGAAAAGCACAGTAAGTGTGCAATGTATTAAAAGCCAGTATAGATTGTGCAAACTCCATTATATGCAAGATGTCCTCAACTGACTGCAAAGCCCACATCACACCAAGTTTACTAGACAATGCTTTACAAGATATCAAATTGCGAGTCATAACAAAACAAGTCATAACAAAAATATCATGGCATATATCATGATTAATAGATGTATCAAGTTTTAAGTGAAACACTTTCCAGTGGGTTTAAGATCAGTATACTAGACACAGACTGCTGCTGTTTTCTAAACATGCAGTTGAAGATTACTCAACTACAATTTCAAATTGGGAGCAAAGGAAAGATCTTATTCAAAGGAGATTTTTCAGGAATATCAACTGACATACTCTGATCTCATATGTAAGGAACGCAAGATGTCTCTTAGCACTGTTCCACTCAAGACAGAAGTTAACATTTCATATTTTGAATACAGAACATTATACATTAGCTACCCTAATGTGTTGGAAAGCCCAGACTTAACATAATTTTAAATTTAGTTTTCAAATATGGGTAACTGTTCTGATTCAGTGCTCACCTTTAAAGTACTTTACAGTTTTAACTCTTAGTTCTAAAGTAGCATCTTCATCACATACAAAGATAGTGCGAGGGTGCTGCTGGAAAGCAGAAACTGTCCACATATGATTGACCCCTTCTTCAATTGCTTTGTACAGTGCAAAAGCTTTATGTGCACCTGTTATAAGAATCATCACCTGCAAAAGAAAGGTCTCTGTTTACTTTCAATCCCAGTATATATATACCAGCTATGGTCTTGAAAACAGATACATGCAACTAAAACTAAATGAGTTCTTACTTCTCTAGCATCCATCACTGTACCCACACCAACTGTTAGCGCCATAGTTGGTACTTTAGATAAGTCTCCATCAAAGTATTTAGCATTTGCCAAAATGGTGTCCATTGCTAAAGTCTTTAATCTTGTTCTTGAAGACAAACTTGATCCTGGTTCATTGAATGCAATGTGGCCATCTGGACCAATGCCTTTTCAAAGTTAAAAAAAATAAATCATTCCAGAGCTACAGGTCAACAGATATCCTCAGACATAGTAAAAGAAAAGTTTTAGGATAAATTCTTTTTTAGTCCCCCGCTTTCAAAAAATGCACTGAAAACTTATTTCAGAGTAAGTTATTATTGGAAACTGGACACCAACCATTCTGTTTTGATAATCACACCAATTCTTTGTTAGTCAGAGAACTTTCTTATACTATATTTAAGAATAAATTTTTTAGCAAATTTCTAAAAATAGTGACTACAGATTTAGTGCATTTGTTTGAATCTTAACTGATCACAGAATATTTTGTCATACCTCCAACAAACAGATCAATCCCCCCAGCTTCTTCAATTTTCTTTTCAAATGCATCACATTCTGCCTGTAGGTCTGGAGCATTTCCATCAAGGATATGAGCATTATTTGGATCTATGTCAATATGTTTAAAGAAGTTATTCCACATATAAGAATGATAACTCTCTGGATGATTTCTGGGAAGCCCTGCAACCATTTGAAGTGAAGTTAACATATTACAAATTTATTTAACCAACCTTAATCATTTTAGTCTACATATAATAAACATGGCATGGAGGACAAAGCTTTTTAAAACAATCTAACAAATCAAAGCAGAATTTGAAACAACACTGATGAGTTTTTCCTATTGCTATGCAGCAAGGTAATTGGTTTAATACATTCACTTTGCACAAATATCACAAAGGAGGTAAAATCTTCATAAGAAATGAAGTGACAATACTATGTGACAAAGTACTTCCTGAGGGAGTATTTCAGTTATTTACAAGCATTGAATTTATCTCAGGATCTACTTGGACTAGTTAATAACTCTTTACATTTTTGAGAATAAATAAGACAGACACATGCTTAAATTACCTGGTGTATGTAAATCTAATGTAGAAGCACAAACATATCAGACCTTGATCTTGTCTTTTATCTAAAAGTGTTTAACAATTTTAATGAAGAAAGTTCCAGTGTACCATATTCTCAAATAATTAACAGCACAGCTTACCTACATATTCATCCATATTGAAAGTCTTCACATATTTGAAAGAGAGATCTCCATTCTTGTGATATTCTATCAGCTTCTTGTAGCATCCCAAAGGCGTACTCCCTGTTGAATAAAGTTTTTCTACTGTGCTATATATCCACACAACATTTTCAGAGTGTATTTAAATCTCTTCATAGTCAGATTTTGCTACAATGCTTTTCAACAGAATTAAAAGAAAACTGTCATTTCTCACCTATCATTATCACAGCTTCTTTTAAAACAAGAATATTTCATATTTAAATTAGAAATATGTTGCGAGTATTACCAAAGATATAACTATTTTGTTCTTACAGAAATGATATCTGTTAGCAATGATGCAAATACATTTTTAGGTTTAGTCAATTACATAGGTTTTGAAGAAAACTTGCCTGTTGGTAGACCAAGTGTGAAATATCTTCCTTGACTTGGCTTGAATTGGATAATACGATTACAGATGTATTTTGCTGCCCATTCACTAGCCTGATCATAATCTTCAAGGATTACTAGTCGCATTATGGCAGTGAGGGACTTGTACAATAAAATAAACTTAAACCTGGAGAAAATGTTAAAAGTTTAAAATAAGCACCATAAGAATACCTATAAACCTCTTAAATAAGAGGAGCTAAACAATCACCTTTTATATCGATGAGGCATAGCACTAAAAAAAAAAAAGGATATTTTACTTGCATAAATTTTGTATTCTTGCAGTCCTATCTCAAACTGCAGCACCGTGAAACAATCAAAAAAGCACCTATAGAATCTAAGCAATAAATATCAGCCAGAAGTTACTTATTAAAATGCATACATAAAATTAAAGCAATTTGTGGGAAAAAGCTAAAACAAGAAGAGAACAAAGCCATATTTTGAATTTTGATCTTTTACAAAGAAAAAGTTACTATCCTTAGAAAAGAAGAACATATACTGCTTGAAACACAAAACAAACAAAATAAATTAGAATAAATTCTTTTTTTTTCCCCCTCCTTATGACCAGTTGCATCTCTTAAATTTAGAGAACAGGCCTGGAATAACCCTGTATGTCTATATTCAAAACATGTAACTGGAAGTAATCAGTTCCTTTCAGTCCCATCCTAAAACCATAAACACTTCTGGTAAGTCTATTGATATGCAAAAGTGTTAAAACATTAGAAGTATTGAAATCCTTCAAAATTCATGAGAAAAAAAAATAAGGCATAAGGTTTCACTTTTTAATTCTAACATAACTTTAAACAGAAGCCTGAGACATTCATTCTCTGAGTTTCTCATTCTGAGCACGAAAGTATCAAGTATTAAGATGAGCATCTACAAGACATATGATTGACTATTAAAGCACGACTCTTTCTTGCATTTAAGTGAGAGAATTTTCCATAAGGTTCTGCTCAGAAGGATCAGTTCTTAATAGAAAGACTGAGGATTTTTAGCCAGATTGCAAGGTACTAAGCCACCGGTTTTCACCATAGCATGCTTGGCACTAGTCAGAAGTGGAGTATAGCTGCCCTTAGACATGGGATGAACCTAAGTTTCAAACCATGACTAGCACACACAGATATCCTTAGCTGACCCGAGAAGAGAAGCCAGTTTTAGAAGAAACAAAATTACATTACAATAGCATCTAACAGATCAACATCTGCTCCTCACACTAAACAGGGTAGGGAGTGACCATCATCTTCTGCTTACTCTATTACTTCCATTTCCTGGACTGTAAAACTGTCACAGGTCAAACTCACCTCTGTAGAAGTAATGCTATACCACTGATACTAAAAAGCTAACACCCTCATTTTATCCCAGAGATAGAAATAGTCACTAAAAACAGAACCTGCAGCTTCAGGGCAACCCCATAAAGCCTTGACGAATTTCCCCAAAGAAACTGGTAATGCTTTTTAGGGAAGGGGGAAAAAGGGGGGGACTCGGGAAGAGGCATTTGAACAACCATGACTTTTCGGCTGGAAACATCTTCGGTATGGCGAGTCCACAGCGGCCCCGGAGGAGAGAACCCAC
>NW_020450507.1:20450-215684 GCF_003343035.1 Apteryx rowi | reverse complement strand
ACGGCCACTGCCCGGGCCCTGCGGACACTCCCGCGCCTCCCCCCACAGAAGGGAGCGGGGCTGAGCCCTCTCCCCGGTCGCCGCTCACCCCCGCAGAGCTGGCGGCGCTACAGGCGGCAGCGGGGAGGGGCCGCCAGCCCGCCCGAGCGCTCCGCAGGGACGAGGAACGAAACCCACCACCCGGAAGCGCCCGGCGAGCACCGGAAATAGCCGCGGCGGGGGCGGGCTCGCGCATGCGCGGGGCAGCGGCAGTTAAAGGCGGGCGCGGCCGTTAGCGGCGTTCACACGCTGGGCTGTGGGGGTGGTGACAGGAGTAGCTGCGGGCCTTTCTCTGGGAGGGCGGTCTCTGCTCCGGTGCCTGGAAAGCTGCTGGTGGTGTGGGGCTTCTGCTTGCGTCTACGCTTGTGGCCCTATGGCTTGTGGCAGGGCCTTTAATCGAGGTCTTTCCTTCAAGGCCCTGCTTCTGGGGGAGGAGGAGGAGTTGGGGAAGGTAGTGGGCCTCTGCTGAATGCTGAGGTCTTGATGAGAAAAGCCACTTCTCTAAACTTAGGCATGTGCTTGAAGCAACTGCAAAAGAGTTTGCTTGCAGTTATTGCAAAAAAGCTAAAGTATCAGCTTCTTTCTCTCATTCTTTGCTTTCTCCTTTAAAGATGGTCAAACAATGTTACAGGTTCAACTAGGCTGTATTCTGCATAGATACAGTGCAGTAGCTCTTACTGGTTGCCAACAGGCTAATGCTCTTAGAGGGAGCTACTTTAAAATTGAGAAATGGCAAAAATTGAGAGCAAACTATATAACTGAGTATGTATATACATGTCATAGGGATCATTTGGAACTTACCATATTAGGAGACTGGGGTAAATCTATTCCTATCCATCTAGTACTGGATTTTCCAGTACTGGAATAATAAAAGTAAAAAAGTTGTCAGAAATGAGAACTTACACCCATATGAGGAGAACAGTATGCTTTTTTTTTTTCTCCTAACCTGACTAGAACAATAGCAAGACTGTTTAGAAAAAAGATTGAGAAGTTCTTTGCTATGATCATAAAAGATCTCATCTGCAAACCCATGGGAAGAATAAATCTCGCCAGAGTCTTTTGGGCTCAACAGAAAACTAAGAAACTTATCCCTTGTTTTAAAATCTGTGCTTTAACTTTCTGAATTTAACTTTTAAATACCAGCAACTTGGTTCCATTTTGATTTAGGTGAAGCCTATTCTTCCTGTAAAGGCTTTATTTCAGAAGTTTTGCCAGGTACTGATGAATACTGTTTTCTCTTGCACCTTTTCTTGAGTCACACTCTGAGCCTCTGCTTCTCTCTCAATTCTTTGTGTAGTACCAGGAATGCTTCAGAGAATGCTATTGTGGAGGCTGTGATTTTCAGCTCCTATGTAACATCCTAAATTTTGCCCCTGGTTTTCTTTTTCCTCCCCACACGGGCTGTGTGCTTCTCCTTGACTTTTCTTGTCTGTCCAAACTTCAAGGTAATCCATTTCTGCATCTAGCAGACAGGTTAACACACAGTCTTCTTTGGTATTACTGCACACCTAGATACCTATATCCCTGAAAATCATGTTTCAGAATTGTAGGGGAGATCCTTTCCTTCTGCTGGTAATCTCTATTTCCAGAAATGTAAGTTTAATAGGTTACTTGGCTATTTTCTGATTGTGAAGTATCCATTTGTATAACTTTCTCTCTTCATCAGCTTAGTGCTATCCTGCTAAGATTGTCTCTTCACTCTCAGCATCCCTAGGGTTGCCAGCTTGTATGCGCCACAACCTTACGTTGCTCCTGAAGGCAGCAACAATGAACCTCTCTACTTCTTCAAATTCTTTCTCTGCTGCTTTAATTTCAAAACAGTACTTTATTTCTGAGGATTATTCCTCTAGTATATACTTGCTACTTGCCCATGGGGTTGACAAGAGGAGAGTGGAGCATGCTGGAATGGATGGTAGAGCAAGGGCAGCCACTTGTGTTAGCTCAGTTTTCCTGGGCAGAGTGGCAGAACAGTGTCATTCAACTTTCAGGCTTCTGTTCTCTCCAAGGTTATTCCTAACCCTGTCTATATGTATGTTTGGCCTTGTTTATCACTGTACAAGTTGAGCTGCTATAGGAATCTTAGCTCTTTCATACAATTCTTTTAGTTTCCACAACAGGAAATTTCACCAAGTTCAGCATTTTGATCAATCGTTACTAATGAAAAATTAGCTTAAAATTCCAATAATGGGCTCCCCTATACTGCATGTTCTCTAGGAGGTTAGAGAAAATGCAATGTGCTATTTTCTGCTCTGTCTGAACATTTTGCACTTTTCCCTGCTTCTAAATTCTGAGCAACCCTCAATGTCTGTTGTCTTTTAGCATGTCTTGGCAACATGATCAATTGCTTCTTCTAGTCATAGTCAGAAAAATTCCCCATCCTTTGTGAGTTTATTCAATGCTATCTTTCCTCCTTAGTATACTAATGCATAGGTTATGTTTTTCCCAAGTCTTTCTTCAGAATTTCCTTTCTAATAGTATGTTCACATTAATAGTAGATACAGTGCACTGTATGCACTGAATGTTGTTGCAAGTAGTTAGGCAAAGCCCTAATTCCTTATTAGGTTTCAGACCCCTGAGTAGTGTGACTAGACATTTCTTAAAATTTCATAGTYATAGTATTTAAAATCCCAGTGTTTTTTTACTGCTTCTAAAAACAGTCCCTTTTTGATACATTTTTCTGCTCTTTTCTTAGTGGCCTTTTCTGCTCAGTATTGTATGATTTATTCATCTGCTCAGTATTAAGCGATTTATTCAGCATGTTGATATGATTTTTATATATTCGCTGTGATCAGGTGGTTTTTGTATTACTTTTTTTTTAAACTTGTAACTCTTCAGGTGTCTATATTTCCAAGTGACTGGGAATTTAAACTGGATGTTCTTCAATAGTAACCAACCTGAATCAAGTTTTACCTGAGGAGGGCTACCTAAATTTAGAAGGGTGAATCCAATCTTTTAACAAAGTAGTTGTCCCTTCAGATTTTGGTGTGGTAATCTCCTTTTCAGTTTGAGGAACAAAGGATTCTGTCCAACATTGGGACCTACAAAGCAGAATGACTCAGCCTAAGTATTTGTAATAACATTTAACCTTACAATCAGCTCAGAACATGCTCCCATCTTTCTTACTCATCAAGCAGAGTGAGCAACTGCCCATCCAAGGACCAGCTATGTCCCTTGCCTTTCATTTTTAATGCTAGCCTTGGTAGAACTAAGACAGTAAGTGGCTGTGTTGCAGATATCCAGATGGCAAAATATTCCCAACTCAGCGCTACAGGTCCGCTTGTGTTTCACTAGGCCCAGAGTACAGCCCTGCACTTCAAAAACTTGGATCTGCTTAGGCCACAGTGGACTCATGAGTTTCAGTAGGATCTGCCTAAATTTTAATTGCAGTTCCACAGGGAATTCCTTAATGGCCTGATGCCTTCACTTCAAACTAACTGGTGTTAGCCCTTAATGCTTAACCAATGCTGGGAAGAATATATGGAGATTTGTGAAGCCATTTACGTAGTAAACATAGTAAAAATCAGGTTTGTGGGACAATTAGCAACAAAGTTCACTGTAGTAAATCAACACACAGCAAAGACTCTGAGAAAAAGCAAAAAAGGTTGCAAAGAAGGCTCTTGCCAAGTAAGAGGTTAAAAGCAGAGATTGACAAGCGACGATGAAAAGATGAAGAAAAAGACTGTGACTTCTCCTCTTACCAAATTAAACTCTGCTGTGTGCCAGACGTATGGTGGATGTGGATACAAAATAATGTAGCAACTGAAACCTTTTAAAGGGCAATAACTGTCAGGGGAAAAGGAGGAAAACTGCAGTGGAAATGAAGTGTGGTGGTGGGGGGGTTGTTGTTTTTGTTGGGKTTTTTTTTGTTTTTTTAATTTTCAGACCTCTCAATGTGAAGAGAAGTGGAAGATGCCTCTGGGACTCTGTTTTAGGCCACAAGCTCAATAGGTTTCCACTTTTCTGTGACTGAAGCATACTGGGCTTCTGGTAACTTCACCTGACTCCTAAACATAAGCTTGAAGAGGCTGAATTTACTTGGAAGCCTTGAATACTGCTTGCAAAGACTGAAGATAGTTTCCAATGCTTGTGTTTTCCTGTACTTGTCATGATTTTTTTCAAAGCTTCCTTTATGTTAGACYTCACCACATTCCTACTATCTGGAGAGTGTATAGCATGTAGTGTCTTTTGCTTTAATGCAGCAATCCAGTTCAATCAATTTTCTGGTAAGATAGGAAACATCAGATATGGTAATACCAGGAATATACCAACAGAGACACAGAAATGAAGCATCTAGCTATTTAGTACCACCTTCATTTTCATAGGCAAGGCTTTGACTCAGTTTGTGAAGCTATATGCAACAAATAAGTACCCTGTGCTTTTATTTCTAATTCCTCTTTCCCTTAAGCCATGTGTTGGTGTTTTCTGTGGGTATTCTGATAGAATCTATATCAAAATAGACAATTATCATCAAGTGCCAGCTGGTTCTGAATGCAAGAGTCACTACAGAACAAGTGATAAATGTGATGATTTGAGGGGGGGAGAAGGGAGCATGATATAAATATCACACCATTGACCTGTCATCTCATTACTGGTCGGTTCTTCAATGTAGTTAAGCAGGGATTCAATGCTGGAGTTCGCTACTTGGTACTACTGAAGCCATGCAGAGAGAGATGATGTTGGTCTTGCTCGTTTTCCAGCGCGTGTCTGGTGTGCCAACATATTTCTCTACAGGCATCTCCTGACAAAACCAGGAGGCAGAGCTGCCTATTACCTTTCCTCAGGTTATTGTCCTCTCCTCGTTACTGATGTATCAGTTGTAGGTGTGAGTGCATAAATCTGTGGCATGTCCCCTGTAGCATGGGACATTTGGAGTCAGACTCTGTTCAGTGGTGCCCAGTGACAGGATGAGAGGCAATGGGCACAAACTGAAACACAGGCAGTTCTGTCTGAACATAAGGAAAAACTTTTTTACTGTAAGGGTGACTGAGCGCTGGAACACATTGCCCAGAGAGTTTGTGGAGTCTCTCCTTCCTTGGAGATACTCAAAAGCTGTCTGGAYAGGGTTCTGGGCAGTGTGCTCTAGGTGACCCTGCTTGAGCAGGGGGGTTRGACTAGCTGATTTCCAAAGGTCCCTTTCAACCTCAACTGTTCTGTAATTCTGTGATTCTTGATCTGAACTCTTCTGTCTGTCCTTTCCTCCCCTCCCACTTTTCTCCTAATCCATTTCTCCTCTGGGCTGAACGTATGAATGAGCTCTTCCAGCAAGAGTATGACTGGGCTGAAATATGTACAATAAGTGGTCAGCCTGACTTGTCTGGTGTCTTGTTGACTGGGCTTGTTTCTGAAGGTAGAGATAAGGGGTATGAAACAAGTTTGAGATGAAAAGTTTGCCCCTACTTTAAGCAGTCTGATGGGGAACGACTTTTTTTTTTTTTTTTTTTTACTTCTGCAAAGAGTCCCTATTTGGTCTAGTACTTCATGGATGTTTTATAAGTCAAGAAAACTGATTGTGAGGCCTTTTTGCAAGGAATACTGTGATAGCTATTAAGAAGTAGCAAGAGTGGATGTCAAGGGGTTTGGATATGGATATTTGCTCAGTGTTCTGACTCTTGTCTGCCCAGTTAGACATCCTCATTAAAGCATGGGTGGGCTGATTCACACCATCTGCAGGCCTAGGCTTCTAGAATGCATTCTGCTGAGTGACTGGAAGAATAAGACATCTGTAGTTGATGTTCTAATTAATCTTAAGCATGTTTCAGAAAATGTGAATAGCCTGAATGTGGAGGTTTACACTTAGATGAATTGCACCCCAGGTGACAGTGTTTTAAAACTTAGCTAGCATTAGTCATTTCAGATTTCTACCTAAATACACTTGCAATATTTTCTAAATGCATGGTGGGAAAATCCATACTCTGATCATCTTTTCTCAGGAAATCACTATGCAGGCACTAATAACATATTTATAGTCTTGTGTCACAACATACTTCCCACATCTTCAGTGTCTGGACAGGCTGTTTTTTATAATCAGTAGAATCAATAACAGTTTTATAGGGACAGTTGAGTCTAGGTAACACAGCCTTTTTTCTTGGCATAATATGAACTAATATAGTTTTGGCAGAAGGGTATAATGTCCCAAGTGATTTTGCTATTAATGTTATTATTAAGATCTATGAATTTTTCAGTGTTGCTAATGGATATTTGTTGATTTTAAAAGAAAGACAACAGCTTTAATATACTAACATCTGGTCCRTTTCACAGTTTGCAGAACTCACATGCTGGATCCTAGTGACTTCCATTTCAAAAGATTTTTTCAAAAATTACTGTAAAATCTGTTTTGCTTTACAAAAAGTTGATAAAGCTGGATATCATGGCTGCATCTGTTCTGGTAAATTCAGGCAGGTGCCCAGCACTGGTACATAATCATCTATGTTTCTAAACTGTTAAAATGTTCCTTGGTGTGATTTGGTCTGTTCCAAACAGCACTCTTCCTAGATAACTCAGACATGGTCCAGTAGTCAGAATTTTACAGTGAGCCTTCCCATTTACTGTTCTAGAAGAGGGCACTTGGGCATGCTCGAGGTCCTCTAGTGCTGTCCCAGCAGGCCACATCACTTCTATTTGTGTTTCCCGTGCAATATCCAAGGTTGTGCTGTGCACTCCTGTGATGTTGGACTGTAACACCCTTCTTGCCTACTCTTTACTTCCAGGAGGGATGCAAAAAGTCATCTCATTTTGTTTGTTCAGGTCTTGTTGGAACTGCTTTGCTGAGGAACAAGAAGAAGGAAAGAGATTCCTCCAGGCATGAGGGGTGCACTTTTGCCATCTCCTGCTGGTCCTCATTTTACTGTACTTTGGTTTGTATCATGGAGCAGGCTGAAAGCATGCAGATTGTTTCCTTTTAGATGAAGCTAAACCATATCAGAGGCACCTGACACTAAAATGCTGTTTTAGAGTGGATGTGCTGGGCTTTGGGGGCATGAGTCTCCTTAAAGAGTTGAGCCTGTGCTCTTTTTTCTCCAAGTTCTACTTGTAGAGAGAAGGGGCTTGGAGCACAAGAGTCACAGTTTCTGGCTATTTTCAGAAGTAGTGCAGAACAATAGAAGCAGATCTGTAAAGTGATGTAGCTGGTGCTAAGAACATAACGTCCACAACATACACTATTTGGGGTTGCTCTGAAGTGAAATCCTCAAACTGTGTGTTGCAGACTTCAGGTCCTCAGCACTGAATATGTCACTGTGCAGATCTGCTCATACTGAGCTGCAATACTTTCTGATACAGGCAGAACTCATATGATTATTCTTTTGCTCCAGGATCCTTACCTCCACATCAGGGAATGCTTGGAGAACAAGGATTGCAGACTGTACTCTGTTGGGAGACCTATGCCCCAACAGTGGCCCAGCATATCCACTCCACAACAGCATCCCAGTACCAGGTGCCTGTGGTGTGAGGTATGAAACCTCCAGGAGCAGCAGCTCAGACAGATTTCCCCTTCCTCGAAGGTGGCGCCACCACAACACGGGATGGAGATTCCAGGAAAACCTACTGACATGAACCTGAGCAGCAACACATGAGCATCCTGTAGCACTTTAGCAGCCACTGTAGGCAGTGGGTTGTGGCACTAAGTCGTCAATGAAGATTGCTGATCCGAGGAGGTGTATTTCAAAGCTCTTTCTTACAGGCTGTGGACGTATTGCTGTGTGTTGCACAAGGCCAATGAGAAAGCACAGGTAGTAGGTGTTCCTATAGAGATGTTCTGGGGATCAAGCACAAACGTGTGCAGGATATGTTCAGTGCTACATTCCATTCCAACTAAGCTGCACACAGGATAATGGATGCCTTGTTTTTGCAGCCACTGCTTTTACTAGCTTATAGGTAGACCATCCTGTGTCAGTCAGCTGGGTGCTTGGACATGTTTCTGGGTATATTCAATCTATGAGCACAGACAGTCAGTGGGTCTCCAGTGCTAATGAAAATGTTATCTTTTGACAGTGTTATGCAGAACTGAAGATAAGGATTTGAAAGTTTCATGCTAGCCTTTCAGGCATGATGGGAGATAACTAGAAAAATCATCCTCAGTGATTTTCATCAGTGCTTGCAAGGAAAGGAAAACTGCATTACACTTAATACTTGTTTACTTTTCCTTTCCCTTTTTTTTTTTTTTTTTTTGAAAAAGCTTGGAAGGACCACAGTTGTAAAATGGCTTCAAGAACTGTAGTTTAGAATTATGCCTCCGTCTTTATTGCATAAGGCTTTTCAAGCGTTATTCTTTGCGGTTTTTGAGTTAAAGGCTTTTTTTCTTAAAATGGCGCTATTTTAACAGAGTAGCTGCATGTGAAATGCGTGGTACTTTTCGACTGTCGCAGGGTGAGCAGCTCGGGGCTGTGCGGCGGGGCCGTGGGAGCCGCGCCGCGCCGTGCCGCCCCCGGCAGGTGGCAGCGTGGTGCCGCGGTCGGCGCTGCCGCCGAGCGGGGCGCCGCGGGGCTCGGCGCAGCGGCGGAGCCGCCCCCGGCTGCGGCGGGGCCGGGAGGGAAGAGCAGCGGAGCCTTCCTCCTTGCCGCTCTGCAGGTGCATAAGCTCTGAGCCGCGGCAGCGGCGTGGCGGACGTGTTTGTCCAGGCCTTGCAGAGGCGAGTACTTCAGCAAGGAAAAGTAGCTGTACCTGTTATTAGGACAACTCACCTAGTTAAAAAAGGTTGACACATCTTGGGCATTTCAGACTTTCTTCAACCTGGAGTGCTTTTTTTTTTTTGTCCCCCCCCCCCCTTCTTCATATCTTCATTACTCGTGTAAACAGGTATTCATTGGAAAAACCTTCCTCATTTTCAGTGATGTGCTATGATGTGCTATGAACTTTGCACGATAATGCTATGATTTCTATGGTACTCTCTTTTCAAACTGCTGACTTCTCCCGCAGACTGTTTCTGCTTTTGCTGTGTTTTCGTTCTCTTTTAAACTGTGAATTCAGTATTTCAAATGAAGCAAACCATTGGTTCATTAACTACTTAACATTTAACACCTTATATTCCTTGAATTCTTACTGTTTTGTTTCTTGACTTCAGTAGTTGGTATAAAACAGAATCCTAATCAATTTTATGCTCCTTTCCATTTTTTTTCATATTTAATCCAGTGAAATGGAATTCATGTACTATATTTTCCAGATGATTTTTTCCAGCATATAGTACTTTATTTTTGGAAACAGTAGTGATATTCTTTATCATGTTGTCCATTCAGTGAGGCTAGATCAGGGTGGAGCTTGAGCAGAAGTTCAGAAGTATATTTGTATGTAGTTTTCAGAACATGCTGCAAACTACTGATGGATCTTTATCTGTTCTGACTGGGTATTCTTTAATTTATCATTTTAGCCAGAGGTTTTGTGAAACCACTTAGCACTAAAAAGTTGTAATACTCCTTGTGAAGTATAGCTTAGAAAATGGATATCTTGATACTGATTACTAGGTCATTATTTTCTGAAAAGGAAGATAATGGAACTGTAAATATTTTAACCATCAGGTTAAAATACACATACACTTGTCATGGGGTGGAAATAGCAGGTCACAATTTTATTTTTACGTATCTCATATGAAGATGAAACAACAAAAAAACCAGGCATACTGAACTTCTAGTGCCTAGGAGTAGGGCGTTCTCTATAGTTACTTGGAATTTTCTAAAATATTGTACTACCTAATCTCTTAAATAGGTGACTGTTCCACTGTGTCCTTCTGTCTCGGCAGATGACCAGAGCTTTCTAAGCTTCATCCTTTGTACAGATCCTTCTGACATTCAGTCTTTATCTTTCATTTTTGGGTTTCAACAAGCCGGCTGGTATTCTTATTGTTCCTATGTTGCAGCAAACCCACTGGACACCTTTCCCTAGGTTTCTTGCCCCAGCTGGAGAGCTAAGGAGACAGAGTAGGCTTAAACAAAGTCTGCTTCTCCCAGGAGAATTTCTTTTTAATGCCTACAAATGCTAGTGACTGCCTGTCCCCACAGGATAAGCTGTTCTCAGCTGATTGTACCATTTCTGGCGGTGTACAAATGCACTTCTTGCAGTTCTAGAGACAAAACAGCAGATCTCCAGGTGAGCCCAGATTACTAAGTCTTTGTCTGTCTTCCTGACACATAGCTGCCTTTTTTGCAGGATTTTTTTCTCCTGTGGGTACCAGGGGATCTATGGATATCCAGTTGCCTAGATGAGGTATTTCCCACACATCTGGGACCAGTCCAACCTCCATCAGACTATGGCACTGAACAGTACTGATCATTCCCATCAATTTGCTAGTCTTATTTTGAACTTTGAGAGATATAGACTGTTGCAATGTTAAAAATTYCCCAGAGAAATTTATTTATGTGTCATGAACTACCTCAGTCTGCTGTTTTTAAGAGTGGTCATGTGATGAAACATGGAATCAGAGACAGTATTTGGACTTGAGTAAATCTCCATAAAATATCTTTTATTGGAATAAATAGAAATAGCTCATTATTTTAATTGGCTCATCTGATTTTCATTGCCACCTCTCAAGCTAAAGAGGTGGTGATCAGCAGGCAGAGGAGTGGAAAAACTTGAGGCCAGAATTGTCCCTGACTCTCTAATATGGTACCCCATCCGTTATTTCTTTATCAAAGTCCTCACAAAGTCAGGCACTGCAAACACATCTCTTTTTTGGAGATCTAAAAATATATAGAATGTAACCCATTTACTTCAAACCCCATAATATCTATTCATTCTACAGGTAGGATAATACTGGCTCAAAAAGGATATGAAAAGATGTGCATGTCTTAATTCACCTCAAGGACAGTGCAGCCTAGGAAGGGAAATAAATTGGAAGTTGACAGGATCTTTGGCATCAAATGCTGCTTTTATTGGACATTCAGGGAGGCTTGGAACTATGCCAGGATCTGGCTTAGGTAGGTAGTGCAGAAAGGCTCCACCACTCTTGCCTCTCCTCGCATCTCCTAGGAGCATAGAAAGGCAAATCACATAGTAACAACAAAGGCAGGAGTGGGAGAATGCTTAGGGTGACTACTGCTCATTAAGCACACAGTGCCTGGAATTGCACCCATAGCTTGACAAAATGAGTACCTCTCTCTCTGTGGGCATGATGTAAGGGTGACACAGGCATGGCCAAACAGTCACCCAAGCAGAGGGTTAGAAAGCATATTCCTCACAACGTATGGACTGGTATGTTGCTGGTCTTTGGTTAAGATTGGTTTGCAGACACGGCTTTATAGAATATATGAGTAGTTTCAGCCTTGAAGATTGCACTCATTCCCACTCCACCTTCCTCTTATACTGTTCTTCATCTGTGGCTTTACCATTCTTGATGTCCTCCTCTGGCAGGGAGGATAGTTGCCTTGAACTATGCAGACAACTGAAGATTGTTTCAGCAAGTACTTCATCAAATTCCATGAAAAACTAATCTCCGTTTCAGGTGGTGTCAGACTGCTTATTGGCATTTTAGCCTGCTTAAAATCCTTCAGATTGTTATTTTGTGTAGGCAGTGTTTATGGCAATACCCTGCTTCATTTAGTTTTTCTGTTATTGGAGATATGAATGTTTTGCTTGGTAGTGGAAATGTGTGCTTTATGCTGAACTCCTTTCAGAAGTTTCAAGTTGTTTGCTGGTGTTCAGTGGGATAATTGGTAGTGCAGGGGGAAGTATTTCATCAGTCTGCTCTAGCACTCCCCAGATAATGCAGAAAACAGGCTGCATATGAAGCTTTCTCTGAGGGGGAAGGGGCACCTTGAGAGAATAGAGGACATACTCTGGGAGTTGGGATGACCTGCAGGTTTGTATTTTTGGAACTGGAAGAATTTTTAGATCCCAAGCCTGACTTATGCTGTATACAAAGCTATGCTAAAACTCACTCTGCAGTGTTGATCCTGCTCTCACCTTAAGAGCAAGCAGAATTTTTAAACCTTAGCTTGGAAGAACTGGAGACTGGGTTTGTGATCATAAGACTGTGAATAGGAAACAAGGTGAGGCAGGCTCAGACCTGATCTTGACATGATGTACACCTACCCATGTGGATTCCTTAGAGTAGTGTATTCAGTATTTTCCAGATGTTTTCCTCTTTTCACCCACACAAAGCTGGGATCTATATTAAAAAGGGTGCACATTTTTGTGAAAGATAACACAAAACTTGCAGAAACACATTTTTTGCTATGCACTTTAAAATGCAACAATGCATCTCAATTTTATTAGCCTTATTATTAGAATGGCTGCCCTGTTTTAATAGCAGTGATGCAGTGCATCTAATTGCTTATCGTCACATCTCTACCTCTCTGCTTTACATGCCTATGGTAAGGTTCCCAGCACAGTAAATAAAAAATAAAAAAATAAATATTTGCATACTGAGATCTGTATGCGATTCCATGAGGCAAATGAAAGTAGGGGGTGCTCTGGATGTGAATGAGGATTGCAAAGTGTGATTTTCAGCGGTTGAACTGATTTATGGTTGCAGTTATTGGAACTTGCACATGGCACATAGGGCTGCTTGCACTCTGAAATTCAGTCTCATGCCTTTGTTGCTACAAGTGACATCTGTTTCAGTAACTTGCAGCCAAAGTACCCCATGAATTTCTGTAATTGCTGTTGGCAACTGACACAGCCAGATTATGTCTAGGAGTAGATGCTCCTGCTGATTTCAATTTATGCAAGGCATGAATCCACAAACAAGTCACTTCAGAAACCACAAATGGATGGAAGGAGTCAGCTCTTGTCTGATTCAGTGACGTGTAGTACAAAAAATGTCACAGACATTTTTTGCGTACATATGACCACTCTTGCTTAACAAAGGCTTTCTCTGTTAATTCTGGGGATAAATCATCTCTCTGATGGAGAATATGAGACAGTTGCCTCCATCCTTTCAGCTGCTTTGCCAAACATTTCAAAAACAAATGGCACCCACAACACTGAATTCCTTTTCTCCTCGCAAAACTGTCTCTGCAGTAGCCCACACAAATAGATGCACCACATGGTAGTCAGAAATCCCCATGCTGTTTCAGAACATAGAAACTAGGCCTTTCACACAAGATTTTCCTCTGCCATTCCGCCTTTTGTTACTGGCCTGCTCTTCAAAAATTCTGGCTGTTAGTGCCCTTGCCTCATCTCCAGGCATCCCACAGCTCTTTGGTCAAATCACAATTTATAGGAGTTTCCAGGCAAAGAGGTGCTTTGCAAGATTGTTATTCCTGAGTTGGGTGCCTGGAAGGGGGAAACTGGAGCTGTGCTGTTTAAAACAGCTTTCACTTGTCCCTTTGGTTCAGCTAGATCATATGCTTTATATATCTTAACAATTGTATTAAACTTGTTACATTTACAGAGCAGGGGATGTCTGGCACACTCCATGTCTCAGCCCAGGGRTCTCGAGAAAGGGAAGATGGGAGGGATAAATGGTGCGTTTGCCATAAGGGACCTATTTAGTGAGGTTGCACAGACTTTGAGCTGTGCAGTGCCTTGTCTCCTAGTGTAGCCTAAGCACTCACAGGGCTTCCAAAAGCAGTTGAACTAACTGATGGGAGAAAGATCCATCTGAGGCTGCTTAATGCAAAGACAAAATGTTTAATGTGTTCTCTGTTGGGGAAGTATCACAAATTTCTTATCCTATTTTTCTACTCTCACGCTTATATTTGTTACTAGCAACTGTCCTTACTGGATTCTCCAAGATAAAATGCTGAACTAGACTGAACTTTGGTTTAACTCTGTGCAGCTGTTCTTACTTTTACTGGCTTGCAAACGTATCTACAGATTGGGAGCATTCCAGACACAGCAGATGCTAGCTGAGAAGAGCATGCTGTTGGTCAGTGCCATGGGAAAACAACATAAGCTGGAAATAAAGAAAAGGTGAGGGACCCTAAGAGAAAAGTGAAGATAGGCTTGCAAGAGATAACCACTGGAGAGAGTAGTCCATAAAGGGAAGAAGAATGGTCCTGCTGCCTCCAGAACCAACAACACATCAGATATGGGCTGGAGGGTTGGATATCACATCTGTGCATAATGATCTGAAAGGAAGTTTGTGTCAGTGTTTAGCACAGTGGACTCTTACAGATTTTCAGCYGTGCACATGCATTTCATTTGCAAAGCCTTTTACCTGTCCAAGTTCCATTGTGCTTGTTGTACTAAGCCACCTCATCCAATGAATTTTCCAAAGAAAGGTTGCCTGGTCTCCTCTTTTTGCCTTTGTTTCTCACAACCAGCCATAATTATCCTCATCAAAGCACAGATGTAATGTTTTCCTTTTTTTATCCTCCAGTTCAAGCTGCCACCAAGCTCCTCCTCTCTCTGTAGAGCAGCTGGTCTGCATGACCATATTGCCTTGTAGGGCAATGGACACACACAGCAAACTATGAATGTCCCTTGCCATGGTTGGACTGAGACTCATGCTGAGGGAGTTCTTTCTGAATCTGGGACTCCTCACTTGAGTCCCAACCCCTGGCACACTGGAAAACCTTGTATTTTGGGCAAGTAGCAACTAAATCATTGCATACTTCACCCTAAGGTCCCACAAGTCATTCTGAAAGGCACTGCACTTGCTTGAAGCACTTGTTTGTTCCTGCATGTCTCCCAAGTTGGTCCAGTGAGCAGAGGGAGGAGCCAAAGTGTGTTAAAACCCAAACATCTGGCCTGGAACTTCCTTTGAACTCCTCCAGGGCAAAGGGGAAAGACAAAGAAATGTTATATCATGCTATTTAAGTTCAAAATTTTAATTTGGATAATAAGCGTAAAGCAAAATTCTGATTCAGAAGAAACCTTGTCAAAGTGTTTGTAATCTACATTTTCTAACCTACATTTTATCTTTACCGGTGTTAGAATTCATATGCAGTGAAGCAGAAAGCCTGAGAAAATAATGTTGTTGTTGTTGTTGTTGTTGTTGTTGTTGTTGTTGTTGTTTTCCTTGGGCTTAATTATTGGTGTCTGGAAAAAATGTACTTTTTTCTTTGTAATGGATACATGAGAATTATAGAAATTGCCTATGTTTCTGCATCTCATTTTTCTGATTTCCTAATTCTGGCAGCTGGTTACTGAAAGTTATTCTACTAAAGGCCATACTGTCTTCTGTGGCCTCATACTGGTAGAGTGCTGTTTCCTGGCAGATGCATGGGAGGCACTTTTTGAGACCTCTTCAAAATCTTTAATTTTCTTTCTCTTCCGCTTACACCACTTCCCCTTCATTTCTGTCTAGCTCTTCAGCTAGGGAGATGCTACACTGTGCAATGTATATCATACCAGTGATGTATTATTAACCTTCTGGTGCCAGCATAGTATTGTTTACAACAAGTAAGACACTGCTATCATATCTTTAGGATTCTGAAGACTTTCATGGAACACATGGCTTTGTGTACATGAGTAAAATSTTCTTTGGCATCAGATGGGCCATTTACTAAGGTGTAAAGAACTAGGGTTGAAGAGGTTTGCCCTGCCATCTGTCGTGCTGTCATTTTCAATAAATGCTATGTCACTGAGATGTCACTACAGCACAGACATTGGCTGGAAGTGGGATGCAAGCATCATCCTAGGAGGATATTTCTGAAGTTAAAAAAAAAAGTGTGATATTTAAAATAAAGAGATAGTTTTCTTTCACAGTTGTGGGAGAGAAAAATGGCCAGCACCCGAGAACTTCTGCAGAAGCTACATACTGGCCAATAAGCAACCAGAAATCTTGAACCAGTTGCAGAGCTTACAGTATTCCCATGTACGTGACCCATGACAGAAACTGGGCAGTCATTAGAGTCTATCAGCATATTGACATGTGCTTGGGCCTTTTATTTGTGTTTAAATATGCTCCCTCCTGTGAAGGCCATAGTCTAGTGAAAACAGTCTCATAATTGTACATCGCTGTTTCTGCTGCTTTACAGGTAGGTAGCCAAAGAGTTCAAGATACTCTGTTGTGGGAGGGTTAACCCTTAAAGGAACTTATGCAAAATCTTTGAAGCTGTGGACCAGTTTGTGCCAGTGCTTTCTTGGCCATGTATTGGAGAGGCAGCAGAAATTCCAAGAGTAGCTCTAACCTATATTTGTATGTGTTTATGGTCTCTGGAAAACTGGCAAGATCACAGCAAAGAAAATGAGAGGAAGCTGCTGGCTACTCCCCTCAAACTCATGTGGACATAAGTGGTCTGTTCAAGGCAGTTCAGGGTTTTCACGAAGACTTGACCTGCTGTGCCTGAGTTGGAATTCAGTAAAGCATATATTTTGAGGTGCTCTCACAGCAATATTCTGTGCTCCTTTATACAACTGGGTAAAATTACACCAGCATTGTCACAGCTAATCACTTTGTAGTGAGTCTCAAAAGGGGTCTGTTGTGCTTTTGCTGTGCCTTTTAATGTCAATCAAGAGTCCATCAGCAATGCAAGCACACAGACACACATGCCCAGCAAACTGGGCACTTGGGAGACTTAATTTCAGAATGATGACTTTCTGGTTTACAAACAACTTTAGCCAGAAAATGAACACCAAGAAATGAGAAAACATTGTGGTCTGTGGTTCTCAGGAACTTAAGCAAGAATGGTAGAGATTTTCTGGGTTGTTCTTGTGAGTTTAGATGTCTGTATTCCTTGTAAATGTTTTTTCTGTCTACATTTTTTTGTGTGATCTTTTTGTGCAAACTCAGTATACGAAAGGTATGCATCTCTCCTTAAGAATGCTTTTTTAGTCTGCTGTTTTCTGCTAGTGCTGGCTTATGTAATTTGCAATATGATGAGGATCCCTTGAGACATCAGCAACCCAACCATGAAATCCAAAATCTTTTGACYATGTTTCAAGGAAGCACTTGTTTTTCTTCCCTTGCTGTTGTATCATGCTGTCCTTTCCCCTCTGTTTGATATCCTTGAAGCTATTCAGTCGTAAGAACAAATATATAATGTATCTGATAAAGTATTCTTATAATCATTCATAAAATGACTGAACTGTTGACCATTCTGCTGCTGTCTCTGTCACTTACCTCATGTTCCATACCAGGGGCAAGTTTGGATCTCTTGGACCTAGATGGGATATTCTGGAAAATGTGAAAATTTGATGGTACTGCTAGGCTTTCTTGTCCAAAAATGCAACGGATTGAATAGGACACTGCAGCATATGACTTACAGGAGGCAAGTGACTTGTAGTTCTACAATATTTTACCTCCAGGTACAAAACACGGCCATAGGTCAAGGTTTCCTGCTTGGACTTTTTATCAGAAGGAAAAATTACTTTTTTTGAGAGAGAGAGAGAAAATAGAGGAAATAGTTCTGGGCTTTTAATTTTGTTTTCAAGAAATATCCAGGGCTTGAATAAGGTACAAGTTTATGTGGTATCACAAAGTCATTAAAAAAAGTATTGGACTGGAAGGACCTTAAGAGACTGTTTAGTCCATTACCCAGCTTCAGATATAGCCATAACATTCCTGACTGATTTTTGTCTAAACTGTTCTTTAAAAACTTCACTGATGGGTATTTGGTAGTCTTCAATGCTCAGTTGTCTTTACTACTGAAAAGTCTGTTCTGGTGTCTAACCTATATTTTACTTTCCATAATTTGTTACAGTTACTTTTGCTCCTTCCACAAAGGTCATGGTTAGAAGGATTTCTTTTGTCTTTGTAGAAGCATTTCATGCGTTTGAAGACCACTGTCATGTCTCCTCTCACTTCTCCCTTCTCTAGAGAAAAAGACTTGATGACAAGTTTCTTCTTGTTTCTGTGCCTACTCTGTGTGAGAGATGATCAGCCTTCTTTTCCTATTCCTCTGACTAGCTGCATGTTGAGAATATTAAGCACAGTTCTCACCTCTTCTGTTCTATATTCACTGGGCAGAACTTTCTGAGTGGACCCAAGACCCAACTAATGTAGATGGCATAGCTTCAGAAACTTCTGCAAAATCCTAGGAAGAGAAAGTAGGGAAGTACAGGCTTTGAATTTGAAGTTTAATTTAATGCCTAAGAAAGCATTGTGTGTGAGGTGAAAATAAGATCATGGGACATCCCTCAGGGTGGTAACTTCTTCCTCAGCACTGAAACAGTTCTTTCTCTCATCCTGTATTTTTTTTTTTTAAGAACCATTCTCCTGGTTTTTGCAACATTTCTGGGAGAGAAGTATGCTTAAGGTAGAGAAAGTTACAGCTACAAAAAGTTACTTGCAAATCTGTTATAAAAAATAAGGGAAAAATACTGCTCTTGACCTTGTGATGAAAAACCACAATGTTTTTTCTTCTTCTCAGGCTGTTGAAGAGTTAATAGAAGTATGTCCAGAAAGCTGGCAAAAACAGAGAAGGAGGAAAGGAGGAAAAAGAAAACTTGTTACTTCCTGCCATGAAGAATTTTTCCAGAGTGCCAATAGATAGCACAGTTGTTTTTCTAACCTTTGTAACTTTGTGCATCAGTACAAGTGTCTTTAAGTTTGATCCTTCAAACCATTTCAATTTCTCTAATTTTGATGAAAGCACAGAGTAGAGGGAAATGATTCAGGACAACTACAAAGCCAGAGAAAGTAATGGGTGATGCTTGGATAAGAAGAAATCACTCATCTGCACAGTCAGAAAGGAAGCAGAACTCATTTCCAGGTCTTTCCACTTCGCGAGCAGTGAAGATGATCGTGATCGAATACTGAAAAAATAGAATGAATATTTTATTTCTACAAGGATATATGAAAGAGTGCCTTTCCATCAACTGTGCTGCTTGGAAGGGGAGACAGCTGAGTTTTTTGATGAAAGCCTTCGCTGTTTAGTTACATCCTTTGCTTACAGCAAATGCATTGAAATGGGTTTGAGATCTATTTAGAAATAAACAAATTATGCTTATTTCCAATATATCAATACAAATAGATCATCATCAAAAACTCAAAATGTAGAGTACCCAGAGGTACTAGAAAATGGGTGAGGGGGTTCATCTAAAATGTGAAATCAGTGGACCACTGTACCAAAAATTCATATAATATTTACCAGTTTAATACAGAAGAAGTCTACCAATCCTTTCCACTCTGCTTGCCGTTCTAAATAAAGAAGCTGAAGAATAAACTCATCTGTCATATAGAGATGATGGATATGTACAAACTACACTGGATGAAATTTGAATTCCTACTGCTGTATGTACTTCATTTGTTATGCCTGGTGGAATCCTTTCTGTTTAAAAATAATCAAAAAATCCAACATTAAAAGAAAGAGTAGTATACTGTCTATACAGTTGACAGTAAATCACAGAGGGTGCATCTACATTAGGCAGTGGAGGGATAGACCTGGCTTCAATTTCATGAGATCTGTTTTGAGTCTCTTTAGGCATTTCTAGTTTGTTTCATAAAATACCGGTGAAGAGTACTGTGTTCAGATAYGTTGCTCTATGAAAGACATATTGAGAGCAGCTTACTAAGGTCTTTTAGGGTTGATGCTGTATGAAGCTCATGCTTTTATAATAGAGGCTGATCTTCACCATGCCACATCAAGAACTTTGTTTCTGAGTTCTTTTGGTAGCCTAATTGTGGTCTGGCCTCACCTAGAAATAATGGCCCATAAACACTAATGTCAGGAATGAAGATGTTTGGGAAGTGTTAATCACAGTCTAGACACAATGTGGATGTGCTGTGCATGAGAGAGAATTATATCAAATACAAATACGAATACAAGTTGGATGTGGTTTCCCTTGTTCGCCAGGATGGGACACAAAGATTGTAAAATAGATGCAGGTGTGAACAGTTATTTTCAAGCCAGTTTGTAGAAAGATCAACTGAGTTTCATTAAGCTGACTCAAATGATAAATAGAGAAATATCTTTGAAAAGCAATAGAGAAGGACCTTGGCATAAAAGGTGGGAAGCCAGATCTTTCTTAGAGCCTGAAAAATTAAAAAAGGAAAAAACAGGTGTTAGAGTAGCTCTTACCCTCTGGAGATATACTTGGTTGTAGCTTTCAAGTTAAATAGCCATTCTGACTCTCAGTATTTATGGTTTAAAGAAAAGCTTGTATTTCAGGGTTTAAGGCATGCAAACAAAGTACTTCAAAGCAGTCTAATCTGTGGTAAATTTGCCATTGCTCTTACTCCTTAGCAAATGCAAAGGGATTTGGGTTAGTTTAGCCATCTTTCATTGGAAGTCAAAGTAATTCAAAGTACCTCTCCCCTGAAACTTGCTAAGTGGTGGAGAGTTTTTGTCTGTATTGTAGCTAGCTGTGTGTGTGGTAGCTTGTGTATATCAACATTCAGTTTTTCAGACAATTGAGAAAAAGATTGTAGGAGGAAGATACACAGTATGCGCTGGAAGTAAGGAAACATATATCTTTTCTATATCTTTTGAAATAATAATGTTTTTGTGGGCATTCATTTCTGAGTGCAGTCAAAGGGTAGGAGACAGCAAATGCTCAAGGCTACACTGACTATAATAAATGTCTTAATTTTGTATCCATTTTTAATATTGAATATTGGATTTTAATTTTCTCTGCCTAGACTTGATTTATAGGTAATTTTTCAAGTTAATGACATTGAAGGCAGAGAATTACAGTTTTAAAAAATTCAGTAACTTAATGTATACACATTATCAGAATGTGCACCATTAAAAAGTGATCTTTTCACGTATGCAACATAAGTGATTTAAAAGCATTCTTTGCTGATCACAGTTAAAGATGTAACTAAATAGAAAGTAAGCATGTCCTGTGAGAAGCTTCTATGTGTTTAAGGGTTTCATGACTCAGTATAGAAGTATGCCAGTATTTCCTGCCAATTAATGGTATTTGCAGACTGATAGGAAAAAACAGAATGTAGCTTGATTCTGCAGAAGAATGAAGTAAAGAGGCTAAAGGCACTGTCATAAGATGTCATAGATCATGCTACCTCCACAGATAGTTTCCTGTGATGGGAATGAAGAGAGAGTCTGCCTTGAGGAAATATTAATGCAAAGTTTTAAAGGTTTGAAAATTAGCTGGATTTATGGGAAGGAGCCCCTGGGAAATGTAGTTGTGAAGTAGGATTTACTTGTAATATTTTGTGTTATTTTAGAACTACAGCCCTAAACAACATTGTTTGAAGCTAGGTTAAAACTGTTTTAGGTGGGATTAGAACAGTTTGAAATGAGTCTAGAGAAGCAGTATAGCTCAACAAATTATGTCAATATGTATCTCAATAAGAGATACATAGAAACCCAATGCCAGAAGCATTACTGAGACCTGCTAGGTGTCGTATAGCTTGCATTATGATCCCTCAGGCAGGCCACATCTCACAGGAGACAGGACTGGTTTTCCACTGTGGCTCATAAAGCCAGATGTGACACCTATTGAATAGGACCAGGGGACATTCTGCCATATGGTTTATCAAAAACAGTGGGATTTGTCATACTCCTGCAAGTGCAATGCTTGGAAGTGATGCTTTTCATATGTCAGCATCTCTCAGCATAGCAATGTACAGGATTCACAAACCCCAGAACACTTCTGGAGAAAGGTGAAAGAAAAGGCTAGCAATGACTACGCTAAGAACAAGGTGAAAACAGGTTATGGCAACCCTGTGATGTATATGCAGAGGAACTTGGCCACACTCTTCTGTACCCCATTTCAAGTGAGAGTAGAAGCAAAGCTCAGATTCTTGGCTGGAGGTGCAGGGTTTTTCTTCTGAGAAAATGGAATCTCCATCAACTGTTTATAGCAAAGGTTTCAGAACACATAGCTAAATAATCCTGTGCTGTGGTGTTTTGTTTTCTGGAGATGCCCATGGATAAATTCCGGAATGGTTCCTTTTTACTGCAGCTAGACTTTCCAGTATACGTACGTGTCTGCTTTTCGCTAATTTGTCTGTTTTTAATAAGTTTAAGATTAAGAAGTATGAGACTTAACTCTCAGCAGTGACATTCCCCGCCCCCAGTTAGCCTCAAATTGCCTTTTATATAAAGGAGGAGCGAAGCACAGCAACAAGAAGGAAAAAGTCAATAAAAATCCCAGCCAGGTGGCAGCTCCAGACAGCTATATTCCCTACTAGTATGAGTCCACAACATGAGGAATAGCTTATTTATGTTTGTTTACATGGTAAATCATTCAAAAGAGCCGTGTGAAGTTTTCCTTGTTCTGTGTTCTGAAAGTTCACACAGAGAAAAGCTTCCTATAATGTCTTCACGGCTGCTGTAGTGCAAATTAAATCCTTTGATTAATTTTCGGCATGTGTTGCTGCTGGAAATCAGAGCTATAAAGTGATGTCATTGGTAATACTCTAGTAACTAGCAGGACCATAAAAAAAAATACAAATTTTCTTGGTCTGCTTTAACATTAATTTAGCATTCAGAAAAACAGACTTTTAATTTAAATCTGAGTGTTTGGTATTGGAAGCCTGAGAAAAGATGGTGTGTATATTTCCTTAGTTCATATATTTCTTTTTTAGTACTTGCTTACATTTGTGCTAATATTTAACAGCTGCCATTTTACTTTTTTATATAAATATACCAAAAGTGAGCTATTCATTTGCTATTCATCCTGCATGTGTCTTGAAGCAGCAATCGAGCACTCCAGGGTAATTCACTGTCCAATAACTGTATCACTGCTGAAAAGCACAAATAGAGAGAAAATACAGAGAAAATCTCTTTGCAAACTCTTTGTAGAATGAGGAAACCTTTGAGTTCACCTCCATAAAGGATCTGTCCACTTATGTATGATTTTCAGAAGACAGACTGGAAGATAGCTTTTATATCTCAAAATTTGTTTGGCAAATATTTGGTAGTTTCAGCAAATTTTGGACCAGAATTTGGTTTGGAGCTGTTCAAAAATCAGGAAGTTATTTTTTTTATCCATAGGGTTTTTTCATTAATAACCAAGAAAATGTTAGAAAATCTAGTTGTGTCTTCTTCAAGTGAAAACCACTTATATTGCTCATATATGCAGATACAATCTTACTGGTAGAAAGCAAATTTGGTCACTTGGCTGAGCACAGAAAGATAGAAACTTCCAATTTCTAGATCTGCTCCTACTGAAGCTAGTAATTCCATGTAAAACACATTTCAGATCATGTTCTTTCTTATACAGCTTCACAAACACAAGTGGTATTGAGTGAAATGAACATCGCTCACCCTAAAGCACTGTCCTGAGACACTTGGACTTGTACTTATGAATGCACTGGCTTCACGCAGCATACAAACCTCAAACAATGCAGCTTTAAAAATAACCAGACTACTACTGATGATAACAATAATACAGTAGCATCTGGAGATAGAACTTCTGTTTTCCCCTTTTCTCCTAACATAGGAGCTGTTTCTGTAATGCAGGCGAAACAGCGAAGCCACAGTCTGACACTAAGGGTAACTCAAAAAAACAGGCAACTCTACAAAATCCAGATCCCCATTCCCAGTTTTGATCAAAGGTGAGACTGATGTGGATATAGGGGTGCCAAATGAATGTAAAAGACCTCTAGCATTTCTTGTGGTGTTCTCTCAAACATCTCTATTGTGAGAGGGGATAAAACAACAGGAATGGGTTATCTTCAAGAAAGAGAGAAGGGAAAACGGGAGTTCAAGAGTAAGACAGGTTCTGTCTTTACCCTGGTGCATAAGAGATATAAAAACATCTATGTGCATGCTGCTAGTGCAAAATTGACAAACCTATCTGCTGATACATACTGATATACTCTATATGTATAACATACTGAAGATAGGTCTTCTTTTCTATCCATGTCTTGGTGCAATATAATTTGCTCCATTGAACTAACCAGAAAAAAAAGGTGTCTTTTTCCCTAAAAAAAAAAAAAAAGCCTCTGCCTTTTCAGTCTCCCGTTTCCCATAGGAACTGTACTATGCTGTCCCACCTTYGCTCAGTCTAATGATCAGTTTCCCTCTTAACTTCTACAGAATGACAAGCTACTCGGTCTTGCTTCTCCCACTGCTCCCATGATCATGACACCCAGCAGTCCTCTCCTTGGAGACTTAGGACATAATTTAGCAACATCAGTTTCTTACACTTTATGGAGATGATTGATTTAGAAAAGAACCACAGATTTGGAAGCAAATCACAGGATTTGAAAATACATAACTGAGATTCGTATTGGCCATGCAGTGTTAAAACAGTGGAGAAAAAAAAAGCTGTAAGATTTAAAAAGCCTATCGTCATAGATAGGTTTTGAGGAACCACAGTCAAGATTGGCAAGATTTCCTATAGTATTTTCTGAAAATATAAGAAATCCCCACAATTTTCTATTTTTTCTGTGTACAGTTCTCTACTGGCTTTGCCTAAGGTTAGAAAGAATAGTAGAAAAAATTGGAGAGTTCTGAGATGGCCCAACAACAAACTGGAGATGCCATAATAAGTCACCTCCTTTTAGTAAATTCAAGTGGAAATCTTTTGTCTCTCAGTTACTTTCAAATGTAAGCGCTACATATAAGCTGACTATTCTTTCATCCATTAAGATGGCTTGGTGTTGAAATGCCTTTTTCCTGTCATTCTTAAATTCATAGAAATTAGAGGCTTCAGTAAACAAGTGGTCTTCCTACCTTACCTGAAGGTATTTATATACACAAAGGGACTCATGCCTGACACTGTTTTTTATTGTCAACATAAATAACAGCAGTCATTAAGCCCTCCTTCTAAATTGTCTCCYTTGCTTGTCAGGTTCTAGAGATTTCCTGCAAGATCTCACTAACTCTTTTTTGTCTTACAAAGATACTGAAATTCATCTTTAGGCTGGAACTAATAGAACACCTTTGCTTTGAAGAGTATATATCCATTCAAAGAACTTAGGTACTGCAATATCTAACTTTTAGATTGTGGCCATCTCAGATTCAGATCCAAGTGCTTTGTCTCCCTTTGCAGTCCATACAGGAGAAAAGTTGTGTGGCTCCAAAGGTGCAAAGAAGTGCTTACAGCCAATAGAAGACAGTAGGTAGAGGGATGTACTTGACTTCGTGCTCATATTCAGAGATTAGGCACCTGCAGCCTGACACTTGTGTACACTTGGGATCTAAAACCTGGAGTCCTGAAATCTCCCATTTTCTGTCAGAGTGCAGCTAAGGAAGAGGAGGTGCCATTTTAACATAAATAGTCTAGTGTTCAGAGCAGTTTTTGCATTCTCAGCCTGTGAGAGTTCAAAACTATCTCTTTCAATTCCCATGAGAGTACTCTAACCATGACCAGAAGTTAGAATGAAGTAAAGGAGCTAGACAGCAGTGCAGAAGTGAATGAAAGAATTGAGACCACGACTCTGTTGTTTAGCAGTTAGGGCTGTGAGAGGGGAATCCTCGCTTCCGGTTGTAAGGGACTTCTTACACATTTCACAAAGAAAAATGTATGAAGAACTGACCTCAGGTTGCAAGGATGGTAAAGTAGCATAAGTTCTCTTTGCATATGGAACAATGCATGGTCTGGTATTTAGATTATGGAAATGGAGGATAGGGAAGAGCCATAGATGGGACCATTTCAGAACCAGTGTTCCTCAGAAGATGCCTGCAATTCTCTTAATTCAGAAGGTTCTGTCCCTTACCCTGAAGGTCCAGATAGAGCATTTTGGAGGGTTTGGGGTATGATAAGTAGATGACATGTGCTCAGTGCATACATGTTCCAGAAGCCCAGCTTCATCACAGGCAAAGTTACTGTCCTTTTCCTGCCTGACATACCATCTTAAAAAGCACACTGTTATCTATGGTCCTTGCTGTGGACAGTGTGTAGCACTGTTGCTTTTTCATATACAACTGGCCCATGCCCTCATGCTTTTGGCATACATGAGTATCCAAAAGGGCTCTACAGTCCTTCTGGGACACTGTCCTGTGGCAGTACATTGGCACTGCTGCCTGTGTGCTCTTCTGCCTGAGGTCTGCTGTCTCCACTTCTGCAAGAGGCCCAGAATGAACTGTGGAGGAAAGTAAAATATGGAAAACTTTCTCTGTCAGATTTGGAGTCAGGGCTTGCACTCAGTGGATGGGGTTCCATTATAGTCCACAGAATTGCCAAATTATTCATAATAGATTCAAATTTAGATTCCATTATGACTTTATTTGGCCCCAGTGCTTTTTGAATTTTCTTTCCACCTTCAGATCAAATCAACCCACCAGGTAACATCAGTAGGTTGTTTCCCAGGAAATCTTCCTCCTCCACTTCCCTATTGAGGCACAGGATGGTCTTAGATCAGCCATGTGCAGTATTTTCCTTCTCCCAGAAAAGTGACCTTGAGTTCCAAGACATACATATTCCCTAGCCTGACTCTCCACATAGTGATTGTCATGGACACCTTCTGATTCAGTCACATCTTTCCTTTCACAGATCTCAAGGAGGATTTTGTATCCTGGGCAGGTCTTTGAAGCTTACCTGGAAGAGGGCTTTGTCATTCTCTACCTTAAACAGCGACTCCTTTGTTTTCTTCGCTGGGATTTGGCACTTCAGGTGGGGGTGAAGTTCTGCTTGCTTGCACGGTATCGGAATGATTCATTCCCAGAGGTGCTTCTAGCAGATGCTGTGACTAAAATTTTGCACGTGCTTCTGAGCAAAGAAAAGTGCACACTACCTTGCTGAGCAAGGAACAGCCTTCTGCAAAGGCTGCTGTCACAGTCAGACAAGTAGCAGAGAGATGTGTATAGGTCCTCTTTTCTTGGTGTGGGTCTGGCACAGTAGGTGTGGTGGCATGCAGCATGGGGGCATGACACGTGGACATGAGGCTAGGCCTGATAGGGAGCTAGGAGCAATTGTGGTGGGATGATCCTGATATTGGCCTCTGCCTGAGTGCAGAATAATGCAGGACTTACTTGGAGCTTCCCTGTCTGGTGTCTGCCACTGGAGAGGGGCTGTGTTTGGTTTGGGCAGCACCTGTTTTCCCATCTTCCTTCCACATCCTGCTTCTCTGTGACAAGTGCAGGAGAGGGGATTTGGCAGAGATTGCAGTTAGAAGATAACAGCTGCTTGCACAGAGGATGGCTACACAACCCAAAGGGAGATTCAAAACTCAAAGCCAGTCTCCTCAGCTGCCAGGTTTAGATTGTTTTAAAATATGTAGACACACACAGCCACCCCAGTCAGCTGAAGAGAAGCTGCTATTATAGAGCTTATAAAAACAGAAGAGGCTGTGAAAAAGACATTGGAGAGATAAATGAGAGAGATAAACCAGAGAAAACAACAAATATAGGGAGCAGAAATGTGCTCTTATTAAATTCATGGTCAAGGACATATCAATTTAATTGTTTTCAGGGTAATTGCCTAAAAGTTCTATTAGAGGTGACTGATCAGGGTATAATGGTTATGGGAAAAAAAAGTGGCAAAACCATTGAATTTGAAGCAATTACCTTTTAATTGGGAATTATTCAAAGAGAAGATGTGAAATTGAATGATACAACCTTTCCTTCCCAAACCTTACCTGTACTGCTGGTGCTTTTCCACAGATCTCTTTAACTGACTTTCTCACTCTTCTGGTATTTTTCCCTTCCTAAATTCTCACACTCATGGTAGTTTCCTGTTCTTTGTTATCTTCTCAGCTGTTTCACTTTAAGCTGGAGATCCAACTGTTCCTTGAAGAGAATGTTTCCATTTGCTCTGCAGACTCACACAGTTTCATATTTTGTAAAGAAAAAGTTCTACCTTATTTAGGAAAGAGCAGCAAAATACTTATTGCCTGGTACCTTACATTATAACACAAAAGTATTTTATAAACTCAGAACTGCAAAAGTGTTTTGGCACATAAAAGAGAATTTTTCCTAAGTCCAAAATTGCTATCTGTGAAACCATCCACAGCAATGAGCTAATCCTAAATTTGCTAAGCATTTTAGGTCTAGAAATATGTTAGACTGTTGCTGTTCTGAGTAGCTAAGCTCCTAGCTCCTGCTGGAGCCCTCATGGGAGTCAGACACTGGGCTATGTGGTGCCAATGCCCAGAAGCCTCTAGTTTAAGAGATATAGTCAGAAAATGCCTAATAAAACCTGAGGGCTCTGTTTTAGTTTTAATACAGCCAGAGAGCCAGTGGTAGTGGAGATGGTGTTATTCCTACCTGCTATAGTGCCTTCTGCAATAGCTCAGTCACTCATTTTGGAAGTGGAAAACTTAGGTGCACCGCGTGCTTAATAAATGTCCAAATCACACTCCCAAGATTACTTGCCTTTTTTTTTTCCAAAGGCTGCTGAATACATTCAGTATAAATGGAAGATTAAAATCTCCCACAAAATACTGAAATGTGGTCAGGACAAGAGGCAATGGACACAAACTGAAACACAGGAAATTCCGTTTGAACACAAGAAAAACACTTTTTCGCTGTGAGGGTTGTTGAATACTGAGAGGTTACCCACAGAGGTTGTGGAGTCTCTGTCCTTGGAGATATTCAAAACCTGACTGGACACGGTCCTGAGCAACCTGCTGTATCCAACCCTGACTGAGCAGAGGGACTGGACCAATCTCTAGAGGTGCCTGCCAACCCCGACAATTCTGTGATTCTGTGAATCCCCCAAATGGTATTGTCCCATACTAGTATTTTGGCAATTACACATGTAAGGCCCTGTTCTCTGTGCCTGTAACAAGTATTATGTGACACCTGAGGCTTTTCTTACAGTGATGAAGCTATATCTTTGTAGTACTCCAGTCTTCTGGAAATAATGATATAGTTCAAGAATTCCTTCATTATGTGAAGTAAGAGATGGCTGATCTCTCTTCTTCTCATGCTGGCTTAAATATGTTTATTTAGATTTTCCTGATAGCATCAGCATAAAAATGTGAGGTACAGCAACAAATATCTACAGTCATTTTAAATGCTCTGTCAGAAAATAGAAAGCTGCTGACTCCTGACTGGTGCACAGTAGGAAAACAGATTGTTTTTATGTCAGCTGGAGCAGGACATTCCAAATCATTTGTGCTGTACCCATTATATGCCTCAGTGAGTCTTGTAACACAACTATGCTGTCCATTAAAGCAGGCACCTACAAAACAGACCCAGACATATCTATCTAAACTCCAGTTGAGAAAATGAGATAGTTTGTGTCACTCTAGGCTCTTTGCAGTTCAAGACCTAAAAAGTGCTACATTCAAATACAAATAGTGCAACATTTAATTTATTAGAGAATGTAATCATCAGTATTGAAAAATTATCAACATAAACATTCAAGGCCTGATGATTTATATGTTGATAAAGTCAGGAAGGAAATAGATTTAGGATGTTTGTATATATATATGTGTGTGTGCAAAACAGTGTTGTGTTTTTAATTGTGAGCACTTTATATCACTTCTATATTTCATGATACTTCTATTGTATATAAGTTTTAACCCTGCTTTTAGTGTTTTTGAAAAATGATGTAATACCTTTCTTAAAATTGAGCAAACATGTTGGTAATGAGGGTCTGGACCCACCCACAAGTAGGCAGAGAAAGAGATTGGACCTCTCCCTTCACTTCCAGAAATCACATCGATCTTGAGAGCAGGCCAGATCTGTGAAGGCAGGAGCACTTGACTAGTCATGAAACATTGATTAGCTCCTTGTCATATAAGTCTGAATGGGCACTTTTGAGAACTTGGAGTGCATTTCATCAATGGGAATCAGACCTACATCAGGAGGTGGAGGAGGAGCTTGCTTGCACATTCTGTGTCAGTCTCAAAATTCCTGCAAGTTGAACATTGCTTTATATCATTGATTTTGAGCATTAGTTAATGGTCTTTCAGATTAGTTTTGGAATTTACTTGACTAAGCAATGTGGAGATGTAACTGTAGGTTGTCCTTAAAAGTAGTGGATAGCCCTGGCTATCTCATTGCTGCTTACTCTGATGATTTGCATGTGCTTTCTCTAGTCTTGATATGCATGTGAATGCTCAACTTATTATTGATTGCCACAAGGAAATACTTTAGCAAATGGATACCCTTTAATGACTTCTCCAGCTTAATACAATAGCTGGCTTCTTTTTTTCTAAGATCACAGGTGATCTACACCTGTGTGCAGATCAGTTCTATATGGACAATCCAGAATCAGTTCAACTGTTTAGAGGTGAAGTTCAGACTCTGTCTAGAACAAGGCAGTATGTCTTTCCTCAGTCTTTCAGTGCCAATATTTTTATTGTCATTCAAAGTTCAGCAATGCTGTGCTTTTAATTTAGCTGATAAATCTGCTAAAGCCTATGAAATAAGAAATGACTGGGCCCATTAGAGCCTTTGAAAAATGAAGTATTTCATTTGGGGGCCATTAGATTTCAATGCCACTGATTCACTTGTTGGATTTTCAACTTAACAGATTTGATTTATCAGGATAGGACTATGAAATATCAGTTTTTATGTTGCTGACCTGAATAAATGATGTGGCACGGCATGATTCACTGAGTAATGGCAACAACCAAGCAAAGCTGATGCTGTCTCGTATGCAGTCCTTGGAATAGAGGCACATGGTGCCCAATTTTAAATGTTGGCTAGACAAAAGGAGACAGTAGTCACTTGGCAGCATTTAGAAACTGACAGATAATAGATTGTAAGGACTTGGTCTCTGTAGAGCAAGAGGGCTTGGAGGTTATTCCTGCTATCAAATTACTGCAGACTTTAAAAAAAAACTTACTGCAGCAAATCATTTAGTTTTTCTGCACAACAAAAAAGAGATGGGTGAAGGAGTGGAAYAGATGTATTTTAGAAAATGTGGCTCTATAAAGGTGTATTCAGATTGCTAAATTCTCAAGATGTCTGTAAAAGACAAACCATTGCAAAAGGTCTCCTACTTTTTCTGTATTTGGAAGCAGTAAATTTTGAACAGCGTAGACTTTACTCCTTTTCATAAACCAGGGATGAAGATAATTGGCAACTTGGTGCCCAAATTATGTTCTTTGCTATATACCACTGGGGGGGCATAAATTGAGATTTGCATGAATGATCTCATTAATTTTATTAAAAAAAAAAAAAAGGCAGCTCACATTTTGTCAATAATAATTTCATGGTGCTGGTTAAATCAAAAGCTGCAGCTTATTGTGGCCTTTCTCCGGGACTGTAAAGGGGAAGTTTGGCCAAGACCATCAGTGTCAGAAGGCCCATACAGAAATTACCATAGGATGACACGTAGATGGACCGGTGTTTATCTATCTTTGTTTTGGCTGATCAGAGRCAGCAAAGTTCAACAACTTTGCTCCTACGCAGATCAGTAAACTGACACACTAGTCTTTGTCCGACCAAGCTAAGAACTTTAAACAGTTATGCAGTTTGTTGCTGAACTCATGTGTGAGCTGGGGAGTCCTGGGTCCCTCAGCTAGCCTGCTAATGTATAAGAACAAGCAGTATGGAAAAAGGAGGGTGATGATCAGGGCTTAGTGTTAGGGCTGATTGTGGGAAGGCAGGCTGTAGCCTCACACTGGGATTCCATTCCTGGAGGTGAAACAGGAACATTCCCATTCCCAATCTCATTGGAATATTTTATACATTAAAAAAAAAAACCCACAAAAAATATCAGTCATCATCAAGACTGTTTTTGTGTTCTATAAATGCTGTTGAACCAGTATTGGAATTGAGCACGTGAGTCTGAATGTCTCAGCCTTGCAGGATAGCTGCTGAAGGATTAGAAACATTTCAGTTCAGGGTCATCCTAATTTGACTTTACTGCATGTGAGAGTGACATGAAATATGCTGTTAAGGCAGAGCATTCACAAGTACATTCCACAGCCAAATCCACAAGGGAAAACTTTTAAATCCAGGCCTGGGCATGTGCCTGAATATAGCTAATGTGGATGACTGGTAGCTCTGCCCTCGAAAAAACAAACAGCAGTCTGCTCTCAGAGTTGATTTGGACATACAAAACCTTGCTGCTGACTACCTGGGACCAGCTTTCTATATCATAGTTCTCTTCTAGCAAACAGAAAAAAAGGAATGACTGCACACAGTGATGGCACTGCTAACTCATGTCTATAGAAAAGATCAGAAAAGACCTAATAATCCCTGCTTAATCAGCTCTGAGTGTACCATAAAAGTCTATGTAGGCAGACTCACAGTTAAAATCGTGAAAAAAAGATCTAGAAGAGAGGACAACCTTGTTTGTTTAAGAATTTATAACTTGCCTCAACTCCTTAAGAACTTTCTGCAGCCAAAGACAGCTCACAATGCTGAAACATCTTTATCAGGACTGAGGAATTAACTGCACATTCACACTTGTTCTCAGAGATGGAAAATATTCTGGGGGAGCCAATGGACACTTGATAAAAATGTGCATTTTCCTGAGAAGGAATACCAACTTCAGTCTGAAGAGTACCTTTGGTCTTAGTGTTACCAATGCTAACCAGAAGAAGCAAATATTCTGGAAATGTTGATCTTCTGAAAAGATCAGTTAGACAGAGGTTCTAAGCCTGTCTGTGTGGAAATAGATCACAGCATATGGAAACACAGCATCAGAAAACAAGCTCAAGTGCCAAGCTGCTGCTTTCTTTCTTCAGAAGGCGTCAGTTCTGAATAATTAAGAAAATGTTCCAGCAAGCTATAAAGTGTGAAACTACCTGGATGTGTTCTCTCTTTAAGCTCTGACAAATGATCAGCCTGATTACAATGAGACAAAAAGATTAATGCAATTACCATATAACTTGGATGATGCATGGAGTCTTTTGAAATATAGGCTATCCATCATCTTCTCTCCATATGCCTTCAGACAGCCATCTGTCAAGGAGGCTGATGTTAGCAAATTCAGGAAAGATGGTATAGTCACCACCTTCCAAACCTAGCCACAGTTTCAAATTACATAGAATAGCTTTGAGGATGGCATTAGTGAGGAACTGGAAAAAAGATCTTGGTCCATCTGATTCTAATTGTGCCCTAGACACTGAAACTGGTTTGATTCCAATAAAGATCAAGTGTATCTTTTGCAAACAAACTGTAATATTGGACTTTCCACTGATCCAGGAGGAGGAATGTTACAAAACTTTGTATAGCTTGACTTCATAGGACCGCACAGGGAAGATATGACTGAAGAGAATCAAATGCTTCTAAAAAAAAAATTGCATTTGCTTTTGGTTCTAACACCATGGCATTAAAAATCCCTTTGCAATTCCTGTAGCAGTACGTTCTGTACTATGCTATCCTTAGCATAGGATTACTGTATTTTTCCCTCTCTACATAAGCATTCTTCATTCACCTAAGATGTTACAATTAGTGCAAATGAGCAGAAACCCCTCTACAGCCTTGATGATCCTTGATGATGCAGCTAAGAAATTTGAAAGAGAAGGTCTAGCTCTAGAGGAGAAGTAATGCTTCCAGTGGTTTTTTCATTGTTTAACAAAATCTTTGGTTAAGGAGAAGGATCTCAGAGAGCTTCCAGATGCTTCCACTGCACCATTGTATAAGAGGAAGGATAGGCGCATTTCACAAGACAATCATTATGGCATCCATTTTACCTGCATGTAGAAACTGGAAGGCTTAGACCATCTTAATTTATTTTACAGCCAGAGAAGTCTTAGCTTGGAAGCTAATACAAGTCCTATAAGGGCTCCCTGACATCCTCTCTATCACTTAGGGGGAGAAGGTGGCTTCAGATACAGATATTTGCAGTCAAATTTATAAGAGACCAGTGTAGACTTTAGGATAAATCACATAGATAAGGAGGAGACCAGTAGGGAGAAAAGGAAACTCAAAAAAGCTCTGTAAGCATCTTCCAACCATTAGAAATTTGTGTGCTCATTTTGTAACTTCTCTCCTTGCTGGTTGAAGACTTCCTAGATGTAAAGAAGACTCTGAACTCACCCCCAATCCTTTGTGGGCACGATGTCAGTGTGCCTGTCCGCCGCCACAGGCGTGCCTACATACACAAACCAGAGCCCTTATTCTCCCATGGGGACTGAGGAAACTCCCCCCTGCCAGAAACTCAGCCAGGTCCCTGGCAGTGGCAGCACTCAGCAGAGCTGGGGAAACTTCAAACCCATCACCACCTCGCTGCCATCACCCTCGGGGCTTGCAGTATTCAGTGCAGTGGCAGCCTGTTTTTATCCTCTGACCTCCAATACTAACTCAGAATGATGGGTAAGGGGAGAGTGAGGTCTGGAGCAGATAGAGAGGGCGGTTTTGCTGACCTGTGCAGTCTGTTGACCTAGGCAACTGCCCAGCTCCCAGAAGCAAGCCCTTCTCATTGCAGCCAGTGTGTTCTCGCATGACAGAGTGCACTGCCAGCAGAAGTCAACAACTGTAACCCTCTCAAGAAACAACTTGTCAGTGAGATGACAACCGTGTTTAAATAAGGAGTGTCCAGGTGATTTCCGCCATACCATAATGCTGTACAATCAGGCTGAGAGAGAAATGAATAACAAGTGAGGTGTTAAGGTCAAATATGATATAGCCAGATGGTGGCTGTTTAAAGAGTGAGACGTTCCAAAATTGCCTTTATACTTTGAAATGTCCTGAACATTTTAGGAAAAATTAGGATTTTAAGCAAAGAACACATTTCCTATTTTCAAACCAATTTCATTAAAGGCATGCGAGTGAGAAGTAGAGGTGGTAGGTACATGAACTGTAATAAGGAGGGCTGTATATAGCCATCTTCTATAGCAGCATGGTATTTTCAGTATTCCTGAATTTGGGATCTGAAGTTCTTTTTTGCAATTGACTTCGGGGCTACTGAGCTCTTCATGCTGACACATCAGCCTTGTCTGAGAGGTCAGTCTATTTATAGCTCAAAAAGCATCTGTGCAGTTGAAATTGCTCCTTTCTCTGCACATCTCCATGCACTTTCTCACACTAAGTGTAATCTGCTGGTATGTTATCAAATTGCTTGTCTTCACTAGGTCTTTCCCAATTTTATAGCAATTCTCTGCAGACTGACTAACCTGAATACTTTTATCACCTCTCTGCTTGGTCCCTCTTTCCAGGGTGTGAACAAAGAAGTCATTCAGGTTTATGAGGTACRATCTGTTCTTTGCAGGCCCATGCTGTTGCTGTTTATTAAGCAGTTGTCTGCCTTGTGCTTACAGATTAATTCCCTTATCATTTGTTCTGTTGTTTTTACCAGTACTGATGTCAAACTAAGTGATAATGTTCTAGACTTTGTCCATCTTCATTACACGTTGATACCACATTTGCACTCTCAGCTGTTTCTAATTAATTTTATGTAATTATGTGATAATGGTATCTGTTTTTCCTCCCTGGCAGTTTTCAAAAAAGTAGCAAAGGTGTGACTTTGCTGCCTCAGGCCTTGTGAGAAACCGTGGCGTGAGCTTGGGTAGAGGAAAGCCACAGGGGTCTGAGGGTGAGCATTCCTGTTAGGGTGATGCTGGCTCCTGCAGACCTATTCAGAACATAGTAGCTATAGCTTTGGATATAGTCCTAGGTTCATTTATTTTACAGGCATAAACATAAATGCTCCTTCCCCCAGAACATAATGGCCACATTCAAACTGAAATCTGGGCACGGGCAAGGAACCTGTCTTACAGTCGTTTGTGCTTACTCATGTCATCAAGTGTATGTCATACTCCTGAGGTACCACACGTTTTCTGTATTTTTCGTAATACAGATTTTCCCAAACAGGCTAATCACATATATGTTATTTATCTGAGGTACATTCTGTAACCCAGAGGGTACCTAGTGGCTGGTTGGATTTTGTGTGTATATTTAGCTCCATCTTGCAGTTATATTGCAGGAAGTCAGTAACTTGTATCCTTTCTGTCTAATGGCAAAGACACAGAAGAAACTAGCAAACACCTTACAGTAAATAAATTCACTATCAGCCAGCAAAAAGATAGAAGGAAATTCTTTTTTAAAGTGCAGCCTCTTATATTTGCTTTTGTATATTAGCGATCTTCTGAAAGTGAATCCTGAAACACGTCAAACTCAACATAAGGTGAAAATCACAGTTACCATCTGAGTGACAAGTAAAGCAGATGACTACTCTTGAAACCTTTAAAATCTAATACTCTCCATCTGATTTGTTTAAAGAAATACCTCAGAAACTATGGAGCATCTGTATTTCCTTCCTTATTACTTTGTGCATTGAACCAGTCTTGCACTTTACAATGATGATTGTCTTTTATCTGAGAATTTAGCTGTCAGACTAAATAGCCTCCCCATAATTCCAGGCTGACAGAATTTTCCTTCCTTCTTTCTAATTGTCACCGTGAAAAATTAAGCCTTTTCCTGTGCCTCACCTTAATTTCATATTTATAGCTTCTTCACCTTCCTCCTGTTACAATTTTATTTCTTATTTATCTTTTACATTTATTTATATATCAGCATTCTCTCCCTCCTGTTCACAATGCTGCTCCATTCCAGCTGCTTTTTATCAAAACATAGGAATGTCTCTTCCGAAAATTGCATTAGGCTAAGGAGTTGGTCCTGCTTTACGATAACTCATATAAAGATCTGAAAGAATTAATAACTGTACGGAACCCAGAATCTCCTTTATCTGTGTTCTTCAGGCACAGATAAACTGTCTCAAGATTACTGCCCATAGATTAGAATTAGGGCTGTAAGTCTCCATTGAATTTGGTCTTTTGATAACTAAAAAAAAATATATATATAAGCAGGTGCATTTCCCTTTATGGGACATTTCTATATCTGTGAAGCAGAGGGTTTTCCTCACAGATATGACTGACGGTGATAGCAAGTTTTCTTTTTTTTCTTTATCACCTCTGGAATAAATGTATGACTACTATTACTGCGCAGTTTTCTGGTCTAGAGGAAAAAGGCAAGTGTGCAGTTAGACTGTTATCACTCTTTCAGAGCGGAATAAAAACCACAACAATTTCTTAGTAGTACTGGACTTTACAGTACAGAGGAACATTAATAAAGTACTGAAAGCCTGTTGTAGAATTCCTTATATTTTTTCTCTGGATTTAGTCTTTCAGTCAGAGCCTGCAGACATTTTCTTGTATAGGCTATTTAAGTAATGAAGTAGTAGTATCAGATTTGTACAACCCATTCACACATATGTACAGGCCTTTTAACCCAGATAACAGATCAGCCACAGTGAACATCAGTGAACAGTGGTATCAGAGATATGTCTTTGTAGATATATAGTGAACCAGCTATCTTTGAAATAAGTACCTTTTAAATAGGTGTATTTTGTTTCGAATGTATTTCTTTTAAACACGTTAGACCTAGAAAAGAGAATGTGAGAACCAAAGGAGACAAGAACAAGCCACAGTGAGCTGAGATTCTGAGTTGTCTTGTTAATTGCTCTTAATTCAAGCTTTTAAATATCTCGGATGATTATCTGATGTTTCACAATATGTAACATGATAACTAAAAAACTGTTCTGAAGACAGCTGACAGCACAACAGCAATGTTTTAACATCTCAAAAGAACACTGTATTTCAGAAGTTTTCTTCTGAATGGATTTAAATTGGTTCACTTTGGTGTGAAAGTGAGTGGATTGGAGGCTGCACTCTAGAAGAAAATGTCAGCTGCAAAATGCATTTCTCCTATTCCTTACACAAACAGTCAAATACCTGGTTTGATCTATTGCTTGCCATCTTCCAGAGCTTGAAATTGAGGCTAAGTAAGGCAGTCAGCTAGCCATCATTAAATGATTGCTATATGCACTGCATTTCAACTGTACTATATCAAAGTTACAATTTTCACTTTGGCTATCGCCCAGACCTTTCCAATTCCTTTTCCTTTGCAACATACCAGTTAGAGAGGCCATCTGCCTTCCCAATGAAAATTAAGAAGCTGATATATGAAAAGCACCAGCTTGTGTTAAAAGAATTTTCCCACTGTTTTGTATTCATGTAATTTTATTGTGATCAGACTATGTTTCTTTTTACTCTTTCTTAGTATAGACAAGTTTTCTTAGCTATTGAGACTGTCACTGTTAAGTAAATGTTGTTGGGGATTTTTCCTTCAGTGTGAAACACTCTCAGAAGACATCAGTTAGAGCAGTCTGGTGTTTTTCCATGAAGATTTTCCCCTCTCGTTTGCAGCTAACATACGTGTAGGAGGAAAATTGTGTATTTCTTCAAGAAGATGTGCTATTTTTCGCTGTTTGAGATCTGTACATTTTGTTCATGATCCATAAAAGATGAATGTAAAAGCCTTTTTTTCTTGTTTGAAATTCTTGAAGAAAGTCTGCTGTTCTCCCTCTGATAATACAGAAAGAAATTATGCCCCAGAAATGTGTTAAAAGTAACATGGAACAGATTCTGTTGTGCAAGAGAAATAATAGATATATCCCAGCTGGGTTCCTGGACTCTGTTAATTTTCATTTACTATTATCTGATCAATTCTTTGCAGTTCTGTCTAGTAGCTGATATAGTGCATCAGGGAAATTACAGCTGATTTCTAAAACCTATTTCAAGGAAAGCACTGAATGAAACTAAAGACTTAGCACAGAATTGACCAAAAGAGATTTTTCCTGCTCCCACATCTTTAGGGGCTATACTGAAAATCATTGTAAATGTTTTCTTCCTTAATTACTGAAAAGTGTTGACCTCAGACTGTCAACAGTCTCCAAGATAAAAACAATCTTCAGAATGCCAAAGTAAATATGAGATTAATTAAATGTTCAGGATACTGCTTAAATTAAAAAAAGCTTSGGGTTAGGAAATAATTTGTTTTCTCAAGTATTTTATGTAATCTAAGAAACCTTAATGGTTCCAGAATTGATAAAAAACTAGAATAAATATCATTTAATATGTTTTTATACCATCTCTGGTGCCCAAAGATGTGATTTTCCCTTACATAGATGTTGATGGTAATTTCTGTTCATGTGCATATGTGAAGACACGTTAAAAGGGGTTAGCTAATCTGTAAATAGATTTGTGCTGTTAATCTCCATGCCAACTGTACCGTGAATAATTAAAACAAATCCATCTGAAAAGTTGGCTCTTCATTCATTCCATGGCTAATTTCTAAAGTGTAAGTTAACAGCTCCTTGCACCATTGCCCTAGGTTTTATCACCCTTTCTATATTTTTTGAAGTCAAGAATGAGTACTTCATTTCCAGCAAAACAGATGATACCGCTTACGAAAGAGAGATGCAAAAACCAGAGAATCAGGGAATATGATCCCCCTTCCATGATTTTCTTGCATTTCCTTCTCCAGTAAAATAAACTAAGGACAGGGAAATGGTTTCTCCAGTGACAGTTAATGGGATTCAAAAAGACAATTGAACAGGATTTTTGTTGCTGCTATTTCTTAATAGTAGATATAAAAGTAATATCCTAAATAACATGGTTTGGCCTGTTGCTGGTACAGAGAACACATTTGAATATCCTAACTTAATGCCAAAAAACCTGTTGATAATACTATCTTCTACACAGAGAGGCTTTGAACTTTTTCCCATGGTTTCCAGCTAGGATCCAGCTACCATTACCTGGCTGCTGTGCTTCAAGCCCTCTCCTTTAGTGGGTAGTAATAGTAATAAACACTGAGAGCTGGAGCAGAATCACAATCTCAAACAAGTATGCATCTAATCTTAATCTGATGCCATATCTGAGGCCAGCCCATTTATTTCATAGTGGACATTATACACTAAAAAGTAAAGGTTTAACTACATTTACAGCAATCTTTACTTATTCCAAAGAGGTGGGCCAGGCTGATTTGCTTCTGTTTCTACTCCACAGCTAGAGCCATTTCCTATAAATTTCCTATAGATTGAAATTTCCTATAGCTAAAAAATTTTACTGTAGATAGGATTGAGGATCTTTTTTTCTTAAAGGTCTAAACCCTTTAAACAAGACAAGGAAATATGTAGTTAGGTTTTTTTAATGTATTACAGTATACCAGGAAAAAGCTTCTGGAGGATTCTGTTAAGACATCTAAAATGCATATCCTGCATGTGCCCATGAAATGTGTATTTTGATCCAAATGATAGAATCTGAGGACAGAAAGCATGAAGCATGATTTTGCAAACAGTACTTGGATTCTCTTCAGGAACTGAAGTGACATTTTTCGTTATTTTTTTAATCACTCTTATGCTTAATGGGTGAAGTGAACAAAAAAAATTGCATTCCGTGGAAAACTACAGGGGCTTTCTCAAGTCTCAGGGAACAGCAGACTGTAGTGCTGCTTCTCAGCACCATCTGTTCTTTGGGTTTGAAATGATTTATGGGAATTGAAGTGTTCAGGTTTTCCTGTTGACAGTTCAACTTTGGCAATATGTTTGCAGGCAACAATGAAAGTCTAAGCACATAGATAATAACACTGAAGTTTAACCSTTCCTGTAAAAGCTATGCCATATACTGAATATAAAATTCTATATCAATAACATGTAATTCACCTCAGTTTGCCAAGATAAGCAATATATTTTGGAAAAAAGCTACTAGTCTTCCTTGCTTCCACCCCACCAGTTTCTTTGGATATCAGCTTCAGTGGGAATAGAGTTTAGCCAACACTGAGAACTTGTTAATATCTCTGCTCCCCTGCCAACCTTCTAAATTCTTCTAAATTCTTATAAACTAGGAAAAAAAAAATACCACAAATAAGCCAAGCGTTTTCTCAAATTTAAGGTGCTGTTCTCTGCCATGTTATCTAAACTTGTTCTTTATCCTGTGTCAGCGAGGTTTCTTCTGCGTTCAGAATCACTGCTATCTTCACACATGGCTATTATGCTCTTAGCTCAGGTTTGAAGTATGCAATTTTGTTTTCATGGCTTCTGTGCTATTGGCCTATAGACAGTCTCCTGGCAGGTAGCTGGCAACAGGCCTCTGTGGGGAGAGAGGGAATTAGTTGTGGACCATGTTCTGCACCATCCTGCCCCGACCCTCTGCCCCCTCAGGAGGCAGTGCTGAATAATTGGAACTGGGCAGAGGATGGCAATTCTATTTTGCATCCACTTCTGAAGTTTCAAGTTTTACACTTGTTTTACAACAAAACAAAAGACTTATGATTATTGTCACAAAGCTCAGCATATCTGTCCTTTGGAAACAAAACTGGAGCTTCTTGGGTCCTGAGCTTCAAATCAACTTCAAGAAGAGTCTGCTCCACCTTCAGCCTGGTGGCCAAGGCATGAAACACTTGCATTTGATTCCCTGCTCAGAGCATTCAGAGCAGTTTACCAGCTTAGTTCAGTGTCAGTGAGGCACGTAAAATTGAGCATGAGCTTCCTACACTGCCAGCGAATTCCTAATCACTTGGCCTAAAGCATTCAGAAGTTGATTTTCCACTGAGAACCATTATTTTCTGAAACTTTCTGTCAAAACCCAAAACCATTTTCTTGAAATGAAAATGGTCAGATTTCCAACTTGATTAAACCAAACACATCAGTAAATGCTTGGCTTTAACAGATTCAGGACAAATCTCGCTCAAATCAGTAAAAATATTCCTAGGAGAGCAAGAATAAAAGATACAGTAAACTGTGATTTGTTATCGCATAAAAACTCTAGAAGAGACAGTCCATGAAACTGGAAAGGGAAAAGCCCCATTTGTCTGTCAGATACCTCAGTGAGTCAAGAAGACACAGCTAACCACAAAAAGAGCGGCAAAAACATGGGGTAGTCCTTAGGAAGGGGTAGATCATTATCTAGTGTATCAATGTTTATATCCAAACTTGTCTAGATCTGTTTACTTTTAAGGTTTTACCTTTCTACCAAATCCAGATCTTCCTAGAGGCACACACAACCTATGTAAAGCTACCTCCAAGTTCAGTAGCTTTCACAAAAGAACTATGTTCCCCTTAGCAATTTATTAGTATCTCAGGTTTTTACTGTTTTTCCCTTTGACTCCATAAGTTGGATCAATGTCTATCTCACCCCCAGAAGCCTTTAAATGGAGCTTTAGTTCCTTACCTCCTTCAACCCACTGTTCATTGTTTCTCCATCTCCAAATCTTCAGCACATCTTTCCTTCTTGCACTCATTTTTCGTTTTTACTTAGGAACACTGAAAAAATGAAAAACAAGAAACTGTGAGAAAATTGAACAAAATAAATAGTATGCATTTTATCAAACCATAATCTAATCTAATCTATACATATAATCTATATTATATAAACTAAATATAATCAAAATAGCTACTTATACTATGTTGCTGTGCCTGAAAGGAATGAAATCATTGATATGAAATCATTGAATCATTGATATTGATACCAGTTTCCTTCAATGTCAAAGTATGTTTACTTCTAAAAGACTTCAAGTTTAAAACCCTTCTGTATGGAGTAAAAAACTCAGTGTAAGGAAAGATTGTAGAACAAATCCCTGGTAAATACATTTGCAAAATACTTAGAAGATATATAGTGCATTTGTAACCATAGCTAGTTTACAAGGGATGATAATATGTTGAGATAGATGGGTTTTTTTTCTTTTTTTGGTCTGTAGTGATAGAAAACTATCTTTGAGTGAAAATCATGGATTCCAGTCCTGCTCATCTTTAGTTGTGGGGTTTATTTAGTATGTGTACTTCACTTCCCTATGAGCTTCCTAACAAAAAAAGATTATTTTTAATCATGCTAGGTGTCTTTTCTTGCACTTAAAAGTCCTGCAGGTTTATTCATAGCATGTTGTTTGCTGAGAACATGCTTTCTCATAACAGTTATTTTACACAGTGGCAGATGATGCTCATATTTCCAAAGCACAATCAAATGTAGCAGCTTGGTTCCAGGGAATCATCACCTGAGTTTTTGTTTCATTTCACTCAGAACTGTAATGTTCTGAAAAAATTCTGAAAACCTGATGTAATCTCCAAGTAAAAAACAAATGTTTACTAAAGAAACATAGAATAGGATATTTGGCTAGGCACAAAAATATAATAATTATATGCAACACCATTTTTGTTGTTTGGTGGCTGCCCCATTGACTATTGTTTCCTGTATGTTTACATTTTATCAGGATCTTAGTAGTTTAAAGTAGAGCAGCAATATGTCTTTTCTCCCCTTTCAGTGCTTGAAAAGAAATTCTTGCAGTACTTTCTGCTGATCCTTTCTGGAGACTGCATGAATCGTATTTCTTCTTTTCCTGGAGAAGATTACAATAACAAGACTTGTGTGGGATGGGATTAAATACATGGAAAAAAATATATAAAAAACATTTCTCAGTGTGGGAAGATGCTAGTATATCCACTGTCTTTCACTGAAATATAACCTGTAACATCGTCAAATGTACAGTATAAACTTTATGCAATTAACAATACAGAAGGAAATCTAGGTAACTATCCAACATACAGTCAAGTTTCAAAAATAAAAGATAAATATGAATTTGCTGGCTCTCAGTCTATTTCAGATTTCAGACTGAATTTATCATGGTACAGCTGCTTAAGTTGTTCAGCACATTTCATTTCCACATTCAAGAAACACCTGTGTCACATACACTTCATCATGTTGCAGTTTAAACCAAAATACGAATCACATAAGAAGTCTGGTACTCAGAACACCTCCCGCCTTAAGAACATACTCATTAGAGGCTTTTCTACAGTAAGCTTTCCTACAGCTTCAGCTGCATGATTCAAACCACAGCTCCTTCAGGAGCTTTAACATTTTCTGGGATAAAAGTGAGAAATACATAAATTGAACTGTGTGAAAACAGTATGACAGATTTCACAATTTACCACGTAAATCTTGCAGAGCTCTCTCTGGATGTGGAACTCGGTTGTACATGCTGCACGCTGAACAAGTAAATTTTCTGCAGGTTTTGTTAGGCAAGGTTGGACAGAAACAGTCCTGGTTTTAAAACTGATGAGTCCTAATTGTGTTGTCTTTCTTTTAAGAGTTCTGATGTGTAAAACTGTCCCAGATTCAGCAAAGTATTTACATCCCTATCTCCCATCTAGTTTTGTCCCATGGACAGAGAGGACAATGTCTGGTGATGGGCATTCCTCATTTCAGTGGCATCTTTCCGACTTTTCCTTTCTCAGTGTTAATGGGATAACTTTGAATATGAGGTCCACCAGGGAGTTTATCTATTTAGCCTTCCACTTCGCTGGACTCAGCTGACTATCTCTGGATCTAGGAGATGATTTTGTAAGAGAAGCATTGCATCGCTTCACACCGCTTCACTTGCTTTGCTTGGCTTGATGGCTGAACAAGACGCAGACGGCCCCTTGCAGAAACCGAGGAAATGTGGAACTATACAATATGGTAGAGAAGAGACTCCCTGACATCAAAGAATAGCATAGAGCCTGGCAGAAGTATTGGACTTCAGTGTCAGCAACAGGAAGAAATCAGAGCTTAGAGACAGAGGAAACAAGACTTTCATGCCCTTTCCCCAGAGGTTACTTCCTCTGAGGAACATCCGTGGGCTACCTGCCTGGAACATGGATGTGCCAATAGGAACATGGTCTCTGTGCTGACTTGCCTGAAGGCATGCCACCATTTCCTAGGTGAATGTACAGTCAGCAGCCCCTTTGACTGGTCTGCTATTCAGCCTTCCTATACACAACTTTTGCTGCACAATCCTATTTTTTAAAAGCAAGAATTAAATGGGGTCAGGCATTCCATTCATCATTTTTAAAAATGACAATGAATGCTGAGCAATACTGCTTCTCTTTTGGAAAAAAAGACCCCCCCCAACACATTTAAATATTATTGACTGCTACACTGAGTACACAAGGGTAAAAAATGATCCACGAGACCACAGAGTAGTAAAACTCCCTTTGCATCCTACCCTCTTTGTCTTCATAGTCAAATGCATTACAATATATGCAAAACTGGTTGGTGCAAGCATGTCTGTGTGAAGACGATATTATATATATTATATATATATTATATATATTATATTATATATATATATTGCATATATTGCAATTAAATGAACATAGAATGTGTATAAACAGTTAAACTTGTTAATTCTTGAGAATGATGTATCAGAACTGGGGTACAATTTGTTTTATGAGTGGCTTGACATCCATTGTTTCAGTTCTCTAAATATCTTTTTAAGAAACTATAATGCTTCTGCTGGTTTATTTGAACTCTCATTAGGCCATTAATAAGTAACTTAGGTATGATACAACACATAAGTTTTACTGATCCTTTAAGATGTTTTGTGCATCTAGAAAATATTTTGTTTTTAAGATATATTAAAATAATGTAATATAAAATTTTATTAGTAATTTGGGGGAAAGGTACTTGTGTCTCCTTCAGGAGTCAATTCATTCTTAGTAACTTAACCTTTCTTAAAATACTCCACTGAGAGGCATGTCAGAAAGTTTGTAAGTGAATTAGCAATTGTTTTCTGTTTGTATTGTGTTTTTTTTTTTCTTCTGCAAAAATAAATTGCTCAGAGTTAAGGCTGGCCTACTGACTTGCCTTTTATCCATGTGTCCACTAAATGTCCTATTCCTAAAATGAAGGTTAATATTTTCCTGCACTGGCTTCTAGAGAAACAATTTGTGAGATCTGATCTTACTAGTCCTTGTTTCTCTGGTCTGTGTTCTTAAATGTTTTTAAAGATATGATCGTTTGGCATTCAGCTATAACAGAGGCCATTTTCTCCACTATATATGGTGCTTTGAGATAAACATAGAATATGTATGTATTACCATTGAGAAAAATGGTATCCCCAGTATAAAGAAATGTCAGAGCAGAGCAGAATTCAGAATGCTTATGTGCAGTTTAATCTTCATATAAGCATGAGTGCTGACACTATCTGCAGGGCAAAGAAGGGAGGCAAGTGTGATCATTTAATGATATCTTTTTTGGTTGTCAAATTCAAAATACATTTTGCAGCAGGGCAGGGCAGACATGAGAGTTTGAAGGGGTGAAGCTCTCTGATAGTAGCATTCTCCAGGCACAATCCCAAGCAGCAAGCGACAGCTTCAGTCCCTTCTTTCCCCTCCAAAGATTTGTGTATGTTATGTCTTTGTTTCTAAATAGAAGTCGTTCTCTTTCAATACATGAGAAAATGTTTCTTTCAGGAAAGATTTATCACAGGCATTTAAGTTTGCCTGATGATTCAGCTGATAATGGGTCTGTTGGCCAGTGAGAGTGCCATTTCATGGCATTAGGAAAGGATTTTAATTCTCTGAAGTAACTAAAGAACTGATAATGTCAGCTCTTTTCTGTTGTATACGTAGTAGTAACATTTTACTAAATGGGAAGTAGTGGTACATATTTTCATAGAGGGAAATATTTGCCACACATCAAAGAGGAAACATTTGAGCAAAAGAGAGTCCATTCACAAGAAGTCCTTTCACATGACTTACCTGTCTCACACATTTATTTCTCTCTTAACCTGTTGCTTAGAACATCTTTCTGTATGGAACTTTCCCTTCTGACCAATGTTTAGCTAATGCTTATCTTTGAGAGTTATCTCTAATGCAGAAGAATGACTCTTCAGAGCTCTTTAGAGATTTTGACTATTCAAACTGAATTTTTGGTGGCTCATCTAGCTGCCATTATTCTATGAAATAAATAATAATAAACAAAAAATGTCATGTTATTGAGCACTACAGGAAAAAAATGTGATACAAATGCATGGGTGTATCATGAGAATGCTCATACAGAAAGCAGCACAACCAAAAGATTGCATGTTGTCCATAAACATCTTACAGAAAACATATCCAAATAATAACCTAGACTGTATAGAGGCCAATAGTAGCATCACCTGATGACACTTCACCAGAAACATACAGTTATACTGTGACTCAAAGTACCCCAAGAAGTTCTTCTAAGCTCTTGCTTTGGATTCCAGCAAGATATATAAGATTTTTTTAAGCTTCATGACTAAGCCCCATGCCATTGCATACATTGCATACTGCACTAATTGCAGAGGAATATTCATGTGATAGAAAGCAAATGTATCATCATTCTATCCTTACAGACTAGTCATTTGAGAAACAACTGCTCAAGGGTAATGCACATGCACATGGCAAGGCAGGGCTTCTGTGTGTTGCGGCTCTTGGTGTGCCAGTTCAGGCTTGCACGCAGACTGCTGTATTTCCTGCTCTTCCAGCGGTTACTCACTTTTGTTGCTCATGGATCAGTTCTTTCTCATCCTTTCTGATGCATGAAAGTTGTTTGCAGAATGGTGTGTTTTGGGCACCGTTGAGTAAATTGCCATAGTTATATGTTTTTTAACAGCTTGTGTTTTTCCTCAGAAGATAAAGGCTGCATTTTAAAGTTGTTATAACCATTAATTGTCAGACCGTCAACCACTGTGACTGAGAGCCCAGTAACTGGATGGAAGAGAGGGATCCAAAGATATGTCCCATATAGCTCACATCTGTGCAGCCCTCATGTACACTTTCCAAGGCAAAAGGATCACTGAGCACTACGCTGAGAAGGACTCAGAAGTAGAGTTATAAGGAATTTTTGGACAAAATCCTTTTTTCAGATACTAGCAACTCATTAAGACATGAACTACTTGTTTGTTTGTTTTGTGAAAATGTGTTGAAATCAAGTAATAAAATACACTATGAAGATTTTGTTGCAAATGGCTCTATTAGATAAGATTAGAAAAATACTCCCTAGTTAATTCTTTCCAGATATTTCTGGAGGTTTCTGTTACACTTCTGTATGCCATAGTTTCCCAATTGCTAACATGCTGCACCTGAGTGTTTGCCTTAGCATTGATACTGGCTATGATGAGTGTGAAAAGAAAAATAATGCTGTGTCAATTAACAGAAGAAAGATAAAAAATGGGGCTAGTATGATCACTTCTGTTAGGAGGAAAACACAGTCTGAAGTGATACAGCACAGCTTTTAGGCACTGAACAAGGCCAATCAATACCTTCATTAAGAAGGACAAGTAAGATAGTAAAACTTAGTATTTCACTGTCTCCTTTGGCTTCTGCTGCTCTTCAAAGCTCTGTAAGACACATCTGCTTGCCTTGAGTTATAATAGAGATAAATAACAGGGCTGACATGGAAACCCGGACTTCCAAATCCCAGAATATATTTATTTCTTTTCTTAATGTGATGTGAAAATCTCTCTTATTCTATGCACAAGAACTGAGTGTTTGAGGAATCAGTAAATCCAGAGCAAAGGTGTGAGAGTAGGGCTTCACAGTGGTGTGAATTGTGCTGTTTTTTTCCACTGCTTTAGATAGTTCAATTTCCTGCAAAGTGGCATCTGTTACTGTCTGTCCCGTGTAAGAGAAACTGCCTTTGGAGCCTTAAAAACTGAAACAATAAAAGTTTGACTTATTTCCTAATTTACGATAGGTGAATGACAACATGTATTATATATTCTTTTAGTATTGTTCCCTATGTGCCTTTTCTAAATGCATTATGTTTTTGGAATTCTTGACATTTGTTTTAAAACACTGCATTCTGCCCTATTTATTCCGTCTCTAACACCTGCTAACTTATACCAAACTATTAAATTAAGATTTTTTTCCATTAAATAATTATTAAAGGATAAAACATAAGAAGTCTAAGGTTATTCCTCAAAATAATTTTCACTGAATTAAACACAATAGAATAATGACAGGCAATAATCTTTAACATTGGCTATATACTTCTACTAAAAATTTTGAATAGAAACGAGTAACTTTGTATTAACATGTTAAAATAAAAGAAATACTGTTAGAATATTATTGCATCAACTCCACTAATGTAATGGACCTACTAGGGCTTTGAGAGCCATGTATCACATACTTCCAATCAGGAATCTAAGCAGTTTTTATTAGCAGTGATTCTGTGGCAGTCCTATGATCATGCTGTTTCAGTGAATGCTGCGCGTTAATCATTTAAAAGTCAAGCTGCTGTCATAAAACATTACTACTCATTTTCATTTTATATAGCCAAATGAATTTTGCCCTCCTAAAAATATCATTAGTGTTATTCCTATAGGAAGTTACTTACTATTTTATAAAAATTGAAATTTTAGAGTTTTTCATAGACTCTTCACAATCTGATGTATGCAAATAGTAATTTGCATATTACAAACATGATTTATAAAGCACGTATGTGCTATTCTTATCTGAAGGGAGAACATGGTGTAATTCATTCTTCCTCTTTTCTGCCATGACAACCTAAGCCTTGATTGCTCAATATAAATTCTAGTTATTAGAGAAAGATGACAGATTCGGGATAGAGAATAGAAGGAAGAGGCCAAAAGCAGAAGGCTACTCCCAAGATGAAGAAGCCATCAAAATGCTAATAAGCCCTATTCCAAAAGGTTATAATTGTTTCTTTGTTCAGCTTTATTTATAAACACACACATTTGAAGCAATGGTTGCGTCTGCACAAACTAAAAAGCTCCATATACAAATCCTCATTGCTCCAGAACCTTCAGAGAATAAAAGCCCTGCTTGGTTAGACAGAAAAAGCACAGGACTGAAAAATGACAAAAGTCTCCAAAAATCCAGAGTTAGAGTTGAAAATCTTTCTTTTGTACAGAAGTTATTCTGAGTTAACTAGAGAGAAATGAATTCTCTAGCTGATCTCAGTCCAGTGGTTGTTTCAGTGAAGGTGAGCGATACCTTAATAACAGCTTTTTACGCCCTCTCAAAAGAAAAGAAACCCAGGCAAAAGTGACTTTATCTGATTATCTGAGGGACAGGTCGGGCTCATATTTTGTGAGAAGAAAGTAGAATCCATGCAAGTTCTTGACATCCCATCACAGCATTTTTTAAAAATTATAAGGGAAACAGGAAAAAGGAATGGGCGGGAGTGGGAAGTGGTGGGGGAAAAAAAGAAAAAGGAAAATTAGGAGAGGATAATTCTCAGGAGAATGCAGGAAAGAGTTGAAAGAGCACTGCCAACTCTTGCCACCAGGAAAGTTCCTCTAACTTTGGTGGCAGAGCTACAAGTGGAGCAAGATATTCTCATTGCTTGTTACTGTGGCAAGCTTATGGTAGCAGAAGAACCAACAGCCTGTGTCCGTTGTTGATCATATAGGAAAAGAARCTGCTCACATATGAACACAAATCTATACAAATCTGTAGAATAGAAATACCTCTACAAACAGAAATATTTTGAGAGATGACTTCATGAAAAATATTTTTCTACATTTGCGTGGCCTTGGAAAAAAACAGAACAAATTCAACACCATCTTTAGAAGACATGTTTCCACAGACCACCATTTGAGGGTGGGGTTTTTTTTGAGATATTTAACTGAAAAATATAACCAATATTTTAGAGTAGGGAGGGTTTGTGGGTTTACATATATGCCACTTTGATCTTAAATGAATGTTTTAAAAAGACTTTTGAGTATCCTTGAAAAGAGACAGAGACATTTAGCTGACGTGAACCAAACAAACATGCACTGGACATGGTGTGCCCCAAAGAATAATTAACACAGCAATAGGTGCAGATAGATTATAAACAACCATATCCTCCTTTGTGTTTGAAAGAATAACACTGTCTGAGAGGGAAGGATGAGAGATTTAGCTGCATAAAGCAGCAGCCTGGGAGTGCTTCAAGAAACTGATGTTATTCTAGGCATATAAAAAGCAGAAAGGCAAAGGAAAAAAAAATAGAATTTTCACTTTGTGAAAATAATGTGAGGCCTACTGACAATGAGAAACCGTTCTTGCAGTACAATTGCTGTGCAATGTATTTGTTACACTGAGAAAAAAAGATATTTCCTTCCATATTGTTAGCAATCATAGAATTGGCTAAAAGTAAGCTTGCAAGGGCATAATTCCATTTTAAAGAAAAAACAGAAAACCTACCAACAATATTTTCTCATAACGAATGCTTCCATAAATATAGCCACTCTTTGATTAAGCTTTGTCTATGTCTTTGAAAGAAACTGTTTATTTTTATTTTAAAACAGAAAAACATATAACCAAAAGATTACTGGAAGTATTACATATAATCCCCTGGTTTGTCTTTAATCATTTTTAATACTCAGTACAAAATTAATTTTTGTATCATCTGATCCATAAGCAAGTTATTACCATTCTCTTTTTCTCTTGGCCTACTTTTCACCTCTATGCTGTATTGCTCTGTCCTGAAGAGATGGATTCTTTAAGTCAGAACCTGCTTCTATGTTCCTGTGGCTACTGAGCAGCTTAATTCTTAACATTTCCCTGATGTTTCTGTCTCTTTCTTTTCATACAGAGTAGCTGGACCCTGGCAAATCTCAGCATGTGTAAATACATCTCATTTAATTGCTTTTATAATCATCAGGTATTTGCTTTCACAGACATTAAATCAAATAAGGATAAGCTTGATGCCTGGGCCTGAGGTTTAGCAGCCCAGTACTGAATGGGAGACTGCGTGAAAATCCCAAAGAGATGTGATGGAACAAACCATAGACTGCTGGTTACAAACACGTTAGAAAATGCTAGTTAACTTTCCGGTGGCTTCAGAAAAAAGGAGGAAGAACTTTATATTTGAGGCACTTCAAGCTTACACATCAATCTATTAAGCTGGGAATAACACTTAAAATGATTGTTCATAATTACCTCTCCAAATTATGATGTTATTTAATACACTGCACCCTCGTCATTGTCCATCTGTAATATGTAGCTTTTGAATTTCTCTGCCTCCTTATGCAATACTTCAGTTAAGGGCAACTCTGGCCTTTTCATAATGATTTTGGAAAGTTCTGTGGGGAAATGTTCAGCACCTTTGAATCATCCCTTCTGTCCTGTGACCAAATTTCATGCAGTAAGAGCAATGTGATCTTCAGGTACCTCATTTCCAATCATTACACACATAAGTAACTCACATCTTACAAAGGCACCCGTAGACCATTCACACTTAGCTGCTTTCCATCTGAATGTGTCACACTCACTAAGTCTGTTTAAATTGTGATTTTGCTACATAGCCTCAAAGCACAGGGAGCAAAGAACGATACTGTGAGGCTCTTAGCTGAATACTGAGGAAAGGCAAATTCATATGAGAAAAATATCTGCCACAGTCACTCAAGCTGAGGAGGCCCTTTTTTCTATGAGAGACTTCAGAGAAATGTTCAGCAACTGATGTCACTCTGGAAGTGAACTATTTACTAAGCTCATATATGAGACTGATATTTTCAGTCTCCTGCTGTTAATTGTAAAAAGAGAAGGGGTGTTTTTCTTTTTTTTTAAAAAAAGAACATCTCTGTAACAGCGCTTGACTCATGACCTACCATATGCCTGACAGAGTGGTACAGGAGCAGACACGTGTGCCAGGGCTGGTCCAGGAGGTTCTGGCCATTCCTTCCTAAGGCTGCTATTAATGCAACTTTTTTCTAGGAGTTCTTATAGCCTTTGTAAAATACAGTGGGCTAGAGAAGCATTTGCAAGGTTTAGCTTGCTCAGAAGTGTTTTACAGTGTCTTACTAAGAGTGGCTTCAAATCATTTGACACAGCAATGTTTGAGGGCTAGTCTTCAAATACAGGCTAACCCCCAGCAATATTGAGAAATGCACAGTTTTACAGGCAGCTGCTCCTTGAAGTAGAATCGCAAACTGCCACAATACTGCTCAAGAAGCCACCTATGTGTGACCGCCCCCAAGCGGTAGAGAGAACTGAATCTTCTCCAACATCATGCTCTAAAGACTGAGATACGGTTATAAGAGGTACCATGAGTAGCTGCTTCCCTAGATGCTGTACTTTGTGAAGACATCTACAGAGCAAGCTTCTTCAGAGGTTGCCTGCCAGATAGAGCCCCTCTGCTGATAACAAGGAGAGTAATATTTTGTTCTGGGGTAGGCATGAGGCATTCATGAAGCAGTTTGGCATTATGAAGACTGAAGTGCAATGGGAAAAATTCTACAGAAATCAAAAATAGATGAACTGAAGTGCCTACAGATGAGAAAGACCCTCAAAGCCAGTCAGCAATAGAGCTAGGAAGGCTGCAAAGTCCATGCAAGTCTCACTTTAAGTTCCCAGCTGAAGTTCCATTTTTGATCTGGCCATTGGAGTCTAAATTTGTCTTGCCTTTTAAAGTGCATAGCCCAATTCAGTAGAATTTGAAACCACTGTTTTGTACTGTACACTTAATTATATTTTTCAGAAATATTTGGTGTTTTAACAGTATTTTTGTAAAATGCTGATATTACTGACTTCTGTATTAATATCCTTGTGCTTTTATTCTTCTAGACTTCTATTAAACCTTTTACGTATTAGCTCAAAAACATTTAAATTTCTCATTTGGCCTACTTAGTCTCTTTTAGTAACTCCACAGTGACCTGTAGCTTTAATAGCATACTTTCACCTAATCTGAATATATATGAGTTAAATATAATATTATGTTAGCATATTGAGCCATCAGTAATTTGATTAACCCAATCTCACAGTCTCTTTTCACTGATTTATAGGGTTCTTTTTCTCTTTGAATGTCTTCTTTATTATTTGATTTGTATTTTTCATTCAAAGTAGTTTTTGTGCTTTGTTAAGTATTGTTAGTTGAAAAGTCAGCACATACGTCATTCAATATAATTAAGTGGATACTGACAAAAAAAAGGAGAAACTTTGAAGGTAATAGTGGCAGCTTTGGTTGCTTCATCAGAATACCCTCAGTTGTGACATGAAGAGTTAAACTAAGAGCTACTATCCTGGTGTTTACACAGGAATGAATTGCATGTATTTATTGGTAGTCTGTGAGGATAAAGGAGATTTTTAAGGAATTAGGTGCCTTCCTCTGTTGGTTCCAGATCCTGCCATAGCCCTCTTGGATAACTTTGGGTGGCTACTCATTGCATCAGTCACAAGCTGTAAAATCTGAAGAATAATATTTCCCTACTTTGCAGTTGTGTGTCCAAATAGTTTAAAGATTATGAGGCACTCAGATGCTATGATTACTATCAGTAAAGAAAGCTGTACAAACAAATTGTGTAGGATCATAACAACTAAAGATTTTAGCACAGAAAGTGTTGCACAGACCTACTGCCTGCAAGTTAAAGAATGCATTTTTAATGCACACGTGTTTTTATGGGAAGAAAATTAAGGGAGGGAGGTTGTGCCAGGCTTTACAGATTTTTTTTTTTTTTTTTTGAGTGTCTTAGCCAGCCTGGCCTCTAAGGCAGATCTACCACTCCTTTAAGTATGTTTTTTTATTTCTTTTCGTGTTTCATTTTTTATTCTTCATTCTATTTTTAACTTTTTATATATATAGATATATAAAATATATATATGTATGTATCTATATATATTTTTTAATGAGGAATTATAGTGCTTAAAAAGTCCTTCATGAGCTCATTTTGTATCTGCACATTCCTTGCTTTGTATAAAAGTGACAAACTCCTAGGAGGAGATAATCTGTGGCGGTGTTACATAAATTCAGCTAATATGCTGAGACGTATTATTTTCAGAAGATGCCAGAAGATTCTGGCGTGATGAATGCTATAAAATAGTGTTAAAAATAGAAACAAGTTCTAATACCTAAAATATTTTAAATAATAGATATATCACAGAGAATAAAATAGTATTTTTTCCTCTAGGTTTAATGTTTTAGTTTCTTTGCTAACAAGATTACAAAACTACTTTGTATTGAGTATGATCTCTAAGAACTGGTATAGTTTTACGTGCTGCACAAATTAACCTTAGCTAGTGTAGTACAAAGAGAAGAATTTTTTTACCTCTTAGCTTAATAAACATTTATTTCCACAACAGCCTTTGAAACTATTCCAAGTACATCAGAGTCCTTCATACGGCATATCTGACAATGGCAGTTCAGCCTAATCCAAATAGGTATCAGTCATGCAGGTAGATTATTCTTTATTAGGATTCACTGCTAAGAACAGTGTCTAGGACAGTCTGCAAGGGACAGAAGGTCATCAAGAGTGTATTTTTCTCAGAACATAGCTGCAAAAACCATTTACCATTCTGGAGGAACTCCAGGCTAAATCTTGGATCCCCCAAATGGTAGACATTAGGATAGTTGATCCTCCACAGCAGGAGAGAAGGAGAGAAGTTCTTTGACAGGCACTTCCAGATGGTGCCATCACAGGCTGAACAAGAGAAATAACTGGCAAGGAAAGAATAGGATAAAATAGGAACGAGAAAGCAGATTAGCACTTTAGTGTCATGGAAAGGAGAACTTGCATGCAGTTAGGAGCAAAATTAAAGAGGAAAGAAAATTAAGCAAAATTCTACCCAGGACTGTGCAGGACACATTTTCCATTTCCTGCCAGAGCAAAATTCTTCCTCTGAATATATTTCCTAAGTCTTTACTCCACTCAATCGTAAATGCCTTTTTTATGGCTAGTCATGACTCTTTATGTCAAATAAACAATCCTATTGACCTCTATGGAGGTTGCTGGGGCTGGTAAGGTTCATAAAATGGGAATGACTTACTTAAGGCTTAATCATACAAAGTAATAAACACCTTTGGTTTTCAGCTCTTAATCTGTATGCAAGTGCTTCTGATTCTGCAGTCTGTGGAAGCGTTCATTCTTTATCCCCATCGGTAGATTATCTCGTGTACCCATCTATTAGAATGCTCGTAAAGCCTGAAGGCAATTTTCCTGTTCTGTAGTAATATTAATCTGAATCCAGATTAATCATACCTAGCTAGGAGAACCTCTCTCTTCTACTTCAAGATCTCATCCAGACTTGTGACTGTTCTTGTCAATGCTCCAAAACAGTTACATTTTCTGTCACTCACTGTTTTCTCATCAGTGAATCCTAATGAAAGTAACCCTTGGCTTTTGGGGATGATAGGGCATGTGAACAGTGCTGAACACCTATCACTGTGTGTGCTTTATGCAAGTTCCTGTTCTGTTTTTCATCCTCTGCTGCCACCATTCTGAATATCTGATAATGGTTTGTTATCTGATCTAATCAGATTTTGCCCAGTTTCCTGCCCTGAAGGGGTCAGAGATCTGTTTGCTTCTGTTTCTTAATCTCTCGAACTCATCCATTTATTTCCTTCTTGTTTTGCTTAACTGTTTTTCTGGTATCTACTTGCTCCTATTCGCTTCTTGCTAATTCTTTTGCTTGCTGGATTGCTGGTTATAGAAGCAGTATAGTGCCAGACAGAAGCATGAATGAGCCTTCCACTCCTTTACAGGAGCATCAGCTGCTTTTCTCTATCAAAATAATGTTTGTCCAATCCAAGGATCTCCACTCCATTCACAGAAGCCCTTTCCTGTCTCTCAGGCAGAACACTTGTACCTATTCCTCCATTGGCCTCTTTGAAGTACATATTTACAGAAATCTGTAAAGAAAACAAATACCGTTTTCTGATAGAGAAGGAAATTTGGTTGACAACTGGCCTTCAGCTGCATTTCAACTATGTATGTAAGTAGTCAGCACCTCATTTAACAGATAGGAACCAACCATCCTTAAAATCTCAGCCACTTTTCATAGCCATAACTGTCAAAACAGCACACTGAAGCTGAACCAAAAATATGCGCAACTGTGGCAATGGGCCACCCTTCTTTCTCTTGCAACAGTGATCATTAATATACAAATGGTACAGTACAGCAGAATCTCTTTTGTACACGTGCAGGTAGGAAGACAGTTGTTTGCTGTCTTTAATTATTGTTCTGAGCCCATGTGTCTTAAGGAGATGCTCTTCCTAATGCCTTGGTTTTACTGAACATGTGCTTTTACACCGTCCCTCCTTCAGACTGACTATCTGGGAAACTACACCTCAAACATTCCCAATAACACAGTGTTTGTACCTAAGGGCTTCCAACGGAGATGAGGCATATTGGCTTGGTGTTCTTGGCAGGTCATGAGTCATCAGTAAAAGTACTGACTTTGGACTGGGAAGAGAGTTAAATATGTGCGCATCCACAGATCTAGCAAGTAAAAAGAAGTATTATGCCTATGAAAAAAACAACTGTGCCATCCTTTCAGGAGTCCTTGTAGGAGTCTGAGAGAAGCTTTTCAGTTCTCTGAGTCCAGGCCCCCAGGTGATGATCACGATATCATAATACACTTGGCAAATTGGTCAAACTCAAGGTTAAAATTACTGAAGGGCACTTGCCTATTTCTTGATCTCAGAGTTAGAATTTTTTACAGCAAGAATCTAAAATTGAGATGGAAGTTTTTCTTTTTCTCTGATGTTGTACAGCTGCTAAAATGTCATGCTTTTAGCAGTTTAAAAATAATATTAATAATTCTGTCATTAATGAGTAGTCTCCTTGTTCTCTTCCTTGATATTTGCATACTACTAAATGAGTGCTAGGCATGTGCTTATACAGATGTGTCAAAAATGTCTACTCTCTTGGCTTGTCACTCAGGGTGGGATTCAGCTCTCTAAGTGACATTAACTGTCTAAATGTCAGGTGCCTAGAGGATAGCTCTGTAGTCAAAGAAGAGAGTGATGCACATCCAAATGCTCATTAATCCCACTTTCTTTTGACATCCATTTTTAAGATGGAAGGATTTGCCTTTGGAGCTGCCTCTGTCTGTCTTTTGCCTCCCTGTCACCTCCAGAGGGGAACTCAGACAAAATGGTTTAACCAGACACCTGACTTTTACCCAGAAACAAGGATTCTTTCACCTACTGCTCTGTAATCTCCTGCTCTTCTGTGGTTTGGTAAAGGATGTGGATTTAAAAAAGGTGCAGAGTGTTAATCTACTGTCGGTGTCCCCTGCCTGAAAACATGCTGTTTCACCTTAACGTTGGATGTATTGTCTGCCCTTTAACTAAAGGCGCAGACTTTTCAGATTCTATGGCTCAATTATCCAAACCCATTTAATATATCAAACAGTATTTTAACTGCTGTAGATTTTGAATTAAATGGCCACTGGATGGCGGCAGAGCATAAGGATGAGTTACAGGAATTCTTCAGTACATTTTTGAAGTCAGGGTCTCTGAGAACTATTTTGATATTAAAGGGTTAGCTCTGTTTTCAAACTTTTTATAATGGTGTTATATCCTTGTTTTATGCTTACAAATCATTGTAAGTTGGTGTCATCAAATTGATCCCTAATATGGGCAGAAATACATTATTTTCTCTGCCCAAGACAGGTAACATGCATCTATCCTGAAACCCTGATATTCTCATTTTAAATAGCCTAATATATGGTTTTATATTTTATCTCTACTATGTTTGCTATGGTACCATGAGAGACACAGCACTAGGGAAGTGCAAATGGATCCTAGATATGAGCCAAGGTTATGATGGTAGCTCTGAAATCTTTTAAACTTCTGATTTTTAAGTTATTGCAGGCCATATTATTTTTGTTTCCTTTGTCTTTGCTAGAGACACTAAAGCTTCACATTCCTTTGTTGCAGGTGTCAATGTAAGACAAGCTGCCTAGCCTGTGCTTCAGTGACTGGCTTTTCAAACACCTTTCCTGCAGACCGGCTCCCATTGAGAGCAGCAGGGAAGGGAGTCATCCAGGTTGGGAGAGTTTCTGTGAATCGAACCCCTTTGTTTCTGCTGTATTCTGAATTCTGCACGCCCTCAAAAAGCAGCCCTCCTTGGCCAGTGCTGAGAACTAAACCTAGAATTATTCTTAAGTCCCTCTTACTAGGAGCCGTCCATTAGTGGTATTTTGCAAGGCTTTACAGCACAGTGTGGTTGGAAAACCTGCCAGTGAGTTTGGAGACTTGAGCAGGCCCACAGTGCTGCTGTCTGCTCTTGCCATGCAGATGCTGTTCTGTTCAGCAGGTCCTCACTGCGAACTGCTGCTGCTTTGTGTGCATTTCGCCCCCAAAAGGGATGATACGCTTATTGCTAAGTTAAAATGCATTAAATACGCCACTAGTATTTTTCCATGTTGGCAGTTACAGTAGTTGCCATGGGAATGTCACATCATGTGAATGGGTGAAGAGGCAGCTCACAAAACAGTATGGATCAGAGATGTGGCCCACAGTATTAAAACGTGCACAAACCCTCTTCTGTACATAATCATGCCAACTTCTATTGCTGTGAGGCTTCAGGGGAATAAATTGATACTTCTCTAGGCCTGCTTTATAAATGAGCATCTTAAATAAATAAAGCATTTAACTGTGATGAGTAATCCCAGTTCTTTAATAAAGGATGGAGTTATACTAATTGAACGGCAAAGTTGTTTGTCAGGGCTGACAGATATCTGCATACCTCATTTATTCCATTAATTCATTTTCTGCAGCATATAATTATGATCCCTTACACAAATGACAGAAGCACAGATAGAATTTCAGTGCAGGGCTATATATCTATTTTGCAATGATCAGTGGAGTATAGCATTTATATCATTTTTATCAGGAGCATGCCAAGAACAATTGAAGGAGAGTTGTAATGATGATGGACTTGTAAATCTTGCATTTATTCATTAAGCAGTTCATGGACAGTCATGAATTTCTTTTAAATGAGTGTGTCTATTTTTTCTTGTGTTGGTTTTCACAAATTAAAAGTTAGAGAGTGGCTGGTCCCTAGGAATTCTTACAGCCATTAAACTGAAGAATCCTTAAGCAATAAAAGCGAAAGCAAAGAAAATACGCTACTTTAAGCAATATGATTATGGATAAGGGAATAACTGATATTTCAGCTTATACCATGGCAGAAAATCAGTTGAATACAGTCCACATTGATAGCTTTTTAGGTGATTTTTCTCTCTCTAAATGTTGATTATTTCATACTGAAACTGTTCCCAAATGAATCATCTAAATTAGAACAGCTGGATAGACATCCTACCTCTCTGGTGAAATGCCCTTACCACTGAATGCTCTCTTTTTCATATTCTATAAATAAATTCTGTCTTTCAACATATTTCAAAATTTTATGTAGAATGGGACGTTGTTGCAATTAAGACTGAGTTTGTTCCTAACCATGCTCTCTGAATATTATGTCTAAGTTTTCTTCTATTAAATTTGGACTCAAGTCCACTGTAAAAGAGGAAGGAATTAATTAGGGGCCTTTCCTTTTCTGTCCATTGGCTGGTAAAAGGAGGACCATCAACTCCTTTGTCCATGCATTTTGTTTTCAGTTAAAACATTCCATGAATTTAGCCTGAATTTGCAGATAGTGCTGGTATGATCAAGACTGTTTTTTTCAAAATTATTTAAAAAATCATCATCCTCAAAGATAAGACCTTCTAATAATTAAAATCACTTACTATGTCCTGGTGATCATCAAACCCAGCTTTTACCGGATAAGTATTTTTTAGAATTGCTCAGCAGAACAATTCAGTTCAGATCAAAAAATTATTTCTGAGTGTAATCATAATTGGCACCAATTTTTATTAGAGATCTAAAATCTGTGGTCAAATGGAAGTGATACCCTCAGTTTAAAATATACTTTTTAAAGAATATGTTTTCTTATGGTCTAAATCACACATTGTGTCAGGACTGCCCAATCATTTCCTGAATACAAACTACTTTTAAATACTTTTAAATGTCAGAGAAAGATGTCTTCCATATTTTCTACAGATCCAATATTTATTGTGGTTGAAAATAAATGACTTTATGTATTTAGACAAGAATGCTATGGCTAGTGCAGCCAGATGAACATTTGCAGTGTGCATAGAAGATACTTTCTCTGTCACAGCTTTGGTGAAATTTATTTTAGAACCAGTGCAGGAGCTATCAATACCAGGCTATAAAAGCGGCTCATATTTTTGGTGACCACTCATGAAGGATGTCAAACTGCTTCTCGACTCATATATGGTATGGGCTGGCTTCTTCAGTGTCAGTTTATTAGACAGGATAGATTTTTTTGGTGGTTGTTCTTCTCAGAGTATCAGTTAGGTAAGTTTCAGATTTTGCATGTGGGGATCAAATGCTGAATTGTGAAAGCTTTTTTTTTTTCCCCCCTAATACAAAACCCAGAAATGTACTATGTTGCTGAAATATTTGGTTTTTTCATCATCTGGAGGTACTTCAATACTAAATTTTAATCTGTGAGCAAGTTTAAATTAGCAGTGGGTCTTTAAATACTGGCAACACCTGCATCTTAAGAATGACAGGCTTAAAGGTGAAAGACAAAAAACACCCAGCCAACCAAAAAAGCCCTAACTGCCCCGAAAATCCATCCAGGTGATTTATCAGTTCATATTTTAGCTACCAGAATTTAAAGGTTTCCTTCTTGAATCATAACTAGAAAAAAATTATATCAACTACGGGGATCCTGACTGCCTTTTATAACTGAAGCAAAAATAGAGCAGTGTACTGAATTCATCATCATCTGATTAATGAAATGTGTATCAATTCTGACAAATCCACATACAGGTGATGTCTTAGAACACCTTTGACTAATTGAAGTCTCTTATGAGGGAGTGTGAGCTAAACAGAAAATTGGAGGTCATGTTCACTGACTGTGGTTATTCTTTGACCATGAGTAAATCACTTAACTTCTCTGTGGTTTAGTTTACCTGAGAACAAAATGAATATCATAACACTTAGCTGTGGCATAGTGCTATGATGAAGATTTACAATGATTCCAGAACTTTTTAAGCACTTAATGATCCTTGGAAAGTGATATTCACTGCTATTTAAATGAATGAGATGTGGCAGGTCTTTTCTCATTTTGTAATGAAGTAAACACAAGAAATTTCAGTGTTTATCATGAAATACAAAATTATTAAATGTTAGGCAATTAAGAATCATTTAATATTGCAACTTGTGCCATCAGCCCCCTACAAGGTAATTTAACTTTTTAACGTAAAGGAGGAAGTGATTTACAGGATGCTGTAGTGGATACTCTTCAGCTTAAACAGCCTAGGGGGTTGACTCCCTGCATGGTGCACAGGTGTAAAACAAATTCTCAGCCATATCCTTGTGGGATGTGCCTTAACGTGGCAAGAACACCTCCCAAGGAAACCCTTCCCATGTCTCTACAAAACCTCCTTCTTTCTTTGAAACAATGCAATTACAGTGAGAAAATCCTCCTCAATAAATTATCCAATGAAAAAATATATAACTTAGAGGTTGTTCTTGCAGACTTAATTTTGTGTAGTATTTTGTGCATTATAAATAACATTGGGTATAGTATTCAAATGCCTTGAGTTTCCATTGTTACAAGTGCTATAAATAGCACCCCAAAACCTTGCCAAATGCATTATATTTAGGGAGGCATTATATACAGACTAAAAATGCAAGAAATGGCATTAATAGACATTTCACACTATGCACAGATGTTCTTTTCATTATAAAAGTTGTTGCTAATTACATGTACACTTGGGTACCAATTCAATGAACTTTGTTTTAGAGTAGGAGTTCTCAGTTATGCAGACAAAATAACATTCATGCTCCGATGGAACTGAAAGGCTGGGGAGAAATGTAAAATATACACAGGATCAACAGCAAAACTAATTTTACATAGTCAAATTGAATTGATTTTGCTGCAGTATGTTAAGACTATTTTCTTGTGGCTAATATCAAAGGGAATAGCTAACCATAATGACAAGCAATGGAACCTTAGTTACTGCTTTTTCTTCCACTAGCACATTGTACAAATGCCTTGAGGGTAGTCAGTTGTTCATAAACACTATAATTTTTTTTTTAATTACTGAAGAAATAGCTTCTGAAATACACAGATAATGAGAAAACTACATTCTTTTTAGTGACCCTTTCTGAGTACATTTGGGGTGAGATTGAAAAGTAAAGTGCTTTTAAAATTTTAAGCATGTGTGCAGCTTCTGTTGTGATATGATAATTCATAAAATTAGACATATGCTTAAATTCTCTAGTGACTTGGGCCTACATGTTGCAATCTTCTCTGGCGAACAGCTTAAGACTACAGAAAATCATCAAAGAAATTACAAAATGAGCAGAATTTCTATTACTTTGATCTGGGAATAATAGAAGAAACCAGAAAGAGAGCTGTAACATTTATTTGAAGTAGTGGGAAGACAACAACTGTAGATAATGTGTATTACATATTTATCATTAATATTTTTTCTCAGATATATCCATTTGTATTTTCGGTTTGCATTAAATTTTGTTATTGTCAAGAAACACAGGAAACAATTTGTGTGACACAATATCTTGTCAGATTTAGAAGTCATATATTCTTTATTAATTATGAAAATTAGAAATTTATGAAATATTGATTTCAGCTAAATATTTAATATAAATATTTAAATATTGATTAGAAAACACAAGACCACATAGGAAGGAAAGAAGGAGGGAGAGGAGGAATGAGGGAGGAAGGAAGGAAGGAAAAAAGGAAGGAAGGTAGCCTCCATATTATGCTTCTGCTCTCTTGAGATAAGCCTCAGTCATTATGGATACAAACAGATCAGTCAGGATCTCAATAACTTTTAATCTACAAAAGGTGAAAATGCTTCACAGAAATAAATTCTTCATTCATTGTCTGACTCAAAGTGTGGAGGACTAATCATGATATCCACTTCTCAGAACAGATTTGCCGTTTGGTATGTTGTAGATTATATGTTGCATGCAGATAAAGTTCTCATGGTTTCTTAGCAGTGACTCATATCATAAGGCTTTTTTTTCCTTTTTAATGAGACTTCATCACACAATGTATCTGACTTCTAAGAGTWCTCTGCCAGTGCTGCTTATCTTTTCTCTCACTTCAGCTGTCAGGAAGCATTGAAGAATCTGGAAGGCAAAGCTGCAGGAGGTGTAGGAAAGGCTGCTTTATAAATGTCACTGTATGTTTTTTTCAGAGACCAAAATATATTCAGGGAGATTACATAAACATGGATTTGTGACATTCCAAGCATCAAGAATTACTGATGAATTTAGATCTATTAATATTGGGCATGCTATCAGCTTTAACATTGCTTATTAATCTGGTACATAATTTTTCTATAGTATGTAGTCTGAGAACATAATCTGATTAAAAATGGTTAAGAGAAGACCTGAGAGAGGTGGTGCCATTCCTCAGAAGCTTTGATGGAAATGAGAACTGTGTCATTTATCACTTATAAAAGTGAATCTTGCAAGTGTTAATATACACCCATGAAAAGAATCACATTGTAAAGTGGAGGTTCGTATGAATGCAATAGGAGTTCCTTGCTATGAATTGATAGTGAGTTACTCACTAAGTCTTGAGGAGCAGTTTTTTAATCCATGTAGTACCTATTTTATCTGAAAAGATTTTGAGCTGTTTGAACACTGACCGTGCAAACTGTCTTGCCTGGGCAGAGATATCTGCTGATCCCACTGGAGTTCCAAAGGGGCACCAAGGTCTCCTTTGATAATGGAGTTTGGAAGAATTGACTTTGGGAGTTAAGGAACCAGCCATTTAGTACTAGTGTAGAAAACAGCTGACTTCATAAACATCAGAATGTAATAAACCTACATATAGATTAATAGATGTCACAGATATGAGATGAGTAGCTAATTACATTCCCTATGTACTAGTATAATTAGCTATGATTTATTACGAGTCAAGCCCTAAGCTCCTTTGCTGCGCAGTAAAACAGAGTTTTCAGAGTATAAAAAAGATTTTGCCTAAGGTGCCTGTTTTAAATATCCATAATAGCAGTAGGCATTGTAACTGTTTCTATTCACTGACTGTATAGTGTGGATTGGTTTGTAACCTTAGCCTTTGGCCTCAGTGTGTAAGATAATGTAAAACTAAGTAGAAAAAGCTGTGAGTGACACAGGCTTTTAAGATCATAAGAAAACTATAAACTGTCTAGGTTTCATCTTGAAATTATTTAGGCTAGGGAAACAGAAAGGAACTAGTAGGAAACAGAAAAAACAGAAGACCACCAGAGTGAGAAACACCAAAAGGAAGAGATGAACTGGGACCTCCCAAGAGCACAGCTAGGAAAGTAAGCTTGATCGCAAGTTAAAAAAAGGTCTATTTATTTGCCTTTTTAGAATGACATGTTCATATCAACAGATAAGGTACGAAATGAGTAGTTCTGCTGTGAGATGGGATTCCTTTTCCTTTTCTGAATTGATGTTCATTTGGATGTTCCTATCTGCAGATGCTCTGAAATCTTTTTTGACAGTTTGTCTCTGGAACAGGTAAGGAAGATTAGACTTCTTCCCTAGTGGGCTGTCCATCTGTTAGTTATTTCTAAGGTAGAAATATCTTGCAATTACTTATCTTTAGTTATAAACAAAATATGCATTAGTTTCATATATAAATTCCTTATGCCTTATCTGTAACACATTATTCTTTACTACTTCATTGTGATATGTATTTACAATTTTACATGAAGCACTTTTTGATCTGCTACTGTGACAGTGTTTTCTCTGAAGCTCTCCTTCAATTCTCTTGGTTCTGAGCTCATGTCCCAGTATCAACAATAAGCAGTCAGTTTTTGGCAGGCCTAGATGATGCCTTGTCTGAACCACTCAACCACCTCCTACATAGATGACCTAGTAGTCACACTGGCTAAATAGAGCATCAAGCTGTGGGTGTTGTCAGTGTGGCTCAGAAAGACTTTTGATACCTGGGTGTAGTTCAGGGAACCTATTGAGTTTTAATCTTAAATTATTCATACACTTGATCTGTAGCAAGATTCAGAAATGTCTGCAGTTCATAAAGGAGAAACAGCAATCAACCCCCACCCCAATACAAAGATGCAGGGCTTTTTTTTGGTTTTAGGATTTTGTGGGGATGTTTGTATGAAGTCAGAACTAGCCTGATAGAAGTCGTCTTTCTAGGGAAGCACATGTCATTTTTCATAAGTTTATAGTGGCAAAAATGCCAAGAAACATACTCAAAACATGTTGATGCCACAAACTAAATGGCATTTGAGTAACAACTGCTACTGAAAATTCAGGAGTAAGTTGATAAGTCTGTTGGCGTCTGTTTACTGTTGAGAAATTTATAGAAAAGGATATCTTGCTTGATGGGTTGAAAGTAGCAAGGCTAAGAGTGAAGGAAGCGCACAGACAATATATGTTAGTGGTATTTTCTGCTCCAGAGGAAAGGATTTACCTGCTCTATTGTTCAAAAAGTTACTGGGTTCATGTTTGGAAGCTTCTGTTTTCTACTGCAGGGGAGCCCAAACTTCACATCGTAGCCAAGTGCTTGGATTGCTTCTAATCCGCTGGGGTCCTCTAGGTTTTTGTCCAGATCCCTAGACCCTCACATGGCACATATGATGGACACTGGTCTGCAAATTATAAAGCATTATGCAGTAAACCTATTGAAGACAACACAGAGGTAGCCACTTTCTGCCTTCCTGAACTTGACCGTATGCACATGTAGAGTATTGCCAGTCTGTACATATGCAGTTAATCCAGTGCCAAGTGTCTAACATAGATATCACAACTATTTCTCTCCAAAGACTGTATAAGAAGCCAGAATCTGGCAGACTGGATAGCAGGTGGTCTGAATCATGCAAGCTGCCTTCAACTTCACTGCTGTAATGGCTGTAATGCCTAACTTACCTATAATAGATGGCTTATTGTGCCACCGACCGCCTATTCAGAGAGTGTTGTCTGCCTCTGTAAGCACTGGGAATGTTTCAGTAAAATACAGTTCAGTATAAAAGCATTAATTCCATTGCCAGCAGCTTGCTTTGCAAATTTCCTGCATGTCTGTAAGTGCTTGTAGCTGCTCACTTGCCACTATACATTTGTGGTTTGCTCTAGATTTAGCTCTGAGTTGTTCTGTGTGCACTACTTTACTTGCTACATCAAGTCACCAAAATAACTGGGAGAATAATTCATTCTATGTCATGCATTCAGTGAGAATTATTTTTTCTGCTTTCCTGTTTGTATATTTCTACAAAAAGATGGCATTTTTTCTAAGCTTTATGAAATTATTTGCCTATAATTCCTACAAATGATGCCTAGTTTGATGTCTTGTTAAAGGTTATTTGTGCATTTTTTTTACGTTCAAAATTCATGCCATTTTACTTGGTTGCATATTGTGCACTAAACCAGATGAGCATAACTATTAGAATTGTTTCACATACAAATATTCTTCAGTTCCATTGATCTAGAAACATTTCTGACATACTCATTTCCTAGAACAAACATAGAGCAAACACAATGGGACAAAGTAGTTAAAATGATTTTTCTTTAAAATGTTAAATGACTATTAGTAGAAAATATTTTTCAATTTTTTTTTTTTTTTCCAGCCCATAACTTCATTTGGCAATCTCTTTCCAGTACCACTTATAGGCTTTGTCTGTCTCTCAACCCTAACCCTGAACCTAACCATAGGCACCAAGCAAGCGTTATCCAAGGACCATCATCACAGATGAGAAACTTCTCAGGGGACAAATATTTTGCAGCCAGTCCCTCCCTTTGCATTCCTCTTTCAAACCCCACCAATGCTTTAACTCTAGCCTTTGCCTCTCCTAACCATAATCTTCCCCCAAATCCTGACCCTGGACATTTGGCTGAGCTTAATCTAAGACACTCAGCCATGGCCTCTGTGAAAAAGTTCTCATGGACATAACTGTTTAAAGCCTCCTCCTTCCTTTGGCAGCCCCTCTCCAGCCCTAATCCTGCTGCAGCTCTAAATTTTTTTGTTCTCCCAACCCTAATGCTAACCCTAGCACCTCGCCTGAGCCTTAGCCAAGAGTCCCAGCCATGGCCCAGATGACGAAGTTTATAGGGAAGAAAACTTTTGGCAGCTCAGCATTTCATTTGGCAGCTGCTTTCCAGCTGCACTCCAGCTTCAGCCCTGTGTCTCTGTGAACACCAACCCTAAACCTAGGCCCGCTGTTGAGTCCTAAGCAAAGATCCAGAACCGTTGCCCAGATGATAAAATTATCAGAGGATAATTTTTTTTCAGTTCAGTGCTTCCTTTGGCATCTCCTTTCCAGCCCCACTTTAGTTGCAACTCTAATCTTTCTGTCTCTCCTGACCCTATGTCTAATCTTAACCCTATCTGTAACTTTCAGATTCAACTGACTTTTTACCCTGCACTCCCAACCATGACCCAGTTAAAAAGTTTCTCGGGGAGACATTTTCCAGCATTCACCTGAGCTCCTCCAATTGATTAGTTTGTATGGTGGTAGGTCCAGCCATCTGTGCTCTGACAACAACCTCTGAAACACTAGTCATCTTCTAATAGAGAAATTATCTAGTGACTTCAGGCAACTCAAACTCCATTTGAGGCACAGAGAACACATGCAACTTTTTAAATTAATTAATTTGATCACAATGTTGATAATCAGGGAAGGCTAAAAAGGACAGAGGGCTGGAGGCTTGTAGAAGCCTTCTGGAGAGCTCTGCATATGAAGGGAGGTTTCTCTTCCTCTGCCTTCTGTGTTTCACCCTCCTCCCAGGATACACACTTTTCTCCCTACTAGCAACTGATTTTCACTCCCACCTCATCTTTCAAAGAGCATCCCTTCCCCCTTCTCCATGCAGCAGCCCCTACTTTTCTTCCTGCAAGAAAGGTAAGGCCAAGAGAAGGGAAGGGGTAGGACCAGGCTGAAGAACCCTAGAGAGCTGGGATTTGTTGTTGTTGTTGTTTTTGCTGTTTTGGGTGAAAGCCTGACTCCCAAAGCAGAAATTGTCATTCCTCTATATACCTTAACCTTTCTCTTAGCAATAGCAACAGAGAACTTTAGAGTATAAAATAAATCTGCTTGTTTGAAGGGTAGCAGAATCTTACATTGCCCATGTTTTAGCAGCTGACAATATTAAATAGTTATTACTGCATATTGATGCCACTCAGTCTTGCCAGCCTTGCATTTCCCTGCACGACCTGCAAGGATACAATCTTCAGTTTATAGACTGAAGGTTTCCTGAATTACGATAGCCTCAGAGAACAACATTTACTAGTATCCATCCAAAATCGGTGCTGTTCATTTGCTCTTCACTAAGGTTCTGAGCATGATTCCTCACTGCCACAACCCATTTCTCATAGGAAATTGGGATATATATTTAAGAGACGAGTTATGTGAACAATGGACAAGCACATGTTTTAGCAGCCATAATATGGATGAACATACTGTAGTAGTAATATTCTGCCCAAACTTCATTAGAGTTGGCCAACCACTATAGAATAAGTCTTTCTCCAGAAAGTACTCAATTCCATAGAAAGAATCAGTGGCAAAAAAAAAAAAAASCCTTTTTCAAGTCTAGAGTGGAAGAATGATCCTGTGGTGAATGATAATCTATCCCAACCTTGAGTAAGCTGGGTTTAGAAATGAATAATTTTTTAATTTCAGATGTATTCACAGAGAAATGCATTCTATGGGCAATTAAATGATTCATGCATTTGAAGAAAATTCAGCAAATAGTTTTGTTTTAAAATGGAAAAAAAAGTTGTCCACTTATATCTTAGTATGAAATGTGATTTTCAGCACATAAAGATGTTATGCACTGTGGTTGCAATCTTAACTCATTTCCTTCAGTAGATTGTTCTTTCCTAGGAAAGATTAATAGTTTGTTTCTAGTTAAAAACTGGAACAGTTATTAGCACATTGTTTGTTGCCTAGAGAGGAGTGGTTCTGCTTTAATATGCCCAAAGGACTTCAGCATTTGTCAAATTAGTCAGGGGTGAACAAGTCCTCTTGGACAATCATTAAAAATGTACACCATAATAATAGATCAAGTTCATCAGCTATGGGAAGTCCTTAAGGAAAAGGTTGATGCTGAACAGAATACTAAGGAGAGTCTGGGAATGAAAAGAATTGCATGTGCTCAAATCACCATCACTTTTGGTGCAAGCAGTGCCAGTGGTTAGGGTTTTGCCCCAAGACTGGTTGCCAGTTTCTGAGAGCTGCATGTATTCCAGTGCCTTTCGACTGCAGGAAACACAGAGAACCTCTTAGAATAAATAGATCTGAAGCATAAGTACTTATCAGTGTTATTTTGTTTTATTTCCAAATACCTCCCTCTAAACCTAAAAAAAAAGTGTTACCAGTAAATGACATATGATTTCCTTTACTTTGCCTCAACTGTCTAGCGGTAAGGATGATGCAGAGTAACTGGCAAACCAAATACATCCCTATTAGCCTGGTATTTCTTAAAGTGGGTGACCACTCTTGCAATGCCTCAGACTCAGATGCTCAAAGATACCAAGACATAACTGTACTGCTCATGAATTGTAGGAGAAGAGATGGTCACTTAGGATACCATTTGCAAAAAGACATTTTCCAGTATCTGTTGTTAGTCAGACCTTTCCTGACATGCAGAGAAAATACCCAAGCCTCAATGATTTCATGTATGTTTGTAAGAAATATTGTTTCTAACATGTTTTTCCCGATTTTATTCAATTCAGTCAGTGAATGGAAAATCAATTGTGTTACAGAGAGAATAGACTTATCTTTAATTAAATGAAAAGATAATAAGTCTGATTCCACCTATAAAAATTCTGCTTTACAGAGTACTTTAAATATCCCCTTAGATGCACTTGGAATCAGAAAAAAAATTCCTTTTTTTTCCTGTGAAAGAAAATAACATTCATCCTTTTTATTACAGTTTTTTTTTAAATTCAGTTTATAAATTCTCAAAAAGTACCCTCTTGAAAACTGCTGTTGCTCCCTTCTGGGGATTGCACAGCTATTTAAATTTGCTTTCTTTCTAGCTTCCCACTAATATGCTAATAGTAAATCTGAACCATCTGCCATGCAAACAGAGAAGTGGGTATTATGAGAAACTTTGACAGCATAGTCTGTCATTTAACCAATTTACAGAAGTTATTGTTCATATAAATAAAAGTGTCGTAGAGCCAAGTTACTTATACATTTTGCGGTCATTATGTTTTTTCCCTAATTATCTGCAAAAATCTTTATACTAATTGCAATAGGAGACAAAATGCCATAGAACAGACAAAGTGTGTTTGTCATGAACAGCAAAATGGCATTTACAATACCAGTAATATGACAGAGTAAATAGGCTAGCTCCAGGGATGCTGGGGATGCTAATTTCTCAGGTTATGGAATTTACATATGTCTAGCCCATAAATTCTGTTTGCATAACTGGACTACTATATACCTTTTGTATGGATCGCTGGCCAATTAATGGGCATCCACTAAATCACGGACCTTCTGGCCTCGTACAAAATCTGTACACCTTTAAGAGAACAACCTCACTGATCTCTTTAAAGGAAAAAACAAAATATTTATAAAATGTAAAATTACAGGGCAAAATTAATGACAAACAACACTTATTTTCAGCTTTAAAAGTAATTGCAATAAAAATAAAAACAGTAGATGATATCTCTATATATTCACTACATGCCTGTTATTCTTGGGCAATATTAAGCTTGCTCTGTTTCTAAAAATCGGATTTGCACTCTAGATACATTTATAAGAACAAACCTTTGCAACACCATGACCTTTTATCTGTAATAGTGACATTAAGATGAGTGATGAGTCAAAACCTTTTTAAGTGTTGGAGAAAAAAAAAGATTGATTTTAAAAAAAGAGAATTCCCTATGCAAATATAAGAGAAACTGCAGTATAACTGATTATTTTAAACTAACCAAAAGCATCTGGCTGTCTACAGAGATCACAGAGATCTCTTGTCAGTTTTTAAACTGACAGCTAAAATCACTTTACATTTTAAAAATATTGACTACACATTATGGGTAGCTATTCTAGAAATGCTTTTTAGTCACAAGAGTTAAAAGGAGTGGGCTAGAATATCTTGAATGGAAGTGAAGATGAGCTAGCCCTTACAAAGAAAAAAACCTAAGACTGCTGAGCCACGGTATTTTAGAGCAGCATTGGAAATGAGGAAAAGAAAATGCCATTTTGCATGAGACTAATGACTTCGTAACACATACTCTATTTAATGCCAACTGATTTACATAATCCTATTTCTTCAGAATGAAAAAAAGTTATGTAATAGGGAGTCCAGAGAATGGCTTTCCCAGTGACAGATTAGTGTTCCTATTTGCTTCTCATTTTACTGCCACCCCTCCATCTTCTTCAGTTCTTAATCTGYTTCTGTCTCTCAGACTCTTTTCTCCTCATACACAAATTCAGTAGTGAACAGATAGTCTTATTTTTAGCCTTTACCTAAGACTCAATAGTCTTAYAAACTGATTCTTCGCAGGAGTGGGTAAACTGAGGCAAGAGCTGCAAATTTAAGGTCTCCAAGGAAGTTTTTAATTTTAATAGAATTGATTTTTAATTGCACTTAACAAAGTTTCTCACTTATATTCCCTTGCAAAGGAAAACATGCATCTCAACCTCTCTTTCTGTTTTCACAATGAGGAGCAATTTAAGCAGATCACTGCTTGCTCTTGAAAATGAAAAGATATCATCTGAGGAAGGAAGAACAGCTGTTAAGTAGAAGGAGAACAACCATATGGAAATGTTTCTGTAACACAGGCTTTAAAATAGAATTTTGTGGAAAAAATTTGATTTGTGTGATTCCTGAAAATGCATTAGGACAGAACTCACATGCGTGCTATGTAGTGACACAGGAATGTGATGGGAAGGCTGAGAACAGAGGATCCTTACTGAGGATGCTGAGCTGTGCAGCACAGCGATCCGCTGCAGTCCTGCGACAACGGTGTGATGTGGGACAGCTTCCAGGGCAGCTCTTCTCAAGGTGAAAGAATGGATAAAATACAACTTTGCCTCTAACGGCCAAGTGCTTCCTTATTTACTCAGATAATCACAACCATTACCCCGAGCAATTTTTGTTTTAAAACTTTAAAATGCACACTTTATGAAGCATTTGTTTTGTGGTTTTACCATGATGGAGGACTTTGATTTACAATCAATAATTTTATAGAGCAATGAGCACAATGCTGTGAAGTAGCTTGATTTAACTTTAAAAAACAGCATGAGTGAATCTGCACCTTTTTTTGTTCTAACAAACACACTCGTACTGATCAGAGTATAAGATATTTTAAAATCTCCATAAAGTGGATGAAAATGTTGTAAGTTTGATTCCCCTCTTCCACTGATTCTACATTAGTCACCTCTCCCTATACATAGTGGTGTAAGTAAAGATTTCTTCAGCCTATTTCGTAACTTTTAGATAATCAGCGTTTCAGACCTGCTACTCCAAATATTTTACATGTATTTAGTTCTGTTCAACAGTAAAAATAATTGTTGATAATCATAGATGTAAGGATTTGGAATCTCTGTTAAAAAACTTAGTGAAAAGGTTAAGTGATTGCCAGGAGCATGGTTGTGCTGTGATTTTTTTCTAGAATTTTCTATTTCTAGTTATTTTGGAAATTGCCCATTAAACTGCCCAAATAATTTACAGTGTGTGGCCTCCTACTGGTGAACACAGAAACACTAAGCTGTTCCACAGCTAAATGCATTTACTTGCATATAAATCTGTTTCATAAGTCCATCAAATATCACATTGGCTCCTTTTGCCCTCCTCTGCCAGATGTAAATACTTTCAATTCATACAGGGACAAGATCCAGAAATGTGTTGCTCAGCACAAAATGCAAAGTGCTAATCTCAGTGTTAGAGCTGAAACTCCAACAGACACATTCATTAGTCTGCTGAAGCACATTGCTAAATTTGGATTTTTTTCTCCCTACACACTCCAAGAATGTGTCATCCCCCAGGGCGCATTTGTGAGATTTAAATAAGGTTCCAACACAGTCAGGGTGCCTTGCTTAATATTGACTACTTCTGGCTGAAATCAATAGCTGCATAATTGGCTAAGGCCCGTTAGTCTTCCTTGCAAAGACTTAAAGGGTCAGTACCCTGTACCACCCCAGATGTGCGTATTCCTACTATTCCACTCATAAAATAAGCAAAGAACAAAAGTCATCTTTAAAAAAATAGTGGAATTTTAGCAATACTCACAGCTGGGCTGGAGTGGGATGCTGACTCTCCAAGTCTCTAAAAAATGGCTCAAAGAAGAAAATAATTCTTTGATAAAATGAGAGTAGTACTGAGCCTTTCTATTATTTCTAGTGGAGCAGTTGCTAGAGGTTACCCCAAGATTATGTTGTGAAATTATTACCAAATCATGCACTTTTTTTTTTTTCTGTAACTCGGTAAACTGATGTGCTATGTGCGTTGGTGGTCTCAGTTTATCTCCCATATTATTCTTTACAATTTGTCTCACTTTTTCTTTTTGTGTGAGTTTTTGAGACAAAGATATGGCAGTAGTTCATTTGCTGGTTTTCTTCTGACAATAACATGTTGCAGCTTTGACYTGTCTCTAAAAATCCATCCTTAGTTCAGGGTCCTGTCATCCAGCACTACTTTTTCCTACTCATGTATGCACACCCACATTACTGCCTAGTAAGCATGAACATTTGTAGGATTCTGATGATATACTTTTTATGAATTTTGTCAACAGCACGTTACACCCTGCTCAATCAGATCAGTTATTAAAGACCATTCAGGAGAAGTAATTTCAGTCCAGTTCTACACTAACAATATTCAACATCAAAGAATGAGCAGCACCATCATAATCAGTCCGGTCAGCGTAAAAAGGACAGAGTTGTTCCCCACCTAATCACCATAAGCCTCAAGGGCAGAATCACAGACTCACAAAATRGTTGAGGTTGGAAGGGACCTCTGGAGATCATCTAGTCCAACCCCCCTGCTCAAGCAGGGTCACCTAGAGCACGTTGCACAGGATTGCGTCCAGGCGAGTTTTGAATATCTCCAGAGAAGGAGACTCCACCACCTCTCTGGGCAACCTGTTCCAGTGCTCTGTCACCCTCACAGTGAAAAAGTTTTTCCTCATGTTAAGATGGAACCGTCTGTGTTTCAGTTTGTGCCTGTTGCCTCACGTCCTGTCRCTGGGCACCACTGAAAAGAGTCTGGTCCCATCCTCTCGACACCCTCCCTTAAGATACTTGTACACGTTGATAAGATCTCCTCTCAGCCTTCTCTTCTCTAGGCTAAACAGACCCAGCTCTCTCAGTCTTTCCTCATAAGAGAGAYGCTCCAGTCCCCTAATCATCTTCGTAGCCCTTCGCTGGACTTGCTCCAGTAGTGCCACATCCCTCTTGTACTGGGGAGCCCAGAACTGGACGCAGTACTCCAGATGTGGCCTCACCAGGGCTGAGTAGAGGGGGAGGATCACCTCCCTCGACCTGCTGGCAGCACTCTTCCTGATGCACCCCAGGATATCATCGGCCTTCTTGGCCACAAGGGCACATTGCTGCCTCATGCTTCACTTGGTGTCCACCAGCACTCCCAGGTCCTTCTCCGCAGAGCTGCTTTCCAGCAGGTCAACCCCCAGCCTGTACTGGTGCATGGGGTTATTCCTCCCCAGGTGCAGGACCCTGCACTTGCCTTTGTTGAACTTCATGAGGTTCCTCTCCGCCCACCTCTCCAGCCTGTCCAGGTCTCTCTGAATGGCAGCACAGCCCTCTGGTGTATCRGCCACTCCTCCCAGTTTGGTATCATCGGCAAACTTGCTGAGGGTGCACTCTGTCCCTTCATCCAGGTCACTGATGAAGAAGTTGAACAAGACTGGAGCCAGTACTGACCCCTGGGGGRCACCGCTAGCTACAGGCCTCCAACTAGACTCTGCACCGCTGATCACAACCCTCTGAGCTCTGCCATTCAGCCACTTCTCAATCCACCTCACTGTCCACTCATCCAGCCCACACTTCCTGAGCTTGTCTATGAGGATGTTATGGGAGACAGTGTCAAAAGCCTTGCTGAAGTCAAGGTAGACAACATCCACTGCTCTCCCCTCATCTACCCAGCCAGTCATTCCATCATAGAAGGCTGGCAGATTGGTTAAGCATGATTTCCCCTTTGTGAAGCCATGCTGACTACTCCTGATCACCTTCTTGTCCTCCACATGCTTGGAGATGGCAGGATAAGCTTAAGAAAAAAGAAATTGTTGTCAGCAGCACACTCATTCATCAGCTAATGAAATGATATTCTGGCACCTTTAGAAGAATAGGTTTTTGATTAAACACACAGTAAAGTATGCAGGTGTGCTTTACATTTGATGTGTGATTAAATTAGGAGGATGGAGGTTCAAGACAAACAAAAGGAAGCAATTTTCGACATAACGTATAAATAAGCTGTGGAGCTTCTTGCTGCAGGAAGTAGAAATTAAAAGTGACTGTACAAGTTCATAGAATAAAAATCCATTAAACACACAGTTATACCACCTTGAGAAGTTCCTGAGTTGCTAATTAGTGGAAACAGGAACAGTGATAAGGAAATTTCAGCACATCCTTCTATTCTTATCCTATTCCCTAGGCAATGCTCCTGGCCACACTTTGGAGACACATACTGGACTGGCAGACCTCTGGTCTGATGTAATGCTGCTGTTCTTTGGTCTTATGATCTTAAAAGGCCTTAAAGAATAGTGATCTAAATCAAGATAAAGAAAAAAATTCACTAATTTAGCTAAACAGAAATTAATCTTTGGGAATAATATTTTACTCCTAGGGAGTCCCCCTAAGAATACAAACAAAAATTATACATAGAGCCTTTAGAATTTGCTAAAAATTACTAAAAAAATCTTATTAAGAATTTGGAAATTAATTGAAGTATGTGTGCTTACTAAAAATAGCACATCCAGTTAGACTAAGTTGTCTTTAATATGTGAATATATTTTGTGGAGAGATTTGCATACAGTTTAGATGCTAAATAAAAATCTAATTATTTGCTATTGCAATTAAATATGTCCAGGAGAACTCTCTTTCTGTGTGCTTTCAATTCTCCACCGATTTCTTGAGAAACAGTTACTGCTTATTAATATTTAAGAAAGAAAGAAAAATCCCAGTCATTCAGTAAAACAAAGAGAACCATTTTTTTCCCAGAATGGTCTTAGTCTGTTCAGATAATGATTCAAAAAAGTTTAAGGAAGGAATGCTCCATTATTTTTCATCAATCGAGCAGAGAAAAAGTGAACCTGGAAATTGGATCATGTATTAAGATAGCACCACTGTGCTTTTTCCCTACACTAAAAGTGTCTCCATCAAGCTGTTTCAAGACATGCTTCATGTTATCTGATAGACAAGATAGCATTCCCTTTTCTTGAGGACTTCAGGAACTGAGTGCATTTTTCCATGGTTGCCCAGCTTTATTCCTTAATCTCTTCATTTTGGGTCTTCCACATATTTATTACGTGCAAACCTTAATGAATGTGCAGGAGTTGTTCAATCACAGATCTGAGGTGTTCAGTATGGTGTTATTTAGGTGTGCTTCATTCTGCATAGAGGGAAGTAAAGCTKCTCTCAGACTGAAAGGGAATGTTTGTATCTTTTTTTGCCTTGCAGTCCTTTAAATGCCTTACAGCAGCACAGTCAAGGGAATTACCTATTAAAATGCTGTCAGATACAATAATTGGAACTGTTCTCTTAAATCGACTGAGAAGTTTAGCTTTAATATGAGTATAGACTAAGACTAAGCTTGTCTATCTCTGTCTATTCAGCATATGACACCTGAAAAAGGAGCTAACTGTAATCTTCCTACCCGTTCATTCAAAACAGTTTCTGACTTGTTTAATTCTTTAGGGATTATTTTGACTGCAGGTTGTATGAACCTTGTACTGTATTTTCTGTTGTATTATGTTGCTTCCCTGCCGATCTAAACACTTACCTCATGTCTGTCTGCCAATGCCATCAAATGCGTGTTGCAAATTAAACGATTGCTCAGGAGTCAGTGAATTTTCAGACCTGTGAAGGAACAGTAGGAGTTTGATATGGCTTCCAATGGGAATGCAGTAGGAAAGGAAAATTGTTCCTTCACAGAGAGCTCTTCAGTTCCCAGAATAGAACAAAAACACTATTAGCTGCTACCCTGCCAGACATGACAGCTTTACAGAGAGAGGACTATCGAGGAGACTTTTTCTGGGGGCTCAGCAGGGAACCCTTAAACCAAACAAAAACTTTACAGAGCTGTCAAGGGGTACATATGCATACCTGGAACTGGTACATTCCCTCTCTTCTGCCTGTTAAGTTTTAAGGACTCCTTCTGCAACTGTGAAGTAGTTTCTCTAGTGTTTGTGAAATAACTGTGCAAGCTGAAGCGCTACAAAACTTAAAAATTAAAAGCAGTAACTATCTCCTACCAGTGTGACAGATATAAATGTATCCTGTGTTGGCATCCTTTCTGGAGGCAAAAAAAAGTCCTAAAGCATTTGATTTTTTTTCCCATCTTTTCCCAAGCAGGAGGCACTGTAATTTAATCTTGCTTGGGGCACTGACTTAGCTATGTCCTTCTCTGGATGTTAGCTATCAATAAAAATATTTTCTCCAGAGCTACTGTGCTACATTCCTGCCATGCTGATATATTTTCTGCAGCTTCTCAAGCTCTGTTGATTTCTAGTGATGTCTTTCTCCGGCAGCCTTTTACAGCAGGGTCAGGAGGAATGGTCTGAGGTTTCCGAGGGATCTGAGTCTGTGGTCAGACAGTTTTGTACTGCGGGAGTCAGGAGCTTGTGTCGAGGGCAGCAGGGCTGCACATGAATGGATCAGCAACGTGCCTTCTGCCCCTCACACCTTAGTGAAGAAAACGGAAACAACAACAAAGCCCAGTAATAGCAAAACAATGAAAAACCCAACAACTGGACTGAGAAGGCCATTCAGTGCACATCTCTGATGCTCACTGTTGCTCACTGGCTAGGAGGAAGGATAGGGGGGTGAAAAAGATTATAGACTATATCCCAGCTATTTAATTCAATCTCTGTATGCCATGTACTGTTACATTCCTTTCTTTAAATAGCACTGCCAAGTTGTTCAAATGCACAGTAATAAGTGTCCTTACCTTTACAGATATCTGCACACACAAGAGAATTATGTCTAGCAATCTGAGGAAAAACAAGCACTGGAGAAATATTTCTTTCATGGACTTAGGGTGGGGGAAGCAAGACCATATTATTAAAGCAGCTTTATACACATTATTCTCAGAATAGAGCATAGAAAATAGAGAATGCAAGAGTTAATGCAGTTACAGAGCAGGCCAGGAATCCCAAATTTGAGAAGAAAAGAAAGGAGGTGCCATATAGCAATAGCTCCATGGCTGGTGCTTGTTGCTTTCTCAGGCAAAGAGGTTGTTGAAGAGGTTATTGCAGTCTCTCTCTGATGTATCTGCTCACAGGGCCATCTCGTGATGGTGAGGCATTACTGTATGTTTCACAGAGGTCTCTAAGTGGATTTGAAAAGGAAGCAAACACTTCCCACTGCCCTTTTCCATCAACAGGACCTGAGCATTTAATTCCCTGAGATTTCTTTGAAAACCCACACAGAATCCTTCTTCTTCCCATTAATACTGACAAATATTTCACAGCTGCAGTGGCTATCCAAAGCCCAGCAGATCACTGATTCTGCCAAAGGAGTAGGTACAGCACTTGTTAATGCTGACCTGAAGCAGTGTGATACTAGCTTGTACCTGGAAACTACAGAGTTTGGTTTGGAGGGAGCACTGCATTTGCTCTGCTGCTTTGATTTCCAGACTGGCAAGTCAGGGTTCTCCATATCATACCTGTAATGACGTGTGGATGTGTACATAGAGTTATACTTGTTTAAAACATTACTAAAATGCTTCCAATTAAATAGCAACTATGTAGGAAGTGGTTACATAAATATTGTAGTATAATTATGCTATAAACATAAAAATTGAATAAAAAATGAAGAGCCATAATATTCAGATACACCATCTGTAAATATTTACACAAGTAACAAAAGAAATAAAAAGAATCTTTTTTTCTTCTTTTTTACTTTGATGATGCTGAATGTAAATGCATCTTTAAACATCAGTTCTGCAGTCCTCGCTAAAAATCAACAATTTTTGAGTTTGGACCAAGTCAAATATTGTTGTGTAAGAACATACAGAGAATAAGCTAGAAAAGCAAAAGGTAATGAACTAGAGAAGCAATACTGATAAAATACAAAGGCTTTGGGTCAAGATCATTAAAAAGTAATGTAGGACATTTCTGTACTGGTGCAATAATGCGTCTTTGTTTATTATGCTGTCAGAGAGAAATCAATCTGAGTACAGCTAAAACATTCCCACAAGTATCAAAACAATATATATAAAAAGGGCATAAGAAGAGGTGAGTGGGGGCATGAATAGGCCTTCTCAGACAGAACTGCTCTCTGCTGGGGAGTTGTTTGCGGCGGATGGATCACAAACCCTCCTTCCCTGAAGGCTGACACTGTCACAGCACGCTAAACAACTTCTGTAAGAGGTGCAAAACAGACATCTCTCTTTATACCAAAACCCAGTCTTAGAAGTAAATAAAAACAAGCATTTTTCTTTTACTGGGAATAATTTTGTCAAAATGACTTCTTCCTAATTCTGAATACCAAAAATATTTTCTGTATGATTGCTGATTCCTCTAATTTTAGGCAATGTGTGCTATGTTGTCAAAGAATATTATTTTTTGTCTTGGAATTCAGGCAAATCTCCCACACTAACAAAAGAATTTATTCTTATTTTTTGTRAAGTCTGAAGGTATACTTTTGTACATATTTTGTTCAAAGTGTGACTTTCTAAAATGGAACCCACTTATGCACGTGCACATTTCTTTTATTAGGAAAGTAACTCATAGTGGTACATTTGAGTGCAAGCAACCCATAAAATATGCTGTATTAAAAATTAATGTGACAGAAATGTTTAAATGCTGTGCATCTTCCAACATATCTCACTTAGAAGATATTTCACATTTTCAGATATAAACCTTGAAGATCAAATAAACACATATCTTGAGAGTGGTTTACAAGTCCCTCAGGTAAATAGCAGCAGCACAGCCAATAAAATGATAAAAATAGCTGTTWTCAGTATTCCAGAATGACAATAAAAAAACACATAATTGTTACGATATGAATGTTTGATAGACACAAGTTAACCTAAAATGAGTTACTGTTAGAGTTACCTAGGGAGACTGTCATATTGTAAACCAAATATTTCATTTTCCCCTACCTCATTACTTTCTCTCCATCTGTCCCCAACCTCTGCAGCAGATTTATTCAAATAAAATCACTCCATGCATTACAAGACTAGACCTCCAAATAGACCCCAAAATAGGGGTCTATTCTAGTAACATATGTGACCTGCTTGCTATTGAGTTTTGTCCATTGAGCAGCTTTATTGCAAAACTGCTAAATATCAGATGGAGGCTGTGACGCTAGAGCAGCTGCGCTTGTACAAGGCAGCTCACCTCAGGAGCAGGCATATTCATGCCTCAGTGACACGCACACRCAATAGTCGTAGTGTCTTCAGATGGCGCTCTCCAGACAGCCCTACCACACAGCTAGCAAGCGACAAACCAGAAGTGTTTCAGAGGTACAATGACTGTTGGTGATAAATGTAGGTAGTACCATTTTTATAAACAAAATGACAATATGCTAAGCAGGAAGAAAGCCTGAGATCAGGATAGGTCTCTTACTAGGGCAAATTCAGAATAATTTTAATATATTTATTATTCACTTCATTGTGCATATTACTATAGGTACCAGCCGTGTTTGCAGCCAGCAAACCATTTAAGTTTCATTGTTTCTTGATGTTTTTTAGGGAAAACCTGTTCTGCCCTGAGGGTCTTGCAATAAATGTCAATTAAACATAGAAAAGCACAGTAATAACAGCATAAGCTAAACATAGAAATCTACAGTAATAATAGTGCAAACATGTTTCCATGTGAAACATTTCTATACATTGTAGCATAACAAAAATACACTTTTTGGGGCAGACCAAAAATATTTGACCATTATGTGTTCTAGTTTATTTTCCTGTGAAAACACAAGTGTGGAGTGTGTCTCTCCCGTACGTATATGTATGTGTGTATGTAAGTGTGCATATATACTTTATGTAGCTATACCTTTCTGTGAACTAAGATTTTAGGCCTTCAGACATTTTGATTTAAACGCATTTGCAATCTCTCGGCTCTCAGCAAGAACTGGAAGAAAGCCACAGATTTGACACTGAAATCAAGGAGATATTGAACACTCATAAGTATCATAGAATTCAGTCAAGTAGAAACTCCAGGCGACTGTGAATTGGGTCATCTCAGTGATTATAATTAAACCTCATTCTTCAAAAAAAGATGGATCAGATTCTTCTTGCAGCTTTGGTTTTGATGGCTTATTTAAACATTCTTTTGAGATATGGTTAGGTTTAAATGTCTTTTTGAGAAAAAAAGGTAATTAGCAAAAAAAAAAAGTTTACAGAGGTTTATGCTTCAACTGTTAAGACTGATGAATCAAATGTTTAGTCATTTTAAAAGCTGTCCCAACAAAATATGAAATATTGGGTTGAAAATTAGGAATAGGTCTGAAAAATAATGTTCTGTTTACTCGACAGTAGTCTCACAGAAATAATTGCAATGGAAATAATTATTTGTAAATCTTAATTCCCTTGAATGGTCTTTGTGCTGTTTTCAACTACTCCCTTTCCTTTCAGAGTTATGATATATGATGTCCACATTTATTTTTAGTTTTCCCCAAGTATTTTCTAGTGCTGAGAGCATTGACAAAGCATTACTGTTTTGACCAGTTTGGCTGCACTCTGTAATCTCAGCTCAGACCGGATGGTAAGCCTCAGCTGCTGTGTGAAACAGGTAAAAAAAAAAAAAACAACAAAAAGCAACCCCCCCACAAACACTTAAAATATTGTGGGCAGTTTTATCAAAGATACTTTCCAGACAACAGGTGTTCTTTTTCTGTGTTATTTATGAAAACACATATCATGTAGAGCTAGAGGCATTTGCTTGCTCAGTGTTCAATGCTATTATCCTTTTAGTCTTCTATGGATTTTTCTTCTGTTTCTAATGTAGTTAGTACAGCATTAATTGTACAGGCTTATTGCACAGGCACAAGTAGGGTGAAGAGCTGCCTAGAGAAGCAGACATACATTTAAGATGTTTCTAGTTGGAACAAGCATGTAGGGTGAGTGACATTCTCTCCTTTGGAGAGACAGAAGTGCTTAATGGGTTGTTTGGCAGAAGGCAGAATTATTTTCTTCCAGTTGGCATTAACAGGTTTAAGTTGCTGTATTTTTTGTTCCTTGGGGGAAGGGAGAAGGAAATTTAATTCTTAATTTCTGTGATACTTGTTGGCTGACCAGTTATAAGGGAGTAGGATACATGTAGTGTGTGGACAGAGAGCTGCAACTGGATGTCCTCATCCCTCGCAGGTGTTATGAGGATGCCCACTGCCTCTGGACCTTCTGTTTTCTGCTCTCTTCTGTGTGTGCTTGTCCTTGCTCCTGTGCCCTTCCTTCTGCTTCTTCCACAAAAATTCAAAACCTAGAAGGCAAATAAAAATGCCAACAAAGGACTATCATAGATAACTGCCTGTTTTTTTAAGACAGCCTTATGACTTTGAATCCTAAGGCTTTTGAAAGTGTAGAACTAACCAATCTTTTGACTGTAAGTATTTAACCAGAATATATTCCATATCTGTCTGTTTTTTCTTTATGCTGTAAAGGGATGCCACCTCTAAATACACCTTGATGTTTGTAAGTTTTTAACTAGTTCACTGGAGGTTCCTCATGAAAATTCGCGTCATGTTTGGGAGCACAGGGTGAGAAAAGTGCGAATATGCATTTGTCGTTCTAAAGCAAAAGGTTTGTCCTGCAGCTGGAGACAACTGAAGCGGAAAGCTCAGGGTAAATTCTGCTGTTAACACAAGATGGAAGCTGCTACAGTTTCAACAGACCTTTTCAAAGAGAGAGTGAAATCTCCTTAGCAAGGCTGTGTTACAAAATAAATCACTGAGGTTTGGAAATGGCATATATCTGCTTGTCTGTCCAACTTCTAGCTAAGGTTCTTTGTCTTCAAATTACTTGTGGTAACTGGAAGGTCTAACATTTCTATTAATGAACACATACTGTTTTCCTAAATTTATCACTATGGCAGTGTAACTACATTTGCTCCTTGTGACTGAAGTGGCATTAGGCAGTTTAAAAGCCAATAATATACAGTTAGCTCAAAAAAAAAGTCTTCTTTCATGAAATGACTCCTAACTAGTAACAACCGGATCAATTATTCTTTTGTTGGATAGGGATAAATAATGGGTGGTGTTATATTCCTTGCTGATTGCAAATTCTAGATAATACTATGTTGCTTAGAAACAGATCATGTCATTCTCACCGAAAACACGGAAATATCAAGCAGTTGATATTTGGATAGCTTCTTCATTAGCTTCCTAAAGGTTTTCTTTTCAACAACTGTAATCGTAATTTAGTAAAATGATACTTAAAACAGCCTGAATAACAAAGCAAGATGCCAAATAAAATCACCATTCTACAACGGGCAAATTATAAATGTCAACAAACTTTTGATTTTAATTCTACAACAGGATATGTGCTTTACTAGCACACATAGCAAATAGTGGACTCGAAAGTGTCAGGCTAGGTAAAGCTCATAAAGCTGGTTCTGCTTTGACCAGTGTGTGCACACAATAAGGCAGGGGCATATCCATCTGGATAGACAGCTGCATATCACAGGAACCAGTAACCCTACGCGTTGAAACGCCCACATAGAGCTACCAGCTGCTTGCATAGCTATATTTATTCGAAAACTTTTGTACATAACATAACATAAACCAATTGAGCCATGAATATACACACAGTTGTTATCGCAACCATTCTCTGCTATTGCTTGTAAGTGGTTCAGCATCATCTTGCTGTATTATAATCTATTGTGGTTGTTCTGCAGGGTTTTTGTAGCAGCACTATGGAAAAAAATCAGCTACTGCCATGTTATGTGAATACATTGTAAGAGAGTGAACAGACCAAATCTAGAATGACTAACACATTCACAGTAAATCTACTTCAGGTGCAGAAGGATCTGAAAGCCTTTAGGAACTAAATAAAATATTTATAGTGTCTTGTTCTTTATTTATTACTGCCATCAGCAACAAAACATTGCTTCATTTTACAGAGGCTCCATAAAGCACTGCATAAGAGAAGCAAGCAAAAGCAAATGGACAGAGAAATAACCCTGCCTCTTTATTTAACAGACACTAAATTAAAAACAAACAAATGAACAAAAAAAAAAAAAAAAAAGACAAATACAGCCCTGAAAAAAATCCCAAACCTTAAGCTCTAAATATCTTTAAATTCTGTATGTGTAGATACACGTCACATATATCATGCTCCCAGATGTCAGACTTTAATCCTTGTTCTTGGTCCTCTTCATTTGATCCCTTCTGACTGCTTGTGTTGAAAAGGTGACTTCAGTGTGGATAAATTCTCTTTGTATAAATGATTTATTTAGAACAGGAAAATACTTGGAATTTTTGGCAGATCATGGCGGCATCCTGTTGCATCATATGCAAGTGCACATATTCAATCCCAGCAGCTAGAAATAATTAACTCATTTAAAAGCACGAGGAAAAACTCTAAATTTTGTGACATATTCATGAACCAGTGTTCACAGTTTTATGCATGTGAGCAATTTTACACATAATATTTGTGTTGCAGTTTGTTTATCTGCATAAACTACAGGCAAAATGAAGGAGAATGGGACAATTTTTATGCACCACTTATTTATTTTGCATTTTGACCTGTCAAAATGTTTGTCCAACAGGGTGGTCACACTGTTTCTTTGCTGTTTCTCAATAATCTGTTTATTTGTTTAAGGCTTTATGCAGGCTGACTGTAAGACAAATGGAGATTCACAGCCAGTTGAAAAAGTGAAGTCCCTATCACCAATCTCTTCAGCTCCCTTACCTTAATACTTGCTTTAACTCCTTTAAAGAAGCAAAATAAAACTGGAAGTAAAATGAAGTTGGACCACTGAAYAACTATTGTGGATGGCCTTTCATGCTGGTGCTCAGCAGAGGAAGGATTCACTTGTGATTCTTGTATACTTTTGTAACAGTGAGCACATCAGTCACTGGCAGGCGGAAAGCCAGTTACCATCTATCATGCCTCTTTACTTTGAGTCATATATTACCTGGAGCATCAAGAATGTAAGAAGTAATAACCTGAATGTGGCCTCAGAAAGCTTAAATGTGGGTATGACGTGTGGCTGGTCCACCCAGAGCAGTAGGGTAACTTGGGGTTCATGCAGAACATTCATATGGGGCATTTCACACCGAGCTGATTCATGTGATGGGTTTGGTGTGAGAAGATGATGGGAAGAATAGTGCAGAGAAGAACTTTTCTGTTTCATTTGAAGGCACACTAAATCAGCTATCAAACGTTAACCCTAAATGAAGTGGCCTTACACTCCATGCTTGAACACTGCAATATAGCACGCTTGAAGTCAAGGAGAGGAGTACTAATGGTGCTCCTCTCACAGTATGTTAACCTGCACTTTTCTGGCTGGACTTTATTCTTTCCGAGATGGACACAGACTAACATGGCACATCAAACTGGACTCTGTTAGATCAGATAGGACTGCAACATTCCTTTAGCTATTTATTTTATTTGAAAGGACAATGGATTGGTGTACACAAGAAAAGGAAAGCAAAATCTCTTTATGTTAGCATTTATTTCCTGTTTCAAAACTATTAGCAGTATTTTAAATCTTTGAATGTGTATATCTGTTTTTATTCATCTAAATGACATTCATCTCTTATTTTGGTGAAAAATTATCAATCAGTCAGAGGTAAAAGTGCACTAATGGATAAGAAAACTTTCTGGGAACTCYTCCCATGACTAAGAATTGAAGGATTATGCTGCTGACTAGTGTTTTATAGAATGGCTTATTTAAAACAGAGCAAAAATCCTGACATAGCTAAAACTGTACTCAATTCCTTGAGTTGCCTTTATGCAGACAGCGTCTTTTAAATATTGTTATATAAGTCAGCTCTTGTCCTATTTTAATAGTTCAGGCTTTTGAAACAAGCTCTTCTGACAGTGCAAGAAATATTAAAGAAAAAAAAATTTTTTAAGGAGTTTCTGCCACAGGAATAAGTATGTTCAGTGGCCTTTGTTTCTTTGTGACCCACTATCTTTCACCAATACTATTGTTCCCGGAAAGGAAACCTAAGTTATTCATATGCTACAGTGAATAACAATGATTTTATTCTTGTGTAAATTATATGCTCATCCAGCCTATTCTGAAGTAGAAAAAAAGGTGCAGAAGAGAACTGATAGAAAGTAACTTTCCCTCCATCTGTAAAGGAGAGAAAGAAAAAAATCTTGAGAAAAAATGGAGGTAATAAAAAGACATTATTGCGGGATTTTTAAAGGCTGGAAATAGCTTGGGTTCTTCCCCTCTCATCATCATAAGGAGAGATGTAAGAAAGAGACCCCTCATCTCTTTTGAGAAAGGTAGTGATAAACTATAAACTTAATAACTCTTTAGGTAACACTGTCAATTCTGCTTTGACAATTAGTGATGAAGAAAAGTGTCCTGAAGTAAGTGGTATTAATATTTTAGCAGATGGCATCCATTCTTCTATGTCAGTACTGCTAGAGGGCATTTTGATGATGGTGTTTCAAAATTTAAAGCCAGCTACCTGCTTCCTTGTAGCTATTGAGTACTATCCAGTGACATTTTTAACAAAGATGTATAATACTGGGCAAATTACATGTGGTTTGATTCATTCTCCCTAAATATAAAATGGTTTGGATATATGCTCTTAAAGCCCTTTAAAACTCTTTCAAATTATACAGCTGAATATGGTCTATGCACTGATCTATGCACTAACAGTGCATAACTATGTGCAATTAATATTAATACTGGATTTAGAACCTTATGTGAATGGGGAACAATTCATATGAATCAGGAATTTTACTGAGATTTAAGTAAACAAAGGTCTAGACTGCAAAGAAAATGCTTCAGGGCTTCAGAAAGAAAAACAGTCTGCACAGATGAATGTTACGTAGCTCTTTGAAGGCTTCCTTCTCAAAGCCTCCAACCAGATCTCTCCTTCAGTAGCTCCTGCACTCTGAACTCCTCTATCTAATGACCAGTTCTGCTCCTGAGTACCCTGTCAGCCTGGGCCAGGATAATGGGCATTACTTTTACTTTCATCCTCTTTCCCGAAAACTGATTTACATTTTCTGTTTATGTCAGGGAAAAAAAAAAGTCACAACTCAGTTTGTCATTCTGCAAACACTGCCTGAGTTTTTAAAAATCCCATCTATTCTTGTGTGCAAAGCAGCAACTCACTGTACTGTAACCATGGAGACCTGCGATAGATTTAGATTTAAATCCCATGCTTCAGACCAGAAGATGTTAGATATGCTGCATCATGGAAGTGACGGTCAACCTCGGGGAAAGTCTCTTGCGATGCAGCGCACTGAAGACCCTCCAGAACCATGAAGATCTGACTCTGTTCTCGGAGCAGACTTTCACTGGGCCAAACTTGCTGCATTTCAGGCAAAAACAAGGAACTCGCATAGATTTTGAAGGGTCAAAAAATCTCTTATGCTGTTATTTGATTTTCCTAACTAATTAGAATCKCCACCTTTGCCTGTGATCTGGAAATCAATGGTATTTTAGCTTCCCTGACAAGAGAACTAACTCCCCCAAATAACCTTTCTTATGAATAGAAAGCTTGTGGTAAGGCTATAGACTTATGCCTCAAAATCATATTGCCACAAAAACTTTCCTTAWTAATGGCATACGCCATGGATTCAGTTGATCATGTAGCGTAAGCTAGTGACTTCAGTGCTGTTACATCCCAGATACATTTGATTCTATGTAAATATTTTTTACACTGTCACTCTAAATCTTTTCCCTGCTTCGCCCACAATATTCTCCTACCTTAGCAATCTTTATTAGAGAAACTTTACTTAGATCAGCTCATATACAAATAGAAGCTTTAGGTAATGGCTCCATTAGAATCTCTAACGGTGTTACATTGTGATGGAAATAGCTCTGGATTTTCCTTGCTGGGTATAATCAGAGACAGGGATCAAACAGCTTTAAACATTGATTTAGTATGAGAAGCTATGCAAAATCAAGGCTGTTCAAAAAGCAGGAAATCAGAGGAGCAGAGACTAGCTGGGGAGAATAAAATAAAAGCTGTTTGGTTCAGGAAACAGAGGGAATGGAACATTATAGGATCTTTTCTTTACCAAAGCTGACGCATGATATTTATCAATCTTATTTTTCTATTCAGAGATCAGACAGGCTTTCAGCATTTGGCTTGACTTACTCAACATCAGCAGCTCTGATATTCCAGTAAGTGATATATGGCTGTGTGTCTCAGAATAAAGGAGGTATATCGATACTTGGGACTAATAATTTTCCTGGGTATAAGACAGCTATATTATTGAACAGGGCAAATGATTCTTAAGAACAGTCATTTTCTAATTAAATTCTAGTACAGAACAACTGATGTTAGGAAGAAAAGGTAAGGCTTGAAGAGTAGGGTCTTTTTTAGAGAGCCAGATGTTAAAATATGGGTTCAGTCCCTGGACTCTAATAGACTATTCAGAGGATGTCCTGTATTTTCTTTGCCCTTCCCCTTTGCCCTCCTCATTTTTAGATAATTCTGATGCACCATCCAGTCAAACATTGGCTTGCTGTCTATTACCCTCTATGTACAGGAAATTCTGTCTTTTGTTCTGTGTTGGTGGACAAAAGCATCTGCAGATTGAATTCTGCACCCATTATTTTGCTCTGATTCTACTCATTGCAATATGTTGTGCATGGAGGGAAGAGAGCATTGCTGTCCTCCTTTTAACAGTAGGGAATGGTTTAGAACATTAAATGCTTCTTTGATAATGGGCTGTGAGCATTTGTCAGAACAACTAGTAAGCAAGGATCTGAACAGAGGCTGTTCTGACCCACTCTCAGAGAGCAGCTTCTGCCTGCTGACTGCCAGCCCACCTCTCAGCTGCGTGCCTAGGATGTCAACACAACACTCATCCTTTCTGAGGATAAGGCTCTCTCAGAAGTTGTTCCTGTCCTGTACTGCATATGGGCTAGAGATTTCTGTCTTGGCCATGGCTCCTATACGCACTGTCTTGAGCAGAAGAGGAGAAGAGGGGACTTCAAGAGGACGAGTGGGTAAAATAAGAAGGCCTCCAGTCAGTGAGAGGATCTTGATATTTGAAATACAGAGGATAGATATTAGGAAAGGAGGAATGTAGACTGAGAGGAAAGGAAAAGAGGAAACACAGAATAGTCACACAACAAAGTAGAAGGAAAACAGGAAAAAGAGAGCACAGAATGGATGCTGCTGAGGTTATGTGAAGCTGAGCTAGATGTAGTAAGAATGCAGAATCTGAAGTAACATATATAGAAAAGAGGAAAGAAGGAAAATTGGGAAAGAACAGAAAGAGAAAAAAATGGGATATGATTTCCTTCCCATTTACTCCATTTTTATATTATGCATCAGTGGAGCTAACCTGTACACCACTGTAAGAAGTGTCCAAATCAGTGAATTCAGAAGTGCTAGAGGAAATGTGAGAGAATTGATTAATGAACAGAGCAGCTATAGTGTGAGAATCTGAAAGTGGACTGATACAGTGTAATAGTGTCTTCGCTTGTGCCTCACCTGGACTCTCATGCAGCCCAAACTCATTTTCTTCCCTTTCCAGTAAATAGCTGAACATTCGACTGTAGTTCCTTTCTCTAGTTTCTGTTATTGCCATTGTTTTCCCAGTGTGGCATATTCTTGCTAAAAAGTCCACAGTGTAGCAACGCTACTGGCTACCGTGAGTCCTAACACAAAGGATAAAATATTCCTTCATGCTTTTCAGAGTCTTCGCTAATGTTTTTGACCCTGGACATATAGCACATGTGGTGCTCCAGTTTCTGTAATTCCTTGCCATCCTTTCATGCCCTTCTTTCTGTTCCCCACCAGGTGCCTCAGGAATATCACTGTATTTTATCTCTGTGGTCCACGCTCCCCAGAGCGCTGGTTAAAGTGCTATGAGCCATACCAAGCATGGGATGCTACGAGCAAGGGCAAAGGATTGGTGTTTTGTTGCATGGATTAGTACACTGAGAAGATAGGGAGGAAATGTAATAAGACAAGAAATAGGGAGTCTCGGATAAGGAGTAATAAAATGGCATGAGGCATAGAATAGGATGAAAGAGGAGTAAAAGTCCTGTCAAACATACTACGAATCATGACTCATGTTCAAAGCACATAGAAGTATCAACAAGGAACCAAACTGTCTCTTCTCTAATCTTTAAATTAGCTATTGCATTTTGGGGCTTCCTGAAAACAAATTTCTAAATGTTTTTTTTTCCAGTAAATACCTGGATAGAAGCATACTTCTGTTTTTAATTGAAAACTTTCAGTCACGTTATCACTTGCCTCCAACAGCTTGAGCTTTAAGAAAAATGCAAACATTTGTGAAAGCCACGATAACACAGCAAGAGCAGGGACAACAGCTAAGAAGAGATGGGCAAAGATCTGAGGGTGGTGGAATTCGCAGAATGACAGAATAATTTATGTTGGAAGGGACCTGTGGAGGTCATCTTGTCCAACTCCCTGCTCAGAGCAGCTCCAGTTAGGTCAGTCTGTTCAGGGCTGTGTCCTGTTGGGTTTGAATATCTCTGAATATATATAAAACAGTACAGAGAAAGGAAAGAAAACAGAGAAAGATAAAAGAAAATATTGTAGAAGGCAGAAGTCAAGAAAGAAGATAAAAATAGAGAAAAAAACGAAAAAAAACAACATGCATTTTTATGGCTGGTGCACTTTAATATTGCATTTTCATTCCAGGAGCATATCAGATCTAGGCAGCAGGCGACTTCCATGTTATATTTCCAAATCCATAGTTTTTCTTGCAATGGTTAAATAAAAYTTAATGTAGAAAAGGTTTCTATGGTGCCACTAGAGTCTGAAGCTATTCTCAGGTTCTCTGCGATGGGATCTGCCATTCATTAAGGTCATGCACTTTTTTGCTTCCAGCTATATGCAGCTGTGTCATTTTTCCATCTGCATTTCTTGTTAACAATCTGAACRACTCATCCTTGAATTTGCCTTTGAGGTAGACAGTTTTCCTATGGCAATGAAAGCCAACTGGTACACAAAAAATGTGTGTGTCACTCTCAAGGAAGGGTCATTCTTAGAAGAGTTCAGCTTAGTCTTAAAGTTGGAATTTTACCATTCATTGTTCAGCCAGATTTTTATTGCTTTGCAGGTCCTTTGTAATGACATTGTAAAGTAAGTAACAGATCAAATATCCCATACTATTAGTTAAACTCTTCTTAGAGATTTTCAAAAAATAATTAGAAATAAGTGTCTAAATCTTACTAAAACTCAATTTTCTTCTCTGAAAATATCAGCCTTTTTTAATCATGACTACTTCTGTTGATAAATCAAAACACTTTTCCGCTTACTAATCAAACAAAATTCAAAGTTTCTGAACACTTTTAACGTTATTTATCAATTCAAAAGAAAAAGCAATTATGCATAAAGCAATTGTGCATTAGTTYACTTGGCTAGTTGCACTTCACAGAGTCCTGCAAACTCTTTTCTATTAGGAAATATTTTCATTTTGATTAATTTTTTTTTAAGTTTGGTGTTTATTCAAGCATTCCTAAATGACTGTGGGTTATTAAGTTCTTTTATCTATCCATTTTCTCAAGCTCATTAATTAATTGATTTCTTTGCAAATGAAGAAAAGACATAGACTTGAAACATTTAGCTGTCGCAAGACAGAACTTGAATACTATTAAGATACAGATGGTACTCAAAAAGAGTAGCAAAACAGGAAAAAATGCTTGCTTTTTCTATTGCATCTTCAAGATTAGAACCTCAAAGCACTTGAATTAAAACTTATGAAATGATAGCATACTAATGAAATATCTACTCAGTATAACTAAGCATCTAAGGAAATTGCAAGTTTCCTCTGATTTTGAATATGTTATCTTCTGTGTTAAAAAGATAAATTAGAGTCACCACTGTGAGACTTTTTGAAAATATTTGACATTCAGTCCATTCAGTTTCTTTAATTGCCTCACATGCATTAAAGCTCAGAATCAGAAGTAAGCTGACTTGGGATGTGTTTGAAAATCCCAACTACAGAGATCACATCTTTATCATTAATAAAGCCACACCATTTAAAAGTTATTTAATGATACAATAAGTGTTCAAAAATTTGTAGAATTTTTTTTCCCTTGTGAACACTACCTGGACAGTAGAAGGTCATGGATCCTTAATAATCTTCCTATTTGATAGAGTTTTGTACATTTTACATGCATTGTTGTTCTTCAGACTTCCCCGTATGGGATAGGCAAGCCACCTGAAGGATTGGGTGATTTATCAAGCTTTGTAATATTATAGCATTAATGGCAAAGATATCATCATTACTTATTATTCAAGGAACAGGAATCATGATGTATAGGGAAGATTTGAGGGACATGGACCTAAGGGAAAGGAAGGACCTGTGTGAATAGAGGTTGACCCAAAACAAATGCTTTTCTTTTTTCAGTGAGCTAACCCCTTGTTTCCCAGCATATTTAGCAACAGGCCAATCAAGCTTTTGTTTTAGTATAAGATTATCCAACCCACCCTCTCCTACTGCTGGCACCTTCCAAATCTACATGTAAGTTGTAGGTCAATTTTGAAAAGAAAAGTGATTTGAAATAGAAATGGAAAACATTTTGTGAATAACTAACAAAAAGTTTGGACCTTTCTAGTTTTCCATTTTTAAAATATGGTTAAAGTGACTTCTTAAATTTGGCTCTTTCTGAAAGAGTTTTGGTCCATCTAAAACTGCTTTTTCCTTCCAAATTGCAAGCATTACAAAGGCTTGCTAAGCATCCCAGATTTGGAAATCACTCTATTTAAAAATGGCTAGCTCATATGTAAAAATTTCCATGGATACTCTTCCAAGGAAGACTGGACAAAAGTAAAATTAGAAAAAAAATCAAAAATTTTTTTCATGCTTTTAAATTAGACTGATAAAATTTACTGAGAGATCTGGGCTGATAGAGAGGAGTTCCCAGTGAACTAGTCTTCCACATTAGTCAATGAACATCACTTGATTACTGTCATGCTTGTCTAGCAAACTAATTCAGTTTGGAGAATTTGAAGAGCTGTGGGAACATTGTGACTCTTCCATATGAGGAAAAGAAATGTTTATGCTATATTGTGCTGACAGTGAAGCCAATGTGTTACCATTTATTCAATAATCTTCACATCATATCACAAAATTCAATTCAGTAGCAGAGATTAGATCTGCAAATGATTTGGCCTTATAAAATTTACAAGGGAGTCAGGTAAAAACAGTAAAGCTGAAAAGAATTGAATGTTGAAACATTCAGCAAGAAATGTCATTAAAATCTTGCTTAAAAAAGAACCCATTCCGCTAGAAAAGAGTAGAACATGGTTATTGAATTAAAATAAGGTAAGGGTATTGTTATTTTGAGAACAGAGAACAATAATAAATCTGCATCATATTTACTATCATCTGAACAATATAATAATTCAACTGCAAAATCCTTGTTGAAAAGTATACAGGTTAACTGAATGACCAGTGCAGAAGGTAAAGATTAATAAAAGATAACTGAAATTTAAAAGCCGAAGTATAGCTAAGGACATTATTTATAGCCTCCATAAATGAGTTTCTTCTGAAACATTATCCTTCTCTTGGAATTTAGTTCAGGAATGCTCGTTTCACACAGTTTAAGTTTCTGATCTAATTTGTGCTATGTATTATAAGCCCTTCCAATTTACTGGTCATTACTATAATACAGCAAAGTGCTCAGTATTACTCCAGTAAATTAAATTAGTCTTAAAAAAGATCAAGCGAGTGAATTGAAACATTGGCACCAGAAAACAGCGCATGGAAGGTTTATCTCAGTAGCTAGGAAATAATTCCAGTTCCTATAGTGATATAAAGCAAAGATTCTCTTTCCAACATCACTCAGCTTCATAGTTCTTTTTGCTTCATCTATGGTATAAAGTGAGTCTCAGAGAAGATAAAAAAATTTTAGACGGCCACTTTTTATGATACAGGAAACAGTATGTCATACAGAGGAGGCATGCATCATCATTCTCATTTTTCTCAGAAGATTTTTTTCTTGACTGAGCAGCTTATGACTTAATAATGTTCACAGATGTAGGAACTTCTGACCTGTCTGCCCCTTAATGAAGACAATTATATTTTAAAGTTCCATAAAAAAAAGAAAAATTGTCCTTCCCTTTTTTATTCCCCAGCAATTACAGTTAAGTTGAGCTGGAGTTAGTACTAACAAAGTTTAAGCCACGATAGGCTGAAGAACCCCGGGCTGGATTCCTGGGTCTCAGGTTAAGCAGTTCGTGGCCTGGTGCTAACACCTTTTAAGCAGGTTAGGGCTACATCCACACTAGCAAGTAGTGCAGCTGAGAAGGAGGCAGTCATTTTGCTGCTGAGAACCCAAAGTCTACACTATGCACAGTCTGGGGTTTTTCACTTCAGACTACCAGCAGTCTGATCCTGTAGGCTGAGCTTTGATTAATGGTTTAGTATGTTAGGTGTCCTTCTGGTTTAGTGTCACCAGAAGGGAATTCAGCTCGTGTGCTCTGAGACAGCCCCCTGACGTAAAATGAAGGACAGTTTCCACAGTGGCTCAAGTCTCCTCTTTCCTATGTGACGCCTTTAAAGCACTGAAACTGGATTTTATGTGTCTGGTTTTTCTCCTTCTTTTTGAAATAAATAAATAGAAAGCTGTGTCAGAGTGTCAGAATGGTACTTAAAGCAAGTTTCCCAGGGTATGTTCTGTACAAAGGTGTAAGGTTTTTTGGGATAGTCTCAGAAGACTGTAGAAGTGAGAGGGAAACAAATGTGTTGCAGTCTCATCCACAGAGATGATGTGTAGGGAACAGTTCTTGGCACCCTTGGCACCCTCAGGACTGCTTCTGGGTTTCAGCTCAGGGAAAAGTATGGTTCACTCTAAGATGGGGCCCAGAAACAAACTGACATACGTACTATTTGAACAATACGGGGACCAGCACCAGAGACTTAAATATGGAATTTGGTTTTGACAGTGTAGAATATCTGTAGAGAACTGAAGTTCCCTCCAGAGAACTGAATTTTTTTCATACTCTGCTGCCTGTGTGGCATGAGTAGAAGTGCATTAAAAATATTATATCTAACTTGAAGTCTAGCATTTCTAGAGCTGTTTCTTTTAGCATTATACCAGCACTGATTTTAATATTAGCACTGTTATATTTGAGTTATGATGAGTGTTATTGTGCTAGGCATTGTTCAAAGATTATAGTCAGTTATGAAAAGTTCATATTTTCCTTAGGTTAGCTGGTTTCGCTAAAAGAGACACTCTTACCTTAATGAACTGCATAAGTCTGGAGGATTTAACCACTTGTTAAAACATGAAGGTTCTTACAATTTACAGATTGCAAACAGCAGTGACTACATAAGAATAATCTACCTACCTATCAACATAGTGCTCTTCTTTTTATGGCTCTGCTTTATTTAAATGTTTTCTTATGGAGCCAGCCAGACATCTCTAACTGGATCAATAACTGTACTCATGTGCTTATGTGAGTCAAGTACTTCTTCATAGTTTTAATGTTGTTCAGAAAACATGTAGTGTTGGGAGTCAGGGCCTGCTGTTTATCTTTACATTGATTTTTGTCTGTACTGCCTTCAAGTATTTCACTGGTTATTGTTGTGGGTCAATTCCTGAAAATTTTGGCTTCAGTTTTGCAGTATTTCCACAAATATCTCAAAAATTTTAGTCATTCCTCATCTCTGAACAGTAGTAGAAGACATAAATGGCTTCTTTCCCATTGAACACCTTTGCACAAAATCCTACGGTCTGATCCACAAATAATGAATAATTCCTTATAATAAAGAGCTACCCATCTCCTTCAGAGTCATGGCAGTCAGGATCATTATTCCAAACTGAAACATTAAAAGCTTTAAAAAAGCTTATTGTTATATTACAGTTAAAGTTTTGTATTGACTGACAGATACAAACTAAGGAATATAATTTAAACAGAGTTTAGACAGAGAAGATTAACTTGCATCTCTATCCTTTTATATTTAATGAATCAAAATATTTTTAATGAGCTATAGCTATTATTTTCAATTGTATGATTTGTGTGTTATCAACAGTTCTTTAACAGTATCCAAGAAGACAAAGAGGTGACAGAGATAGATAGAAAGACATATCTGAAAGAGGAGCTCTTGAGAGGTCAGTGGGAGAAGAGACTTTGTGAGGCACCATAAACCAGTGTCTCATTGAATCCTTGGCATGCCAGGCTCATGTTTGGAAAGTATTGTGTAGGTTTCCTCTGAGGATTGGGACTGAAATGTCTAAGAAGATATATCAGAATGTGAAAATCTAAAACTTACACCCGGAATTATCTGTCTGTCCAATTCAAGGTCTAATTCATGGTAGCAGGATTATTTATGGAAGCTGTCAGTGAACCAAGAACCATCTGTCTGTCTTCTGATGCCTTGACATCTTGCTGCGGTATTTTGGTAGCTGGCTGAAGTGTATTTATTGGCTATTTTGGGGGTGGAGTTTGAAGGTGAACACAACTGCCTGAGTCTGGAATTAATACCTATAGTCTGCTGAAAAATTAGTATAGCCATACATAGAATGCATTGTGCTGAGAATCTGTTCAAGCAGATCTTTTTGTCTGGCAGATATTCGATTACTGAATAGATTGTTTAAAAAGTTGCATTTGCCCACAAATGTTACAATATTGAATGTGTACCATTACAGTAGTTTGTGAGATACCACAGACATTTCTGAATCTAACTGCAGAGCAACCCTCTGCTATTTCCTGTGATAGTGAGTGATGTTTTTAATGATAATGTGACCATATGTATAAATAGCCTGTATTCAGATCAGAAGCAGAAGACTTAAAAGCACTAACTGAATAGATTCACAGGGGAACTAACAGAATGAGTAACAGAGCTCTGACTGGTAAGTGAACATATGTTAGACTGCATTTCAGCAGTTTGAGAATTCATTCTGTTTCACAATAAGAAAGTCAGGTGTCTATATTAGCGCACAATAGAGTATACATTCCATAGTATTGRTCCTACAATAGTAACAGGGAAAGTGAGACGCTTTGGTTTGGTCATTAATTTACACAGATAAAACTAGTACAGCAGTCATTTGCATGTTTGAAAACCAGTATGTTACAAATAAACACATTCACTTGTTATCTGATTTTCTATGACTTTTGACAATTTGATGCTTGAAAAATGGTTTAAAAAGTGCTGAATCTCTTAATTTCTGTTAATACTCCTTTCTGCTAACATGTAGTGATATTTTTTATTATATTTTTTATATAATACAAAATTACTGGGTGGTAAAGCTTTCCTAATAAAGAACCAGAAGACAGTGTGCACCACACTTCTGCACCCAATATCCTTCTTTATCCAAATATGTCTTGGAGGTTTTCAGACCAAATGAAAGCRGAACCACTGCTGGATAAATGTTAGGCCAATATGCCTTTACTCAAAACAAGACACTACTACATTTATCACAAACATGGCATCTCTAAAGAAAGACTTCTACAAGTAGCAACTACAATAGTTACAAACACCCAGAGGAAAACAATTACAAGATCAAATCAAACTCATGGGGCAGCATGTTGACCAGCGTGAGACATATACAAGACACCCAATCAAAACAGGTATATATTTGAACATTGAGAGGAAACTCTACAAATCAATATCATATGTTCCACTGTCACATAAAAATCAGTGCTTCAGGGAACAAACTCACTATTAACTTCTTTTTCTAGGATATTTCTGACAGTTAATACAAAAAAGTACGCATATTCAATTGTGGTGCGTTCAGCAAAAAATAATTTAAGGGTGTAAGTAATACTTAAACACTGAGAGAAGCCTCAGCAGTTGTGGAAATGCCAKTGTCTCTCCAAACTTAACAAAATCAAATCCCTAGTGACCTGCAAAACATGATATTATGTGTGGGTCACTGTAATGAAGAGATGGCACTTCTGAGAATGAGAGAGAGAGAGAGAKAATCATTGTAGCTCAGTGAAGTAACTTAAAAATTTTTAGAAGGGTCACAACCAGAAATGGAATAGGAACACTGATCAGATGTGATGCATTCTCAGCTACATATGTTCTTTCAGATGCTTGTATGAATGATGTTTCTGGGCATGTATCTCCTTCTTTTGAGGCTGCTGAACAGAAGCGTGAATGACCAGTCAAGGCACAGTACAAGCTGCAGGGACGCCTGCGTTGTGTCCAGGATGGCTGCACTGCTTCTGTAGATATGGAACGAATTTTAAAAGATGGCCTACTTACATCATAAGGGTATGCGCRCAGACAAACTTAGCCATTTGAGCAGGTATCCCACATGCAGTTCCTCCTGAACATTTCCGTTCAGATCTGTTTGGACTGTGCCTTATATTTGCTTTATTCTTGCCTAGATTAGCAGAAACACTGAAATTAAGTTTTTTTCTGAATATATCTAATATTAAACCTAGTAGAATTATCCCATGTGGCTGTCCTGGCACTTGAGTGAGATCCTCTAATCTATTGTATGAATTGCAGCTATTTCTCTCATCTAAGAGTCAGCTCTGACCCTTCTGACCTGTGACAAGTTTTAAGGAAATGCTGAAGCTAATGATAAAAATAATAATTATACAAATGAGACCAAATCCATGCGGTAATAACCTGTTCAGTGACCTCATCCAGTGCAGTTAGATGAGGCAATGGGAAAATACACTGAGTCACCAGAATAACCAAGACAGCTTTGAATGCTTCTTCCACATAAAAGAAAGAATTACACAGACAAGAATTATGAAGCAGTTATCTCTAAAGGCCTTTTACTGTGTCTTTTAAATAACAAAAAAAGTCTAAATTGAGTAAAATATTGAGTTTGCTATGCTAGCCAGAAATGAAAATAGGGCTCAGCTTAAGATATTGTGATTTACAAAATTTGTATGTGAATATAAATGTATATTTGATTAATTTTTGTTATGTAAGTGTGCACCTGCAGCAGATGGCATGTGCTTTTCAGCTGCTCTTGCTATTTCATTACAAGTATGTTAAGTCCCAGCTGTCTGACTATAAGCATTGACCGTGAATGTTAAAACACACACGTCACATTGCCAGTAGCACAGACATGCTTCCCCGGTATAGTCTTATATCAAGAAACATGACTCAGCTTAACCCTTTGCCCTCTTTTGTTTACAAAATGTTGTGGCTAGTCAGCAAACATGTTATACTTTCCATACCGTCTGTTATTAACAGAGTCACTGGCATGCCTAGATTTTTTCACAGCTACGGCAGGTTTTACACAAGCTGTAGGGCAGTATACAAGCTATACAAACAGTCTGATTTCCATTCAAACTTCTTTTTGGTTTTGTTTGTTTTCCTTTAAGCTTGGCGTATAATATATATTGATATACAATATATACTGTGAACATTCAGTAGGTCATTAAATTGTACCTGTACTCAGGAAAGAGACTCTGGAGTACTATGTTGCAAGACAGTTTCTTTCTTTCCTCTCAAGAGCTCTCATAAACATTTGCAAAGGAAAGGGTGATAATTGTGGATCTATTGATGAACAGAGGCAGATTTCAAGTCGATGCAGAGCTACCTTCAAGATGACACCTGCTTTATGACAGTTTCCTTGTTAGTTCCTGTGCCAGCACTTTTCCTGAAATCACAAAGTCTGAGGCATGCATCCCACTTGTACAGACCACCCCAGTGGCTGTCGGCAGTTAGTGTAGAGTGATTCATATTTATTCCAAGATACAGACAGAGGAACCCTCCTCAGCACCAACCTGAGCACTGCTAATAGTAATCCAAGTTTTGGATCTTTTTTTTTTTCTTTTTTCCCACTCTAGTTGCCAGACCTGTAAATATAGGTGATACTTGGTCATTAAGCCAGGTGCCTTGGGGCATATCAGATAAATAGCACCAAATGCCTTGAAACCAATAAGTGATTTTGTCAACAAAGTAAAGTCAGTTGTTTGCACGCCAAAGTTATGAGAGAAGTTCTGAAATAAAGTAGGCTATTTTTCACCTGAWTTACATAAAGAGTGAATAATTATTATGATTGGTCAGGAATTATTTGATGATTTTTTTTTTTTTTGGTCAAGAAATTGTAATTCACTTTTACCATGTTAACGCAATAGATAACCTATATGTCTTAGTAGGAACATAGGTTTGAAATATTCACTTTGATCGTGATTAAAAATCATGTGTGGGAAGCCTTTACCATGTAGATCCTCAGAATTTATCATTTTCATGAAGTGGGAGGGGGAGTTGAAAGAACTAGGAAAATATCACAGAAGTACAGATATTTGCAAAATCCTTTTAGAACTGTAATAATAACATATTAAGTGGCATATATTACATACCTGCATAAAATATACACACATGCAGAAAGTAGTTTATCTTCACAACACTAATATAAGAAAGTACTAGTTACCTCTCTCACTGTAGCTTACTGGCTGGAATTCTTCCACGTAAGGGTAGTGTAACAAGTCTTGATATTTAACAGTTCTCTTTAACAGAAAAATTTAATTAGGCCCGATCACTTCTCACATGTTACTAAGACTGTGAGCCTACACTTAGTTTAAACTCATTAGAGAATATTTAGGGAACATGAGAATTAAAATGAGACTGAATTGCAAAGCTCAGATTCTAACTTTAGTTTGTATGTAATTGAGGTTTAGTGTTATGGTAGTAAGAACTGGAGTTCTTAAGCAGAATTGGCTAGACTCGTCAAATTTTTTAATCCAAAATGTTTGTTTTGTGAAATGTGTTAAAATCTTAGAGGTTTTTTTTAGAGTGCTTTTTGATGTCAGGGAAAGAAAAGCTACATTTAGTAATGCTTATAAGATTCATGTAAAATGTTGCAGGAAAATTTGCTTACCAGAAGCTATGTTGTTTTGATAYATTAAAAATGCTTGTTTCATTCTGATGATCATTTTGTTACCTTAATTCATTTTCTTTGCATATGCTTTGCATATTCTGTGAAAAGAACTGGAAGAGAGAGAAAGAATGTTATTAGACTGTCTTAGCACTGTGGGATGAAACACTCTGCTCAGGAAAATTTGAGTTTTTGGAAATTTTTCAAAAGTGAGTTTGATGGAGTTAATGACTTCCACAGGCAGAAAAATTACACCAGGGCTTTTCTTCCTTGTTTTCATATTATAATACAAAGAATATTTAATTGTCAAGGCACATGGCTGATAATGACCACTCAGATCCTAAAGGCAATGATTACAACCAACACCACAGGAAATTTTTTGACTTATTTATCTGGCTCTGTGCTGAAAAAGGAAATTAAATATTCTTTTCCATGGCCCCCTGCTTAATTTCAGAGAAGGAAAAGCTCTAATTAAGTTGTTCTGAATCACCTCCAGCTCCCTATATTGATTACTCAGACAGTCCAAGAGGATTAACCTTCTGAATTCAGTGCCTAAAGTTTGTGTGGCTGCTCTAGCCTTGAGCTACTTTCATGACCAAGCAGATCCTCATCAGCTGGAGATGGGTTTCATTGGGTAATATGATTTGTTGTTGTACAATAATGGTAAACCGACTATATAAGCATTATCATGTGTATTTAAAAAAAACCCTTCATTTTCCTTGTGTATAAATCCAATAAGTCATAACATTCATTTAAAATACATAATGGGTAGAGATTTTAATATAATATTATTGAAATGCTTGCCCCCAGCCCATAAGAGAGGAGTATAAATACTCCTTGGCATGGTGACAACGAGAGAAGTGATAAGCTAAAAACACTGCTGTAGAAGTATGGAACAAGAACATAGGATATAAAACTTGAGAAACAGCTTAAAAAATATCTGAGTATTTAGCTAAAAGGTCCTAATTCTGAGGTAAGTGAAAGCTTTTTTTGCATATCTCCAAGAACCTGGTGCAGTAGACCCTCAGTAGCACAATAACACCTGAAGTTCCGTAACATAGTAACATATACRTCATAACGACCAGCAACAACTACAATAAAACCAGACAAATACACTCAGGAAAAGAAGCTGACTTTGGCTTAGTACGTGGGTGCGTGCTGCTTATTATCTTTATTTATGAGAGGCCAATGTTTGCTGATGCTGACTCTCATAAACTTGTGACCATTTCTAAAAGTCTCATGGGAAATGCAAAATACAGCAACTATTACTTTTTGGTTGCAAAGAGATGATTTGCAAACCAGATGAAAGACAAGCAGAATTACTGCTGCATAGACTCTTTAGAACATTTGCCAGAAATATAAAGGATCGATGTCCAGAAGGAAAAGTTAAAGGAAAAGAAAAAAAATCTAAAAGCACACAGAACATAAAACATAAGCCTCAAAAGAAGTGGCATGTAATTTAAGACTCTTGGTTTGGCTGATGGTACATTCACAACCTCAGTTGTTAACTGATAAGAAGTTTTCTGCCTTTTAAGGGACCTTGTTCAAAAGACACCAGTATTGTGACCTACAAGGTACTGCATGAAAAAATGGGCTACTTTATCCAAGACAAGGGTTATAGCTGTTCTATCTTTACACAGAAATTCTGAGATTTTGTCAGCGCTTGTTGTGCCTGCCAAATATGTAGAGCAAGTCAAGCCTTAACTCAAATTCCTGAAAGCAGGAATGTCATCTTTATGTCATTTAGAAAAAGCCAAGGAAGAGTACTAAACTAATACTCTTGCATCGCTACAAGATGCCTGGTTAGAAGGCGCAAGAGCTAAAAAGGTAGTTGAGTGTGGTATGTGCAACATAAGTGTGTCTGACAAATGACCATAACATAGGGACATGAAATTATACAGTTTGCAGAGAGGTGTAGCTACTATGTTCTATTATCCCCTGTCCAACAGGCTGGAAAATGTTTTTGTGATTCTAATCTATACTTAGTATGTCTCAGTTACAGTTTGGAAACAATTACTTAACTAAAATCTGAGAAGTAGAATCTCTCTTATGTTAGAAACATGAATAGTCCTGAGGATTTGCAGGGTAGAATGAGATATATAAAGCTTTATTAATGTGAATTGGGGTCCTAGGAGCTGCCATCAGGTCAAGAACAGACACAGTATTAATTTGTGATGAAAATCAGTAGTTATAAATATAAGCAATGACAAATGAAAGTACATTATAGTCTCAGGAGTTGTCACGCTGGGTAGTCATCTGTTGAATGAGAACAGGCAATCTTTTCTTCAGTTTCCAGAGGAGATGGAAGATAAAGATTTTGATGCCTTGCCTAAGATTTTCTCTGTGAGGAACCATAAAAATATGATGGAATTCTGAGATCGACACTACTAGAATAAACAGGCATTCAGCCCATGCTGCACTGATATTTCAGAGAAAATCTGCAAGCCCACGCACAGTCTGAGGCACCTCAGAGGTAAGTGAGCGCGGCTGATTGTATCTTGGTATTTGTCATCACGTGCAGTGTCAATGTTGTCTGCTGCTATGGAAGATATGGTAATGGGAAGTGTATTTTTTTGGCACCTAAGCTTAACACAGAAAAAGTCTGAGCTGCAGCTGCAGATGTTTACACTCTGTTACGCAGTTAGAAATGGCCAATGAAGAAAGAGGATCTCTTTCAAGCATTTTGTCCCCAAAGTGTTTGCTGAATTCTACAATACCAGACTAAAGTGGCCTTTACTGAGATTAGGGAGATTACTGAGATCACAGTGCAAGTGGTAAACAGGAGTTTCTCTGTGAGTTCCTTGCTTGACATCCCTCTGCTGCCACAATAAGTAGCATTCATATGGCAAGAGCTGTTGAGAGAGACATGGGTGTGATGCTTACTACTGCAGTGAGGCTGGAGTCTGCCTAAGGCAGTCGCAAAGCTCGGGACAGCCTGAGAAAGCAGTGGAGCTCTTGCCAAAGGAAAGGTGTTTTGAACCAGGAAGGTCAATCGGATGAAAATGTATGAAACCTGCAGTTGTCAGAATGCCAAACTGATTAGGATCATTCAGTAACTCTCATGTAGGCGATAAGTACCTAAGACCCTTCCTCGATAATGTTGTAAATCTGTCATTTATTTAAATAGGGTAGTACATTCTTTCTCTGTGTTTCTGTCTCATAGATAAATGCAGTAGACTGCAATTGACATTACAATATCCCAACTATTATACACTAGGATGACTATTTTCATTTTTAAATCCATTATATTTGACTTTCCTCTTTGCCAAGAGAACATTGTCAGATCAATCCAGTTCCCTTTGAATTTTTACCTCAGAAGAGTTATGCTTTCAAAATAGCAGGTTTTGCTAAAAGCATATTATTGAGCGCTATCTTCCTGTTCTCATGACATCTGCATATGCCTATTAAATGTTTTTCAGAGAAACTGTGCATCAATAAAAAAAGATCTTTCAACAGCAGCAATGTAAAATAAATGGTAATATATGTTACTGCACTGAAAGGAAGAAAATATAACAGAATTGTTCACAACTGGAGTCAGGGATGCCTGGAGACCCAATTAAATGCATTTTTTTCTGTACTGTTTATATCCTCTGTTCTCTAACTTTCGCTAATAAAAATACCTTGTTGTTACATGCAGCTTTTCAAAATGGGTCTTTTATTAAAGGAGGTAAAAGGGTAAATATTATTTTACCTATATTCTCATGAGGAAACAGAATCGTGAAGCAGAAAAATAGCTTGGCTAATCCAACAGCACCAAACAACACAGTGCTAAGGCCTATAACAGTACCCTGAGTCTTCAGAATCTTATCCTGGGCCTTATCCATCATGACACACTGATTTTTAAAGTGTGGAATTACATATATTTGTTATTTTCTTGTTGTACATGATCCTGGCACTCAACTAATATATGTAAATACATAACTATAAATATCAAATTAGAAGAAGTGCATATTCAGTTTCCCTTATGAGATGATACCGTGAATACATATGACTATTGCCATCAGTAGCAAGTATCTCTGAGAGATCTATCTTCGAGATTCTAATTTTTGATCTATGTAAAAAGAATAGATTTTGTTTACTTTATCTTGTGTATTTATTTAAGTTGGGGGGGATGCTTTCATTAATGCTTTTAAAGTGCATTTACAGAAAGTTACCTGGTATTTTAAAAGTGCAGAAAGCCAGAAACTGTAGTTTTAATTTCTTGACTTTTTCCTGACATGACTGGCATTTCTTTTGCGATGTTCATGTAGTTGTCTAAATTGTTGCCAGAACATTTTGGCATCATTGACATTGTTTCATTTTCACAAATTTCTTATCTAGTTAGCTGCCCCTTTCTCTGAAGGAAAGTGTTACATCTTGATAGTGGCATTTCCAACGATGACTTGAAGAGTAAATATTTCCAAGGTTTTTTTGAAATTTGAAATTACATTGTACATTACATTTCACCCACAGGCATACATCTGGAAGTGTCTGCATGATGCTGCAGATTAAAATAATGTTGGTGTTTCATTTGGGATGATTGTTATTAGATGATCATCACATTAGTTATAGTCAGTTATCAAAGAAATGCTATTACAAGCAGAGAAATCAAGGTACTGAATGTTGCTTTTAAGCTTAGGTATAGAATTAGCTGGGATGAGAAATGTATTTCAGCTAACTGGACTAAGCTGTGTGCATTTGTCTGTTCTTATATATATATGACACCTTTAAAAATAATAGGCATATTTTCTAAAGATCCCTGTCGCACCCATTTGCAAACAGACAGAACAAGAAACAGGTTTGCCTGACTCCCCAGATGGTGTAGGAGGATGCCAGGGTCTGGAAATGAGAGAYCAAAAGAAGCACTTTGGCCCATCCGTAATTACTGGCTCTTAGACACCGTTCTAAAACTCCAGAGTGTCCTAAGGGAATCTCCAGCCTTCATGAGGTTAGCTACCTTCCCATAAAATGCATGGGCAGAGGTACTCATGTGAGTAACTCAAGCGATTAGCAAAAAGGTTGAATGAGAACCCTCCTAGGTTGATGATTCCCAAACTAGGGACTGTGGCTAGTGGCTTTGCCAAAAAAAAAAATATCCGAGGGTGTCCAGGAGTGGTGCCCCAGTGACAGAGATAAGAATCTTTTTTAGCTTGGGATCCTGTGGAAAGAAACCTTTCATAGAGTTAGATGCTTAAATCCTGTATGTGAAAAATGAATGAATAAGAAAAAGAAAAAGCTTTTCTTCTCCTAGAATATGCACTATCTTAGTAATTCGAGCATTGGCCTGAGTTCAAATCCCCCTTCTGCTGAATTCAGTTCAGGAATTGTAATCTGTATCCTCCAGGAATACACCATCATTAAGCTATTGAGTGTTTTAGTCTGAGCTCTAGTTTTGTCTCTGGTTGGAACCCTTCCACTTTATATTAACAATTAATCAGCCGCTGAAAGTGATGTGGATCTGCAACTCCTATATCCAGTTGAAGCTCTAAGCACTGTCCTGCTGGCTGCAGTCAACACTTGCCCATTCGTGTTAGGTATTCTCCAAGGGGAAAAATATGTCTACCAAATGTGTTTCACCCAAGTGAGACAAGACAGTGGAGAAGAGGTCTATTTTAAGAATCCTACCACCCAGTGTATTTAGTACTTCAAATAGGACTCAAGGACCTTTATAAAATCTGTGACAACCTCAGGCCTTGTCTGCCATTAGCAGGAACTGAGTTGCTTAAGCAGCTGTGATGCCGAGGGTGTTGGATGGCAACAGGGCATCATTAACTGAGGATTTTAGTGCCCATCTTGAACTGAGGAAGAATGCTTAACTTCACTAGGTAAACAGCTGGACAGGTAGCATTAAAGATCTCATTAATAGGATTTTGAAAGGGAGTAACAGTCTGACTGTTAGGCAGGGAGTTCTGGCAAGGGAAGCTGTTGGGTAGAAACCAGGATAATATTCCGGCTTTAATTTATATCATTCACTGATAGAAACGCAACCCCAGAAGATAGATCTGATAATCTGAAACTGTAGGGTTGCTAACTAGAGTCATTGCAACAGCTGAATGCATTCAGGATTCTAGAGTTGGCTTAAATGACCAGTATATATGACCTAGACTGAAAGTTCAAACTTTCAGAGAAGTTTTTTTTTTCTTGTCTTAACCAACCTGAGAAGCTTGTCTGCTACAAAACTCTGCCTTTCCTCTTAGGATGTTTTATGCACCTTACAGCATTGTCAGCCATCAGTCCAAAAGCCATTGAGTAAATCAAAACACAACGATTTTAGTCCCTCATTTTAACTGTCATTGATTTGTTGGTACTGTCTCCAACATACAGCTTTTAGAAGTTTCTTATTTCCCTTTCACTTTCATGGCACTTCCAAGAAAATTTGAAATTCATGTTTGACATTTTTCTTTGTAGTCAATGGATGCAAGTCACATTATTTTGAAAGACTGTATTTCAAAGAAATGTTAGTAAAGAAAGGAACCAATATCATTTTAAAAATCTCATTTTATAAGGCACCTTGGCTATAAGTAAATACTGTGAGAACACCAAAATTTTCTGTTTTCTAGGCCACAGGTTCTCAGAGGTGAAAGATGCTTCATTTAGACTATTATCTTGCTTTCTCTCCTTTTCATTCCAAAGTAAATCTATGGACCACCATCTTGAATAGAAGTCTAAAGGATCTAAAATAGATGGTGATATTTGAATGAGGTCCTTTCAATCAACCTTCATATTAGATATTGAATACTGTATGGATATCTCTATTGGAACAGTCCACAGTGGAATAATAAATGCAGCTGAAATTTACATTTTCTCTTTGACTGTTAGGAATAATCTCTGAGCAAGATATTTCTGGAGATATTGTCAATACCGCTGTATTGGTTCTCATTCAAAAGTTCATCTCTGCAACCAAAAAGGAGAGAAATTTTAGAAAAAAGAATCAGCAACATATTAATTTGCTGTATTTAGGAAAAGATTCCATTGTTTTACTCTTTTAAGAGAGAATGTGGGTTGTTGGAAAGAATGTAGATAAGTTACAAAGACTGGAGAAAATTAGATTTTAAGGCTTTAGAGGGTTCAATTTATGTAATGAACCAAATGAAATACTTGGAGAATCATCTTCTGCAGAGCTATGCTCTGATGAGGCAGTTGAGGAGGTCAGGGTAGTGTTTCCTTCCTGCCCCTGCCAAAAAAACCCAAACATCTAGGACAGCTTCTCAATATTGGGTTTTCTATGGGAGCCAGCTCTTGAGATGTGAATATGAACTCTAACCCCTTGCTGGTCATGCTTTACAAGATCATTACTCTCAATGTGACTCTGCTCAGGAAGAGACAAGGCACTAGTGATTATTGAAGATCTCTGAAATGGTCCTTTTTCATCTGCCTACACTGTACCTATGTTCTCTTAACTCTTCTGTCTAATCTAATCTACTTCTTTGCATATATGATGGAAGTCTGCCAGAACAGAGAGATTTTAACAGTCAGGAGTACAAAGATGTTTTGCCTATATACAGCTACATTTTAAATCACCATTACAGCAATATACAGTAATCTGATGTCTTCAAAACCCAAAAACATAGAGCATGTAAGTGCCAGGGAGGAAGAAGATATATTCAGTTGCTTGTAACTACTTCAATGGGAAAAAGTAGCCTGGTTAGAAAACTCAAAACAAGCAGTAACGAGAAAAWACAGAACTGATGTTAGTGGAAGCTAAGTTATGCAGGAAAATTATTAAAAATATCAGTAGAAAGCAGGTCTAAACAGAAATCAGATAGACATCAACATTACTCTGTTAAGAAATCTTCAGCGTTCAAAGATCTCTTCAATCTCTATATGGTACCTTTTTTAAAGGGCGTAAGCCATGCAAAACTGTCACAGAAGTAAATGCTGTAAGCTAAGGTTGACCACAGAATTTCACTCAGCAGTGGCTCCTAAGTGCAATTCCTGGACAATTGCTTAGGAAGAAACAAAATCTTTCTTTCTTCATTTGCACAATGAAGACTCCTTCTGCAAGGACTAGCTGGACCTTATTCTCATCTCAGGTCAATATAAGTCAAAATTTTCTCAGCTGGCAACTGCGTGGCTGCACTGCTGTGAGAGCAAATCAGGCCTCTTTTGTTTACCTACATGCTTACATAACATTTTAGTATAGAGGGTTTTTTTTCTGCATCCCTAAATATGATAATTTTTCTTCATTTACATTAACCATAGTGAAGTATACTCAAACTGACGTAGGGAGGCCTCTCATACTAGTCGGCATATAGTCATTGTTCTAAATACCTCACCAAGCACATAATCCTTGTTTGCTTGAAGTGCACAGTGATTTTTCCACTGTTCTTCTGCTTTGTTGGAATATCATCAAATTCTTTTATTTTAGGTTTATAAGAATTACTTGCTTTATGTAGTGCTAATATTGAACTGTTTTATTCTTCAACAAAATTTAAAGAAAGAACACATTTAAATATCTATAATTATAGAAGGTATAACTGTTAAACAAGCAGAGTAAATGTACTGTTGATGCATATTTACTCTCTGTGGGGATATTGACTTTATCATTTAATGGTTTAGTCCCGCAGTTATTAAAACATTAAATGTTTTCCCAATAGCCATTACAGCAACTGTTTTTGCATTTGAATGCCAAAATAAATCTGATGCGGTTCAACCTGAAGTGACATCCTTATATTCAAAGACTGTTCTAGCTCACTCACTCACTACTCTCCTGATTGTCCCTTTTTTTGTATTTCAGCTTACACCATTGTTACTGCTCTCTTATTTTATTCTTCTTTCCTCATAGGTTATGAGAACTGGATAAGACCTTGCAAAGACACTGAGCCCGTTCCCCTCTTGACATGCTTGATTGACTTGGAAATCCTGTGATGAAGAAAGCTCCATTTTCCTTTGTTTTGCTCCAGGAGTTTAACTGTGAGTACATGTTCAAAGACCAAACCCCTCTGTTTCTTCCATGGAAGAGAAACAAACAGCCAGATGAAGAGGACTGAACAATCTTAATCTTGCGGCAGAAAAAAAAATTGTCAAGATGAACTGATTTCTCATGATCAATGTACATCTGTTGAGATATGTTATGTATTTTAAGGTTGATTTGCCATAATTGTTTTCATTTTTTTATCCATTATCTTTAGACATCAAAAGACATCATTCTTCTTCTCTGGAATCTACAAACACCTGATTTCAAGCCCAGCCAGATCTTCTCATCTTTGTTCCAACCATCTGGATTGCTCAGAACCCATTTTCCTCTTTTGAGGCTCGTGCCATTGGTRCATAACACAAAGGAAAATGGAGATATTTGTGCATTAGAAGTTTGGGAGCATGCAATTTTTCAAATAACTTTTGAAATTCACATTTGCTTGTTGCCAGCTAAAAAGGGATGATTAGACTTTTTTGTTGCTAGGGGGAAAAAGTATCTGAAAAAGAAAGTTCAAAGAAAGAGTATTGAGAATGGAAAAAGCCGAGAATAATGTTCCTGGCATACGAAATGGCAGAAAGAAAATGTTATGTTAGAGCAGCTGAGTGAGGCAAAAGGGAAACAGAGACATATTAGTACACTTAAAGAAAAAAGAAAAAAAAAAACAGAACAAAATCTGACCATTGTTACCCATTGTTACATCAGGGACTTGCATTATTTGTAATATTGGCTTCAGAGTGATGATAGGTACATGAAAAAACAAAGAGAACTGAAAGATTAGGTTTCCTAACAAGCATCAATCAAATAAAGTGTTGTTTCATATTAGTGATAAAAAGTGTTATCTTAAAGCCAAGCATTGAGATACTATTAACATGTTCAGGCAAAGGGTCAGGTGAGGTTGAGAATGGATTTGGAACTGGTTGGGTCTCTCCTCCCACTCATCTTCCTAATCCCTCTGCACCAGTTTTTATGGATAGAACTGAACTCTGCAAGAGAAGGACTGAAACTTCTCCTTCCTCATCRTCCTGAGGAACAGGACCGGAATGAAGTACAAAAGACAGTCCAGAGTGAGGCACAAAATAAGCATGTGAACACTACGATACAATGGTAATATCAATGTCAATAATTTTGGTAGCATCTGATTGCCATTTACTCAAAATTGTGTTGCCATTGTGGTTTGGATATATTACACCTCATTACTTCAAATCTGTAGACAATGAACAAAACTAGAAAACATATTAAAACTCATCTGCTTGTACTCTGGGTCATAAGAATAAAATTCAGGTTTTACAATGAAATAACAAGCCTGAAGGAAGGAGATTTTGGAAGCCCTGCAGGCCTGGTGTACATTGTAAAGCCAAAATACTATTCTATCAGTATGAACAGAGGTAAGAACCATAAGTTCATTATAGTTTTTGGTGGACTTTTTGGCCAATATTTAATTTACTGAAATGCTTTGTACTAACCATAGTTTAAACAATAATCTTTCCATGGGTTAAGCCCTGACATCCTGTCTGCTATGGAACAGTCATTGCCCTGATGTCACTGGGGAACAATGACACTCATCAGATATAAATGTGATGCATTTGGAGCAAATGTGATAGAACCGAGCTATATGAAAGTCAAGGGAAAAAAAAGGAAAGTAATTCTGCATGATTAATGCAAAAGGGTGGAAAATTATATCAGAATTTTAATGAGCCTTGACCTAGCCACAATAATCAAGTACTGTAGGTGGTCATGACATCCATCAGTTATGGCCCTCTCTTTATGAAGCAATATTTTCAAATCGGTCAAATCAGATCATGTTTTATGAGTTTGTAAGTGCAGTAAAATGTCATAATTCAAAACCAATATCTTTCTCATTAATGCTGTAATTATGACTAGTATGAAATGTGACTGCTGTGATTTGACCATTTCTGGTCAGTAATTTTAACAACTTTTCCAAATTTACATAGGAATGTAACCACAGTACTTCCACTTCATTTATGCTCTTCCTGTGATAATTTACCATGATTTTTCAAATATGAAGTAGCCTTAATTTCCTATGGTAGGTTTGCATTTCTTAAATTTATTTAAAGAYTCAAATTTGGTAACATCTGTTTAAATAAAATATTAGACTATTAATTCATATTTAAGGACCATGTATTTATTCACTTGTCACTAAAATAATACCACTGAAAGCTGAAACTGAGAAATGTTTCTTTTGGGGATATATGGTGTAGGCATTTTTATGTTATAGAACCACTAGAACGGTTCTATGTAGCATGTTGTGAGTCTAATCTCCTCCTATTGGTGTTCARAGAAACCATTCTAAAGCCAGCTAAAAAGCCATAAGAGTAACACCTGTGTTGTTTGCGATGAGATTAGAAACTCTGCAGTAGGAAAAATGCATATTTAACTGAAGCTGACCACTGTGCAGCCTCTAATGCTGAGGAGCACTCTATAAGCAACAGACTAGAGAGGGAAAGGCAGTAAAAGACTGGTCCACAGTGGAGGAGACAGAAGGAAAGCTGCAGAAGACTTCACTGTCCTTTAGATAGCTGGACAGCTACATGAAATTTCTATAATCTCTCACTACTACAGTGATTTCACATAGCTGCCTAGTATCTCCAAGCCAGCACCGATAAATATTAATCAATTATATTTATGATTTTACTATACTGTACTTTTAGTTTAGAGTGGCACACTGCAAGCTGTGATATTGTTGCATAATGGTGATGTATGGCAAAATATAAGAGATAATCAATTGTACAAGCCCAGACAGCAAAAGTTCAAATCCTTTCCAACAGATTTTTATACATATTGAAGCCTTTTAATTATTTCCTGTGATGTCTAGCACCCAGCACACAAGTGATCCTGAAGAAGTGTGGAAGTATGGGTTGTACATACTGTATGAGTTTGTTGGTATGGAAGTGACTTTCACTGATTTCGTATGAGACACTAAAGAGTAATTTGAATGTAATCCAAGCTGTTTCACTAAAACTTGTTGTGAAACTTCTAATGGTTCTGTAATGATGACATATTGAATTTTTTGGTAGGAAGTGAAGTGCCATAGAAATTGAGTGAAGCTTTCTGTCTCCAGCTGATGATGTAAGTTAAAAGTAAAGCACTTGCTGCTCCATTTTAATTTAAAGTCATCAATAACAGCACATCACTGTGATGTTCAGATATTTTGATAATGGTTGGGTTCACGCAATACCTCAAACACAATATGTTAAGGGAATAAACACCTATATAAAGAGATAGAAATAAATACATGTATAGAGAGAGAAGATCCACTAAGATAGTTCAGCTACAGAAAAAATAAATCATGACTGTTTTAAATTTTTTTGTCAGTAAATAAAAAAAGATGTGGTTTCAAGTCTCCAGGACACAAAATAAAATTTCTTTTCAACATGTGCCAATTAATTAAACAAAAGTTTTAATTAACTCAATATCAACTTTCTCTCCCAATATCAGTGCTGATCTAATGATTTATGGTTCATCCATTTCTTTTTCTTTTCATGAAAGAAGATTTCAGTTATTATGCAAACTTTGGGCTTTCCTAAGTGTATGTATTTGAAATGTATACTAAGGTCAAGATTGTCAGAAGAAACTAGCGAGTCATTTTTTTAAATGTCATCTCCTCTAGCACAAGGAAATTGTTTTCATTATAAAGTACACCGAAGAGGGGAACAGTTTTCCAGACGTTGCCTCAAGGCTTAACTCTCGGAGTAACCATGGACTATGACCACCTTTACCTTAGGCAAACCACCTTCTACTTAATAGAAAGTGACTTTTTTACTTGCTTTCTCTAATACAAATATAAACATATAAAAATATATCTGCATGGTATTATGCTTTTACTCTTTCTCTCTGTGAAGATAGGCAGGGAACAAAGATCTGGCAGATGTTTATCACATTGTTCTAAGCATTGCTGTAAGACTCTGGGATGCAGCCATGCTGAGCATAGCGAGAGAGTGCCATAGGGAACTGATTAGATGCTGTGCAATACGTACTGTGCAATAGATACTACCCAAACACCATGCAGAAAAGTTGGTCATTGGCCCCAAATGTTTCAGTTATAGTTATGTGATTCACTTTTAAAATATATTTGTTTGAAAACTAGGCAGACTCAGAACCTTTTCTTCAGTGAATCAAAGTTCAGAACAAAACCAAACCACACCAAACCCAAATATTTTGCCTCCAAATAAACATCAGATTTCCCAAATAAGTGATGACTTCTGTCAGAAACCGAGAGCCTTCCCTGCTGTCAGTGGCTGTGACCTGTGACTATGTCCTCCTACTTCTAGGACTACATATGTTTAAGAAGTAGCTATCTCTGCATCTTTCATTCTAATCTCAAATGTATGCAGGGTGGGAGTTTTTTGTAAGTTTCAAATATTTATATTATTATTTTTTCTGAAAAACAAAGTTAGGATTTATTGTCTTGTTATCTACTACCTTTATTATAACATTGTTGTGGAAGAATGCAACTACTCCCCCCATCTCAGGCCCAAAGTGTGGTGGAACACAACTATCCCCCCCACCCCCCCAAACACCTTATCTCAGGCCCCAGCTGACTGTAAATAACTGACTGCGCCCAGAGCTGACCAGGAGGAACTAGGAGATACTGGTTGCAACGAGTGAAGCCAGAAATGGGCATGAGATCAGCAAAACGGTATATTTTCCCCAACACGGCATGAGGTCAGCAAAATGGTATATTCTCCCCAACACAGCATGAGATCAGCAAAAAAAGGTACATCTCCACACCAAATATTGTATGACCATGAGTCAAACTCCGTGCCCATAAATAGYGCTGCAGCCTAGAGCCCATTCAGCTCCCTGCACAGCAGCGGGCTGCACAGCGGTGAATCTCCCCTTGAGCTGGGACGCCTCTCAAGGTTACTCTCCAGGAGTTAAGAGAACCTCTGGCAAGAAACCGTTGGAGTGGTAAGAAACCAAGACTCGGGCACTAACAAATGTGCAGTAAGATTTGCTTGCTACGACTACACTATATGGCCATCTTCAATAAATTTGTTTGCAATAAACCCAGAGATAATAATAATAATAATAATAACTAATAACCAGTAACCTTCTCCTCCCCCTTCACCCCCGCGACAATTGTGAACAATTCTTCTTGAGAATTAAAAGTCCACATAGAATTGAAATTAGCTCAAAATATAATGTTTTGTTTCATTATTCTTATTGAATAATGAAAGTTGAATTCAACTTCTGGTTCTAGGAAGTTCCACAGATTAACAGTTACATATTTCAGAATAAATTTGTTCTGTTTTATCAGTTCAGAATTTTCCTATGTTACAGGAAATAATAAGGACCTATTTAAGTAAGTCATACTTAACTAAAATCTCCACTTAATAAACATAGAGTTTATCATTAAAAAATACATGCTGTCCAGTGTTTTCCTTTAATTACAGAATCACAGAATCACAGAATTGCTGAGGTTGGAAGGGACCTCTGAAGATCATCTAGTCCAACACCCCTGCTCAAGCAGGGTCACCTAGAGCACGTTGCACAGGATTGCATCCAGGCAGGTTTTGAATATCTCCAGAGAAGGAGACTCCACCACCTCTCTGGGCAACCTGTTCCAGTGCTCTGTCACCCTCACAGTGAAGAAGTTTTTCCTCATGTTCAGATGGAACCGTCTGTGTTTCAGTTTGTGCCCGTTGCCTCGCGTCCTGTCGCTGGGCACCACTGAAAAGAGTCTGGCTCCATCCTCTTGACACCCTCCCTTCAGATACTTGTACACATTAATAAGATCTCCTCTCAGCCTTCTCTTCTCCAAGCTAAACAGGCCCAGCTCTCTCAGCCTTTCCTCATAAGAGAGATGCTCCAGTCCCCTAATCATCTTTGTGGCCCTTCGCTGGACTTGCTCCAGTAGTGCCACATCCCTCTTGTACTGGGGAGCCCAGAACTGGACGCAGTACTCCAGATGTGGCCTCASCAGGGCTGAGTAGAGGGGGAGGATCACCTCCCTCGACCTGCTGGCAACACTCTTCCTGATGCACCCCAGGATACCATTGGCCTTCTTGGCCACAAGGGCACATTGCTGCCTCATTCTTAACTTGGTGTCCACCAGCACTCCCAGGTCCTTCTCCGCAGAGCTGCTTTCCAGCAGGTCAACCCCCAACCTGTACTGGTGCATGGGGTTATTAATAAGCAGATTAAGTGCCCCAAAATAGAGATTGTTCCTACAAATGCAATTCACAGTGCAGGAAATAAAATCTTCAAACTTAATTTCTGTAAGAGTAATCTACACACAAATTAGTACTCCCCCCCCCCCCATTTGTAACATTCTTAATAGCACTTATTCTGGGATACTTAGTGATAGAACTTCCCTACAATCATTTTTGCTTTCACAATCAATTTTATTTCTTTTCTCTATTTCCCAGATAATTCTGTCCTATAATTTCTCATGTTGCAGATTGGTTCTGATTAAATGACTAAGTCAAGGAGTTGAAGTTATAATAATCAATAATCCATTGCGCTTAAATGGAGCTTTTCATCTTCAAAGTGCTCTCCAAATATTAACTAATTAAAGACTGAAGAAGGAAATTAATTTTAGGGACTTGTAGACTTCTTGGTCTACCAGACATACTTAGGAATAGGATGTTCTAGACTTCCACCTCATACTTAAGTTGTTTAGCAGAAGGGTAGGCAAAACTCCCCTGGCCTGGGTTTATTCATGTCTCTGGTCTTATATCCTGCTTACTCATAAAGTTCTTCAATGGTTGCTAATTTCTGCATTGGTGAATGTAAGGGTTAACTGATCTCTGCAAATGAATCTTCATGAGTAATCGGCTGGATAGTTCTCCTCTCGTTACTAAATCACATGTGTAGCTGTCATATTGGCATACTCCTGATCTTGCAGGGAGTCCTAGTCAGGTGCTCCTCCACCCTGTCTATGCTTTTGTGTGCACTGGCTTCTCAAAGGAAAATATCAGCTGACCACCTCTGGGAAGAAGCTTGGGCATGGATTTGTCCTTGTTCCTACCTTCTCCCTACCTGTAGTACGAATGAGATCTGTGTGTGCCTCTTGGCTTGAGAACTACTGAAGATGTGTATATGTAAACAATATTCCAAACTTTTTCGTAAAGCTGTGTGCCAACTGTAAACAATTAAAAAACAGCTCTGAGCAAAATTGCTCCTGTACTCTTTGTGTGGCAAAGATGATGATACTTTTTTTTTTCATGGAAAGAAGTATCTGTGATTTTATACTAAGTGGATCCTCATGGTCTTCCAACATCTTCTTTTTTTCTATGAAATTTTGTTGTGGCTGACATCAGGGGGATCAATCAGATTGAAGCATTATCGTTTCTTGATTTTGACATCTATTTCACTGCCTTCTTATTCCACTTTTGTAAAAATACCATGAGCTGGTTTGGGTGCTCCTTCTTTTGAGAGGGAGGGATCAAAAGAAGTACTTTCTGAGGAGATATTTGTTGCTTTGTTATTTCAAAAAGTTTCCTTAGTGTGTTTTAATTGTTGGTCCCATAATTTAAATTGAATTTGTAACCTTTCCCACAAGATTGTCAACTGAATGTCAGAAAATATCTATTAATATTGATAATATAAATACGATGGAACTTTTACACAAGCAAAAAGAAAAAAATCTTCATCTTGACTTTGTAGGAAAGCAGAAAAATTAAAATCATGGTTCTGCTCATCCAAAACATTGGATCCCTGATGACAGTATATAATCTGAAAAGATAAAAGATTATTTAAGTATAATTTCATAGGATAGAAATATTCCTGATGGCCCCCATGGGATCCAGGAATGAAAAACAGAAACATGTTGGCATCACTTTTATGGTAGTTCTGAATTATATTTTGCTGCTCTTTTTTGTTCCTTCTCTGTAAGAGGATGCTAAGATATGTATTAAGCTGTTTGGAATTTGAAGTAACCAGGATTTTGGTATTATGTGATTTTATTTATTTATTTTTTTTAATAAATTCAGACAGTTTGGCACCTTTCTGATGAACCTACAACCTAGAGAATTCTTAGATGGAGTTCTTGCTTACCTGACATGCGATACATCATGTACATGGTGGCAACAATGAAAACTGTAGTGAAGAAATGTCATTGGGGTTTTGCACGTGAGCAGATATTGATGCCTCAAAGCTGCAGAAAGGGCTTAAATTCCAAATACTAAGGGACCAAGACGTGGTTATGAGGAGATCATTCAGTCTTTTAGCTCCAAAGGACAGGAGGGGAAGCAAGAGGTGAGGAGAAACCATGGAATTAGTCATCTGATGACAAAATTATGATTTTCATCATTTCCTTATATGTTCACATGGTAGTCTGACCTTTGGACATACCTTTAATGAGACAAATAACATGCAAAATCACTGCAAGAGGTTTCAGGAGCATAGGATCTCAAAATTTTGAGCTCAATTCTCTCTGTTTCATGAAGCTTCTTATCCTACTAGAAAACATCAGGGGAGACTAAGTAAGAGGTATAGCTTTCAGAAGCAGACCTACTAATGTAGGCGGAGGGTGAGTAATCTAAAGGAGTTGTTAAATCCTATATCTGGCTTTGGATTTATTTGTTGTTTTCCTCTCCTAATTCCACTCTTCATCAATAAATTACTTTTTCATAGGATAACAAGGGTGGGAGAGGTGGAAAGAAAAGGAGATACAGGGAGTATAAGCCTGACTTTTTCATTTTTAAAATATCAAATTTGACCATCTCAGCAGCTGGTATTTTTCATTAAGAAAATGGACAATTATCACTACAGCTTAACAGGGCTTTTTTTGTTTATTTTCTCGTCTTTATAGAAGCATATTTGTATATACAGGAAAGTATATATTCTATAATTACTTTTATGGATGCTGCCCAGTGAATGCACTTTTCAGCAGATTACCTCTGCTCACTGCTGCTTCACAAAGAAGTGCTCTACTATTTTTACAGAGATTTTCCTTTCCCTTCTCAGGGGCTGAAGAAGACCGTATATATCCAAGAAATAGCAGGATAGATGGCATTTGATTCTTTTGACATAAGGATATTTGTGATCCTATGCACAGGCAAGGCCAGAAAGCCCATTCTTTTACTGGGTTATTTATTTATTTGACCTTTCCTCATTTTCATTCTTTCTTCCACCGCTTCTTTTTTCCCCTCTCAAAAATACCTGACAGACTCTGTTCTCTGTTAATTCTAGCACACAGCTTCATCAGCCAGGTTGAAAACATTATTTCTTACATAATATGATATATTGTTGGTTTTCAAATACATTTCTTAATATCACTTTCCAATGAACCCTCCATAAATCCAGCTGAGGGCAGGCAAGATCCATGTAGCTCTAGAAAAAAGGACAAAGCTAATTTACTAAAGATCCATGAGTTGTTTTCTCACACCCTGCCAGCTATTATACCCAAGTATAGTATATCTGATGGAATTATTCTGAACATGAAATAGTGCTTCTGCTGCAACTGAATTTGAGAACAATCACCAATAGTCTCAAAAGAAATAGGAACGATTTCTCTTAATTTACAATAAAATAAAAGTTCATTTTAGTATATGGGTTTAAAGTGAATTGTAATGACAATTTRATTTCTTCTAAAAAGAGATTTTACTCCTGTCTTGCATGATCTGTGCGAATTTACATACAGCATAACACATTCACTGCATGCTCAAATAGAGAGAGCATGCAAAGCTGACAATATCTGAATAAAATTGGAACAACTGATATTTTCCACTGAATCTGGTAGCACTGATTTTAGAGTCATTGATGTTTGCATCTGTATATGTCAGGCCTGGGTTTTGGGGTTTGGGGGTGTTTTTTGTTTTTTTCTCACATGAGATGCCCTGGCTTTTAGGCCCCAGCAGTGACAGAGCTAGCAGCCGCAGCCATACTCTGATGCATTAAGCATCCAGCTCTTGTTGGTTTCTTCTTCCCTGCAGGGCAAAGCATGTCCACGTCCATACTCCTGTCCCTGGTAACCACGTCCCTGAGAAAGAGGCAGTGTGTGCCCTCTCTCCCATATTCAGATCTATTCTCCTTGACAGTCATTGTATTAAGAACCATTTACCTCGGACCATCCAGACAAGAAAAGCAGCATCATTCCTGTCAGTCAGGCAGGGGCAGTTTCCTTCTCTTTCTGAATTACAGCAAATAGTGATAGAGGCAGGAGACACTTTGACAATGCGTGATCTCCCTGTGTGACAGCTCCAGTGCTGAGGAGCAAAGAAATGTTCCATACATAATCGTTTGAAAAACAATGGTAAGTTGTATTTAAAACTGGGAAGCAGAATTTCTTGTGTTGCAATATGTTTGCTAATTATATTACTGGAAATCATTTTAAACCTTTTCATATGCAATTCTGTGTGTTGTTGCATCGTGTACAATGTTAAAATGTATGTTTTAAAAATCAAGTATGTAAATGCAGTTATGCCTAAGACAAGTCTTCCTCCCCCCCTGCCCCACCCCTGGAAAACTCAAATGTACAGTGTTTTCTAAAGCTGAGAAGGAATTAAGCTATCAAAAACCCTACTTTTGCACCTTTGGTTTGCTTGGCTAGGCTGCTCAGGGAGAGAAAAAGCAGCCATATCTCCTCATAGTGTGTTGTGCCCTGAATATGTCAGACCAAAGGGATACCCCACACCTAAGTGATTTTAACAGTAGAAATACTTTGTGGGTAACAAGTACATTGAACAGTGGATTAGAAAGGTGATCTCAAAACTACGTAGAAGGTGAAACTGAAGAGTACATCCTTTTCTTGCTGCTAAGCTTGGTATACTAAATAAGTGAGTTTTCCCATTGTTTCTTATTTACCATCATACTTCACTTGGAATATGCATTTCAAGAAAACAGCTGTTGAAGAATTATATTAAAACATATCAGCCTGGAAGAAAGATGGGCAAATCTTGAAGAGTTCATAACTGTGGATTTGAAACTGTATTATTTATGTGGGGGTTTGGGCCAGGTACAATATTCTATGAAATTGTGATCTCAGCATAGCATAAAGCAAACAAACCTTTTCAAGTGGATTAAGAGTACTCTGGTGGACTGATCAGAGAGCTCTAACAAATATTGACTACCAAACTGAAGARAGGGATGTAGTGAGGTACATCAGAGGGGCTCATCTCTGCCTATATTTATTTTATGTATCCTTGGTGATTGAAAATAGGGAATAAAATATGGCTTTATACATAGACTTCTTCAGGAAAAAAGAATATTAACCTTGTTAAGTAGTTGCCAAACAGCTCTGCTATTGCTTTATGTTCTAAAATGGAAACAAAAATTCTTTCTTTCTCTTTTATCCCCTGAGGAAACTGTTGCTCTGCTTTCTTGTTCCAGGGCACAGCCCTGTGACTGAAGCTGTGCTGCAAGGTAACTCTTTGGCCCCATAGGGCTAGATAATATTACTCATATATGCTGCAATGTTTCAGTCATCCTACACAAAGTGATAGTTTGTAAAGGGATAAAGGGTGTTCTTATCATGTTAAGTTTCCTTAACAAGCCATTGGTCCCATCCAATATAAAAAAATCAAAATTTCAGAGCTTCACAATGAAGAAACATAATGTATTTTTATTGTATCTAGCCCTGAGCTCTCATGTCAAAAGTTAGCAAAACATTGTTTAAAACCTCTTATCTAATCAACGGCTTCTGAGCTTTGCATGATGTTTCCCAAACACAGAGGAAGTCAAAGAATCATAAATCTGTGAAAAAATGAAAGCACAGTGAGTTGCACTAGGTGACAGAGAGCAGTTATGCACTATCTACGTTGTCAGCTATCCAGAAGGGATAACTTATTAAGTTCTGTTTTGATTAGTTTTTTGAAAGCTCCACTAAAAACTCAGGTTCACTGATAGAGATGGGCACAAATGAAACTAGAATAAACGAGTTTATGCTTTCCATAAATCAGGACAGTTTTCCCAGTCAGCAGAGTTTTAGGTCACTAATTAATGTAGAGCAGCACCAATTTCTTTCTTTCTATTCAGAAAACTGCACAATAGAAACTTCTGAATCTTAATCAAGATTTTTGCTGGAGGGAAAGAGAAAGATTTTTGCATGTTTTAGCTGTGAGATAATTTAATCGTATTTATTATAATATATAATATTAATCGCATGTTGTGTGATTTTAACATCATCCTAATCAGAAAAGGAAAAAAAGCTGAAGTCACACTACCAAACCTACTTCTCCCATTGTTAATATTTGGTAAATTAGTCATGTAGTCATGATGTAGTTTTTAGACATTCATACTCTATTTTGTTATTCAAATAAAGATCAAACAATAGAGTTAACTGCTATCCAAAGCACAGGGCTTTTTTTCAATGTATTCTCTTAACTATGCTACATTCATGTTTTTGTGCAAGAATAGGCATTAAATGAACAGCATTGAAATGCAGACGAAGACCAGTGCTAGAGTCCTAGGCCTCTGGAATCACCTGAATTTCCTACGTTTATCTTCCTATAACATCAYAGTCTCATTTCCAGTTTGAATTTCTTTTTAATCTGCTGATTTGCAACTGAAATGATGAAGTTTAATATGACATAATTTAAATGTATGGAATTTAACAGGACAACATGAGATGATTTTCCTTGGAGAACATAGAGAAATTCTGTTCTGGGTTAGGAACACACAGGGGCATTCAATCAGGGAACTGAGCTAAATCAAATGGAAAATCAGTTCAAACCATTATTTTTTCTCAAGTTGGAAAAGAGCCTACATCATTATTCTGATGTTTTGCTGAATTCAAAGTGAAAGAGTTGAGACAACTTCAATGGTATCTAAACCTGACCCAACAACTGGAACACAGATTTGCTGGTTTGGATGCTATATACATCCAAAAGAGGCACTAAAGGAAAATAACACCTAGGCCTATTGCCCTAGTAAGGTTTTTTTAATTACTTTAGCCTAATTTAGTTTAGTTTTTCACATGCACAGTTTTTGTCTTGGTCTTTTGTCTTCCAGCTGGGAAAAAAAATGTGTTATCCAATAGACTTTCTCTCAAGTCAGACTTAATAAAGCAAGATTGGCTTCTCATTGAGGTATTTGCACTCTTCCTTATTAACTAGGACACACTATCCTCCGACTTTCTGCCATTTAATTATTCTGAACAGTTTGGGCATAGCTGTAGCTGTGAGGTGCTCCATTTTCACATTATCCATTTAAGAAAACTTGACATGCCATCCAGTAAACATACAGGGTAATCAGAGCTTCAGAAAGAGATCTGCATCATTTTAGTTGAAAATTTATTATAAATTTTACAATGGTGCTGATTTTAGCTGAAAAAATATCTTTTTAAGTTTTGTATAAATCCATCTTGGGTTTTTTTGTCATTTTAGAATTGCAAATATTGCATCTGAATCTCAATTTTTTTTCAAAAGTATCTCAGGATTCAGAAATTATATCATTTTGCATTTTTTTTTCAAGAAAAGTATATAATTTTAGGGTCTGGCCCATTGATCTGTTGCTCAAACATGAAATCTGATTATCTTAGTGAGATTCTGTATGTGAGCAGGAAGTATTGCTCTCTAAAGAGAGTCTTTTTACCAAACTCTTTACCAGACAGATGGGACAAAAAGTGCTTAAATGTTAATTTTGCCTTATAAATGTCTGTTTGTGGAGATACAGAAAACACAAGTCTTTAACCAAAAGCTTTTCAATGTTTCCTTCTAATATCAGTTTAAAAAAAAATCTTTAAGTCTAAACTCTTCTCTCTTCCTTCTTCGTTATGAAAGAAATCCACTTTTATAGAATTTTCCATGAAACAAATTGGGAAACCTCAATCTCTCTGATGTCACCAATAATGTGCATTAATGACATTTTTGTAGCATTCAGCCCCAAAGACCTATACAACAGTGTCACAAAAGTAAGTATCTTCAAAAATGCAAGTTTCACAATGATTTCAAAATGTGTAAAAATACTAAAATCTCCCAGAATTTGAGAACTTGGGTAAGCTGTACCCGTACTTTTTCTGTTGTGTGGAACAGAGGCGTAAAAAAGAGAATTCCACCTTTCCTTTTTCATAATAGATGTTTCTATCTTTTTGTTTTTGAAATTCAAGCTAGAGTAAAGCAATCACTAAAGTAGAATATTAACTGCTTTGTAATGATGCACAGCTGATTCACTGTCTTTATCATCAGGTTTTGTGTGTATACCATACAGTTAGCTTAGGACTTTTGATTTTAGGAAAAACCCGGACAACCATTGTTTGGAAACAAATGCTCATTTTTTCCATCTGAAAATCTGGTTCACAGTATTTCATAAGCCAAATAAGAATTGCAAGCTCTAGCTCTATTTGAATTTTCCAGACTTTTTTGAAATGACAAAATTAAGGAATTTCTAGTTACCAGTAAAATAAATATTTTCCAAAATTGAAAAAAGTAAAAGTATCATTTAATGTGATCGGTTACAGATACTAATTACTTAGCTACATGAGATTCAAAAAGCTTAGGTGTCAACTGAATTCAGTAAAGATTTTTGATATACAAACATTTTTGTGGTCTCTTGGCTTCCACTTGCATTTTGCATACGATACTCAGTTCCCACCTTCAGCTTTCGGAATCTGGTATTATATCATGTCTCAAAACATATTATTAATTCTCTGATTAATGACTAAAGCTTTCTTAAAAGTTATTAGTTCCACCTAAAGCCTAGAAAACACATTAGGCATTTTCAATGATATTTATTTTAAATACTTCAGCACTCGCAGAAACCTCTGCCATCTGGAATCTTCATATGGATTACCAGCAAGAGTTTTAGATCTCCTGACATTTCTCCTTTCAAAGATCAAGCTTACTTGCTCAGCTTTTGAGGACTATTAGTTCTTCAAAGATATATCTTCACTCATTTATATGCAATAGTGAAATGCAGTGATTTTCCCAAGCTCTGCAAAATAATAATGAATGAACTTCTTAGTGTCATGGTAAGTTTATTAAAATAGCTAGTTGCTGTAAGCAATGCCAAAGATAAAATACAAGTCACATACCTGCATGAAATAACTTCAGAAAATATCTTCTCTGGTGTGGGGAACTATGTATTTGCCTTCACATATCTCTGCAGTTATTAACCAGGCAAAATCAGAAAAGATGAGTTTAGGAACAAAGGATGATAGAGAAAAGTCATACTTGCCAGGATTTCATATACTCCTCACAGCAATGTGATGACAATCCTAGATACATGATAATTGGCCTCGCTGTGGCCTGGGTCCTCCCTCCAGATTCTTTACTTGTCTTCAGCTGGTGAAGATGCAAGATGAAATGTTTTTCAATTTTTCAATTTCTCATCTTGAGTATGTATGAAAGCTTTCGGATTAGCCCCTCTGCCTGCTGATTCATCAAGAAAAGAACTGATATTGTGTAGTAATCAATCTTAAAACATCAGTGATATCCCAGTTTCTCTTGAGTAAGAGGGTCTACCATTTCTTTTATAAGTTCCTTTCTTAAAAGCACAGACTATTCAGGAAAAAGGAACATTCTTTCACATGCATGGATTTTTCAGGGGATTAAGGAACCCATAGTTTATCCATTAGTGCTGCCTTCTGACCACAGTATGTGGGAACTTTTACTCAACCCCTACTCCTCCTTCTTTCAGATAAAGACTTCTCCCCTGTTTGTAACAAATGAAACTTTAAAAAATGTCCACTGTTCCTAAAACATAGAAATTCATAGCATAACAATATGATATATGATCAACCTGTAAACTCTATTCATGTGTTCAAGTTATGCAATTGGGTAAGCATATTAATATATTAAAACCTAAGAACTGGTCTTGTTATTCCAGCCTAAATATATTTCTCTTATAGATCACCAACTGTTTTATTTTTTTACTGATGTTGTGTTGGCACAATGAAGTTTAATAAAATCAGAGACACCCTGTGCTCTCATTTCACAAATTTGGAAATAAGCAGTGGTCATTTCCCCAAGGAGATAGCAATCTACAGCCCTGATCTACATTGTGATCTTCACAGAGAGACTATCTTTGGATGCAATCTCTCACCATCAGAAGGTTTCTGTGTGGGGGCAGCAAATCTTCTGTTCTGATCAAAATAAACAATTGTTGCCAGGAAGATACATATGAGATCTGGGCAAAGAGGGAAATGGGAAATACCTAGAGAGAAAAAAACATATACTCATTTTATTTTTACTCTCTCTATAGTTCTTTGGTCATGCTTTGACAACAGATTCCAATAATTAAGAAACAGAAATTTCTTTAGGCTTTGTAAATCTATATTTTTAACTGTGTAAAATATAAAACTAACAGCTACCACTGAGTAATTTGAAGTACAGTTTTGATTAATTCTGGAAAGCATATTATCTTGTCTATTTTCATGTTCCGTAAAAGGCTCTAAAATGGCAGCATCAATTAGTTTTGATTTCCATACCAATCAGTCCAGATGGTTCCTGTTATTTGCTGAGGATAGCTGCAAACTGAATTTTTTGAACCCGTTATTCACGTTACGTAAAAGGTGTTACTGAACTGTCTTTTCTCAGAATAATCAAAGCCTAAGCCTACCTAAGCTCACCTTTCTCTACAATTGGAAACAAGTTTGAAAACTACAATGTACTATTTCAGAGAAAGGGAAAAATTATATAGTCTTACTTTTTTTTCAGAGGAGATGAAGAAATGTTTGCTTTGGTATTTCTTTAGTGATTTACATACTATCTTTTTCTGATATATTAGAAATTATGATGGATTTTACAACATGTCTGTGCCTTACTCTAAGAGTATGAATGATTCTGGGTGTAAGACTTTACTAAAATCCAAATATATCTATAGCTGAACACAAGTTACAGTCTGATTATCATTATTTTATATCATATCAAAACATCCATAAAAAATGTTAATAGACAATGTTAATTTGTCAGTCGGTAAAAGCTTGTCACAAGGACACTGAAAATTTATCTCTACAAGTGACAACAGATGAAGAGTATCCTAATCTAATGTAAAGAAAGGCCCTAAAAAAATGCACCAGTGATCTTGCCATGCTCATCTAATTTACCTGAACAGCATTTAGTAATACTCTGTTACATTTATTAATTAGGAATTTAAGCAGTTCTAGTTACTCAATACTTAGAGCATCTCAGTCTTGAATCCGTTCCTTATTCCATGCAATGTAACTTGGGTCCACAAAAAATACATGTTTAGACCGTCCTATGAGGTGTAAGCCTGTATGCAGCAACTTCTAACCCAGGACTGCTGTTACATTATTGACCGCACATTCTACTATTCCTCTTGGATAATAGTAAGTGAAAAAAAGAAAGTACCGTTATATTATACACATGTATATGTATATTATATCTTTATATACATTATAGCTTTTATATACATATATATATATGTATGTTTATATAATATCTTTAAAGGTAGCATTATATTCCTCTTCTTTTAAAGAGCCATGTGAAGTTTCTATTCTTAACTACTTTTGTCTGGAAGTTCTGATTTAAAACATTTGGGAGAAATGTGCAGTTTTCCATGATCACACAGTCAAAGCAATCAACAGAGAGCAAACTCTTTCAGCTCTCTCTAAAAATATGACCTGCTATAGCCAAATTACTGTTAAAATGTAAGATAATACCTACATGGAGAAAGGCCAGTTATTATTCTCTTCATCCTTTTTATTCATTTTAGAAAGTATTGGAGCATTAATCATATGATTTGCATAACTCAAGAGTGAGTTTGAAGCATCCTCAGCTGTTTTGCAGTAGACCAAAGGAACTGGAATTTCAAAGGCTATGAAAGCAGTTAGCACTAGGCTTTGTAGTATGCGGCTTCTGATAACAATTTTATCTTTGCATGTCAATTAACTATCAGGCATTCATTCCACTTTTACTAACATGTGCTTTCCCAGTTCCATGATTTTTCTTTAAGGTAGTTGACCTGATTGCTGATGAAAACAAGAGCTGTGTGATTACACTGTCAGTCTATCTTTTTCTTCCACTTTGATAACATTTGAATCCATTGACTAACTGCAATCCAAACTTGATAGGTGGACAGAGGTTTCAAAAATAATTAAATTCTTGCAAGCTTTGTGAAAGTAAGCAGCCAAGGAGAGGCGGAAGAATCTGTGAGTGCCTGGGTGGAGGGAACAGCAACAGCGTGAGTGTGTAGCTAATTAGACACTGGCAAACCCACAGCAGTGAGAGACATAAATGTCTCCATTGCTGGAAATGCTTCAGCAGGATCTTGTACCTTCTCAAACAGCAAAATCAATCAATCCTACAAGTAGGAAATGAAACTTCTTGGGTTTGGGGTACTTGAAAAAAGGAAGCTGAAAAATCTAGCTATTATTATTAGAAGTGTTTGGCAACCAGATGCTGTTCTCATAGTTGATTTTCACAAATCCTTCTGAAAATCAGCACCTGCTATTATGCCCTGAAATGTTTTACATTTGGATGCTTCTGCTTAGAGAAGCTGTGAAGTAAATGAGATTGAATAGAGCAGCTAATTGAGCCCTTCAGAGACAGTCAGACCTGAGGCCTAATAAGTACCTTACAATGTCAGCAGAGGTAATTGGCCTGCAGCTGCTGAAGATGCACGGATATGATCGAATTTTTGAAAAGTAGGGGAAAAAAAGTCAAAACCTCTTCCCTCTTGAGCAAGAATTATTGGGTCTAGGTCATGTCATCAGGTACCTGGGCTTGGAGGACAATTGATGACAGAAAACTTGCTGGCAAATTAAAAATGAAGGCTTAGGTAGAAACTGTATATAATAAGAAAAAAAGTGTAGCTGTATATAGGACAGGTAGTAATGATCTTGTTTTGCAAAACTTTACTTGTCTCTAATTGTAATGTGATAATCAGAGTAGCAATAAGCTATGTACCAGTTTTATTCTGATACTGTAGCAGTAGGGTCGTCCTTATAATAGCAGTTCATTTGAAGAAAAAAAAAAACACAGAAAAATCCTGGAGAACTGTAGAACAAAAAGCATTAAAAATTCCTGTCTCTCATGATAACTCTGCAGTAGCTGACACCTGCAGAGCTCCATGGCTCAGAGGTCACCAAGGGCAGAGCAACCTACAAACACCAGTGGCTGGTAATTTATGCAGCACAGTGTGAAGAACTGCTCCACACACCATCGAACCAGGCAGAGTCACCCTTAAAGGACCTTCATCCTCCGAGGCAAACCTCCTTCTCGTCTTTTTCAGCGGATTCCTCTTTGATACATTTCATTTAAAATGCAAAGGTACAAAGTGTCCTGCAGCTTTTACGATGTCCTTATATATTTATTTAGTCCCTAACGTATTGTCCTAATTGTTGTTTTCCCTCTTTTCCATTAGGAAACAATGCTTTGCTTGAAAGCTACCAGATATTCTGGGTAATGAATGTTCTTCATATTTTACTTATGTAAACTACAGCCAGGAGAACACTTACAATAAATCAACTGCTTTTGCAGCAGACATCAACAGGACTTGCATGCCAGCACGTTGCTGGTTTAAAATCAGTCAAGCTGTGCCCTAGAGCTGCAGGAGTTTCGCAGGCTGCTCTAGTGCAGAGTGCAGCCTTAGTTACATAAGAGCAAATGTTCCAGAATGCAGACACACCAGCACAGCAGCTGAACCGCGGCACCGCCTGCTTACAGCGTTTCTAAAAAGGGTCTGTGGGGAACCGCTGCAATTGCAGTTAATGTGCTGGAGTGCCTCCTTTTAGGTGATGTGTGTCACAGGGCTTTGAACTGGCTTTCAGACAGGTGAAGCAGTGTGTTTAGACACACACTTACAGCACAGTGAATTACAGAACACCTACCTCCAGTAAGTTCATTTTCTGATATTACGGGCTAGATTTCTAGGTCACAGGCTGGTGCAGATGACACAAAGTCTCCTGCTTTCCATGATAAGATTCCCTCTATGACTTTATAGCCAGCTGTGGGAGAGATGTCTGTGTTGAAGATTTCTGCAGAGGGAAAATGTGGAGGTTCCTCCTGTGTGGGAGTGGGGTGACCTCATCCCAACTCAACCTGTGTGTCACATGGTCACTCACCCCCTTGATCCATGACCTGCCAGCCACTGCCACCTGCTGTGGGGCATGGAGGAGAGGAATACATTTTGGGCAGTTTTTAAACCCCTTTGTGTTGATACTCTTTCACTGGGTGTCTACCACTTGCTTACTTTCTTCAAAGAAATCTCAGGAAGGACTGAGCCTTGCATTTATGAGATAAATGTGTATCACAGCACAGTTTGGTCAGGGTCTCTTTACAGCCTCTTTCTGAGCAACAGGTTAAGCTTTTCACAGGCTTTCACAGCTGTGCAGTGACTCAGAGGGAATTTGCTGTAGGACCTAATCATGTAAAGCCACAAATATCTGAAGGCTCCCTATCCGTACACCTGCGTGCACATGAGAGAGAGAGAGAGAGAGAGAGAGAGAGAGAGAGAGAGAGAGAGAAAGAGGGTGGTGGGTCTGGCGGGGAAGATACAGATGGAGATCGAAATCCTAAACTATTTTTGGGTTGTGTGTGTTAAAGAGAAGGCAGTGAATGATAGAAGAAGAAAGTCACAGTGTTGATCTGTCCTTTTTGCCAATGTACTCCATTGTCTCTTCTGCATCGTTTTGAGGTGGTTACTTCTCACAGAGCAACCCAAGGGTTGCCCTGTGGGAAACAGCCCTGTGCCTCGTGGGGACAGCGACAGGGACACTGGCTTTGGGAATACAAGAACTCTGCTCTTTCTACTGAACAGTGAGAAATCAGACTTCTGAGATCTTCTGAGGAAAAAAACACTTCTGAAGAGTGCCACCAGGAAAGTGTATTCCTGTTGTGAAGTGGTAATCATTTATAAAAAGATGATATGCCATCACATGGATTTTATTTAGATTGTAAGTCTTCGACAGCTAATCTGACTCCCGTTGTCAGTTCAGGTTCTCAGGTCTCTGGGGCTGGGACTGCTTGTCCAGTCTTTGCTAATAGTATGTAGGGGACTGAATCATGGAATGTGAATGACTCCAGAGAAAACACTGATGATGACTGCTCTTTTTGTATCAACAGTTTTAGTATTTTCTATGTGATATATTTAATTCTTCAAAAGAGCTAATAGCCATGTTTTTTAAATATATATAAAATATACAATATGCTATATTATATGTTATAATATATATCATCTATATTATATATATAATTTATATCTATATATATGTCCCTAACTGGGATAATGTTTTGCTTCCGTTCTGTAAATGTTATTGGTTTGGTAAGCCTGTGACTTAATAAAACTGAATTTGTATCATAGAAACTAATTTATTTAATATTATTATATCTTCTCTACCATGAGCACACAGCTTAGAATGTGGAGAGTAAACTTGAGACAAACTTTAAATTGGACTTCAAAATCTAATAAAACATTAAAATATAACTTTATCATAAATATTTTACAGCAGAGTCATATGAGTTCACAGTATTCCCATTATAGCTTTTAATTTATTCACTTCCTGTACAAGGCATTTCTATACACAATCCATCTTTATTGTGAGTTCACAGGTGAATGGCATTCCTTTTATCTTACATATTGCAGTTTTAACATAAATATTTGGCCCCATTTGTACAATCTGTCCTTGAATAGTGTTGAGGAAGAGAATATCTGAAAGTGTGACTTTTGTCTCTACTTTATCAGGATACTATAAGGAATATAAACATGAATATTAGTGCATTATCTGTAATAAGTTCATTTTCATAGTCCATAATGTTAGAGAAGGGGAGTTTAACTGAGTAAAACCTGTAAAAAAGGCAACCTATTCCCGACAGTTTTATATAAAAAAAAAATACTTTTAATGGATTTTAAAACCTCTTCATGGTGTTTTTGACCTGATCACTTTCAAAGAAACACAAATGCACAAATCTTTGACACTGAATAGGTAATCATATAAATGTRGTTCATTAAAATAGGAAATTAGAAAGGGGAAAAAAAAGAAGGCACTGCTGTGATCCAACTGGAAGAGCTCTAAATAATGTGCACATGAATAGTAAAATAAAAGTACTGTAGCACCAGCAAATTGTATTACATATTTTATAGTCTTTTACAAGCTATTCCATAGTATTTTGCCATAAATAAGTATTAAACAAATGTTTAACTGCGTCACCTGGCAGCAATAAAATTATGCTACATTGTAAGCATAATTCACTACCCATTTTCTGAAAAGACAGATCAGTCACCCTAACAAATATGAATGGGCTAACTGGTTTAGCAGCTACATATCCCTGTGGCCAAGGCAATAAATACAATATAGAATGAATGTCTAATAGACAAATACGGTCAGCTTTTCAGTCTACAGATTTTGCTTTTTTTGTATTTTACAGTAAAGACACAGGAGGAAAAGAGCTTTTTATTCTGATAAACTTTTATAATACCATTTTCAAAACCCGGAGTTATCACAATGTATGCGGTCATACTATAGCTGATATGCACAAGGATTACTGAAGAATTTATGGTTGGAAATATGTGAGTTATTTGCTAAGTAGGGTGGGGTCAAGTACAATATCCTCTGCTTAAAACAGTAGGTGAAACCTGCGTCTCTCCCTATATGCTGCCACTAAAACCGAGATCAACTGTGGCACTTGAACAGTTCACAGATTCAAATGTCAGGAAAGTGGGAGCAGAGTTTGGAATTCACTTTCTGCACTGGCAGACTGAGTTTGACCTTTAAAAGATCAAAAAAGGCTTGTTTCATGCAGGTAGAGAGACTCCTGATGCTCAAGAACTTCCAATCCCTATGGAAGTTAATGGAGCAAATATTTGCTCACATACATAATCTACCATTGATTTAGGATTGTTTCTGATATATACCCCCAGATGAAAATTAATCATGTTATGGTAGACTCACATGGGTAGAATGGAAGTGAGGATCAGGGAGTCAGAGAAGGAGGAACCTGGACTGGCTGCAAAGATGTCTGATATGTCCTTCCACTGAATTTTCCCCACAGTATAAGTGGTTTATTTATTTATTATTATTTTTATTTTTTTACCCAGAACTATTTCAAAGGCTACACTTACTGTGCTTGTAATATATATTCATATTACAAACTACAGCCTCGTTGGCTATTTAGGTAAATCCTATAGAGAACTAACCCTACTTTATACACAGTTTTAAACTTAACTCAGTAGCATGATTTTAACCACCCAAAGCTGTGTAGGAATCAGCTCAACTGGAGGTTGGCACTCTGTCACTTTCAATTGCTTCACCATCAGAACATATGCATTTCAATCCTGGTAGAGGCTGTCAGAAACACCTCTTTCTCTTTGGGATTTTTTCATCTGCCCAGACTCTTCAAATTTCTTTTTGAATGGGGTCGCTGCCACGTTCTGTGCAGGCTGCGAAAGGGCAGCTCATTGCCTGATTGCTGACTCCCATCACAGTGTTGGCTGAAGTTAATTATATATGTATAAGAAAAGACACAAGCTCCATTATTGCTGTTTATCCTCCTTGTAGAGCTGCTATGTAGTAATTCCATAAAAAGGACAAACTCCACATACAGATAAAGCACAAGTACTTGTGTACATAATAAGGTGTACCAAAGAATTTAATTTGATCAATACAAACACCAGTAGAGAAAATCATCATCTCTGACTTCACTGTTCAGTGAGAAAGAGTAAGATAATGCTAAGAAAATATTATCACTGACTGACCGCATTTAAAAAAATTAACCTTGCTTGATGGAATTCTCTTCAGATAAAGGCAGGTTTATTTGGTTAAGAACAGTGCATTAGAAGTAAAGGAGCAATATTACATTATTTGCATTCAAATAGCTGAGCAATTTTTTTCATATTAATGCACTTTGTTTTATACARACAACTACAGCATTTCACTGGTGAACTACAGCAGCTTAAGAAATTATTGCTTCCACTGTATCATCTACAATAAGTGGTAAGGGATGGTTAATTTTTCAGAAATTAATTTAGGTTCTTGATTTTTATTGGTTCTCTAAAACTAGAATATAGCTTTCTTCAGCATAAGATTTCATTTTTATTTGCAATCTCTTACTCTCTGAGCGGGAAAGATCTTTAGTTTTTGTGGAAAAAAAATCATGACTACCCTATCCAAATTAATTTTTCCTTATTTCTGTGAAAGGCTTAGAATTTGTAAAACACATTTTTCTCACTGAAGACAATTACTTTGTAAAAATGGTTTCAAATGGGGACTCAGGTACCTGATATAACAAATAGATTAGTAAATCAATGGAAAATATGACTTGAAGTGAAGAGGATAGCAATTTTCTTTCTATTTAGCTCAGGAGCCACTAAAAAGGGACAGCTGCAGCTTGATGCAACATTTTGAATATGAGAGTAGTGGTGTGATGATATCTTTAAAATAAAACTGAAATATTTACATTTTAAGTATACAAGAATGTTCTCAACCTGAACTGAAGCATGCAAACATTACTCTGGGGAAAGACAAAGGGGCTGCAAAGAGAAAAACATATTATGTTACGTACTGTCACCACAACCATACTGACTGGAAAGCAATATAGCCTAACACATAGGGTCTGAGGCAGGGAATGAGAAAACCTGGCTTCTATTTTCGTCACTGCTGATGACTAATGGAGTGACCCTGGTGTGTCATTTCAAGTCACTGTCTCTTTCCTTTGCAAACTTAGATTGGAAACTCTTCTGGGAGGGATAACCTTTTTTGTAGGGTTTGTATAGCACCAAACAGAACTGGGTCTTCTAAGACTATTATAATATTCTTAGATAAATTCTTTACCTAAAACTTGAGGTGACCCTGAACCAGATATCTCTGGAAGATCAAAAAGAGTATGAAGAAATCTCATTCTTTTTTTCATTTTGTATTCTAATATACTGTTATTCCTGGCTTCATACAGGACCAGAAACACAGTCTTCAAACTACTTCAGCAAAGACTGTCCTCCTGTATTTCTCTGCAGTTTTGCACCCTGGAGTATTTCAGTCTTCCAGACTTTTGGGTCTTTAATTACACATTGTCACTGAAGTGAACTTTTGAACCTTTTTATTTTAGTCTAAGAAAGAGACTTAAAAAATTTTAAAGTAACTTTTATGTACAATATTCTTGTACTGAGTTCACAGCATATTCATGAATTATTTTTTCAGGTTATTTAACACCAACTTCAAAAAAGGTTTCTTAAAAGACTTCAGAGAAACATTCCTTTTCCAAATGTAAGATATTACACTATAAACACACACACAATCTAACTTTGAACAGTGTAAGGGTTTGGCTGCTTTAAGTTTGCAAAAGATATAACCATGAGGGTAACATTTGATAACATTGCTACTGCTCTGTAATTGGCTAGCACAGTCTCTTATAGTACAGTTCATGGCCAAAAGAGAGGAAGAAAATAAAAGCCTTTGGTCATCATGATGTTAATCATACACAGCAGTGAATTCAGGGCAAGAACACTGAAGTTAACAGAGTCAATCTTGAAAGTTAGAAAAATTTAATTTCTTTGAAACCCAAATATTCTAGGCTTACAAATTTCTGGGGGAAAATGAAAGTCACTACAGCCCTTTTGCTGTAGATCTTAACAGTTACATAAGACTATAAAACTTACACTTCCTCAAGGCTTGTTGCAGCTCCCTCCCCTTCTTCAATTCTTGCAAAACTCAGGGGACTTATTAAGCTTCTGCCTGAAATCCTATGTGCCTACTCAGGAATCTGATGGCCCAGTACCCTTACACCACCTTTACAAGGCTCTTTGGGAGCTTCTTAGACACCCATTCTCTTCTATGAGCCTTTGGAGGATGCTGTTCATGATCTCACACCCACTCCTGTCTCAGGAGTCCTGTCAATGCGTCTTTTCTGCATCCCTAAAAGCCTTCACAGATTTGCCAGGATTCAGCTCCCTCCCTGGTAAGCTGTTGGAGGCGTCCATTTATTCTTCAGTTAAACTCACCCTGCTTTCTTGCAGCCAAAGAACGCTTTCTGTTTGTACAACTAGAATGGTCATATGGCAAACTAAAATACATAGACCATATTTAGGCCCATTTAGCATTTATCGAACCCTACAAAGGTCAAGGTGGGAGGCTAATCTAAGTAGATGGAAATGTGATTAGGTCTTGGCAGAAATCAGTGTTTTAGCTGGATTCCCAAGATGTGTCATTAGGTGTTACGTATCATTGGGTGTTTATAATGTAAGTTTCTAACTGAGCTAGTTATCCAAAGGCTCCATTTGTAATCAGTGGGGATATAGGCAGAAGAGTCAATGAAATTTAAAGTGTGATCCATCTGACCAGGTGTTATATTTCCTTTATGGTGAGATGAGCTGTGTTTCTGAATTCTTAGAACTTCATTATTTTAAATGGAATCTAAGTGACTGGCTCAGATATGGAAATCTTCATTGTAGACACACACATTAGTGAGATGAATCCTACTGCTAGAGGTTTTCTTTCCTATATTTGCCAGTTATGATTTGCAGGAAAGACAATATCTCTGTTCTGAACTTTGTCCTTCAATCTGCTTCTCTTACTATTCCCTGCTTGCCCTGCTGAGCTAGAAGATATGGGAGCAGTGTCCAGTTAGGGAACTACTTACTGCTTCCTTGGTAGTAGTCCAGGATCTTCTGGGACTAGAAGGTTCCTGGTCTACTAGGGAATTTCAGGGCCCACTGCAGCCAGTCACGGAGTTCCACCTGAATCTGAATCTTGCAAATAAATAATACATTTCTGGAAGAATTAATATCTATTCATTTATAAACAGTTGAGTGGATTAAAGTTGCACTTACCATAAACAAACATAGAAAACATTTTATACTTGGAAATTATCCTTGAGAGAAGGTATCAATAATTTTCTTAATGATATCTCAAATATCAAGGAGTTATAAATATTTTGGATTTATAGCATTTTCAGGAAATTATTAAAAGTGTTAATAATTTTTACTCGAACATTTAATCTGTACCGCATGCACTACATCTTGGCTCAATGAATGCTGTAAATTAAGCCTTAATAAACCTTGTCATGTTTTGCTTCAGATAAAAAATAAATCTTTTTCAGCTATAGTAAACATCTCTACATTTAGATTTCCATGATCCCAGAAACACTTTTAATTCCAGTCAAATCAAGTACAAAAGCTCTAAGCCAAAACCTATTTTATTTTGTTTTTTAAACTAATGCCTAAATACATCCTTTCTCATTTTTTGTTCACTCTCTCACATATACATCTCCAGTATCCTCTTAAAAGGCTGACTAGCTGAACTGATTCTGTGCTCTGTAGTCCATTTCTATTGCTACTTAGCAGCCCCTCCTTTTGGAGGAGAACAGCTGTAGAGAATAAGCAAATTCAGCAGTTCAGTCTTTCAAGGAAATGAAACAGACATCTTCATGCAGAGGTACAAAATAAATGACATTGTATGTTTTTCCATCTGGTGACTTATATACAAAAATCTTTCTGCTTTATAATCAAGCACTGATTAACACATTTATCTTGATTTTTAAATGTATCAGGATTACAGATATCTGAAACACAAGCTAATGTTAAGTAATAGAATCGACATTTGATCATTTCTGAATTATTCCTGCATTTCCTGTACATTTGCAATGTTTTCCCTGGTTTTATTCTCTCATTTTGTGTGACAGCATTTCAGTCATATGAGCCTTCAGGTACAGTTTTAACAGACATATCAATACATAGGCAATATAGCTATATGATACCCAATCTTTCAAAATAGGTTTTTTGATTTGAATGGCCTTTTTTCCTTGCAAAATCTGTCCTGAGTGAATAAATGGTGCAGTGTTAAAAATGGCAAGATGCTAGTAGTGTTTTGTTTGAGTTTTGTGTTTGGTTTAGTGCTTGTCATATAATGCTTAAAACATTATTTTTTGCTTAACTGTGTTCTACTTCCTTTTAGTTTCTCAGACAGGCTTTGGACAGTGCCATTTATAACACTAAGGGGAGAGCAAAACTAATAGGGTAACCCTCTGCAGGTCTGTGAACAATGCTTAGGTTTCTCTAGTACATCCACCGTCTTAGATAGATTCAAACAGAAAAAAAGCTCTATTCCAAGACAAATGGGGCTGTTTTGCAAGTCAGATATAAGCTGAGAGCTCTATATCATCAGTACTTTAGGTCTACATAGAAGAGAGAGGTTTTTTTTATTTTCAAATAAATCGCCCATGCAATTTAAGTATTTCTAGCTGTGCACTTCAAAAGCTCTGCAGGTAAGTAGTTTCATGAAGAAGTGATGGAGCTGAAAAGTATCTAGAATGAGGTGAGTAGAGTGTGGATCCTTGCAGAGTGCAGACCTCAGTGTAGCCAAGCAATTTACGAGCAGGCTGAGATAAACAGCAATTATGTATTTTGAAGGTGATGATTTAGTGTACCTGATCCCAGAGAAACCCTGTTTCTCCAGACTTTTCTGAGTGCACACATACCTGCTGAGGGCACTCCAACTCTGCAAAGGCAGTTTCTGTGTTGTCCGGCTGGCACTTCTCCCACCTGCACTATAGATTTTTTTGCTCTGACTTACACAAATACTATCCTGCAAACCTCTTCTTAAAAACTATTCCTTTCACTAGGTCTTCATTGGAGAATTCTGCTTCTTTTTGTCTTGCTATAAATTGGTCTCATTTTTAGGCACAATATTTGCTAGGAGCTCCATGTTAGAAACTTATTTTAGCTCTGATTCACTCCTTTGTTAATTTTGATTTTGTTTTCTTGTTGCCTCATGAATTCCGCTATTGTTTTCTGAGCATAGATATTGCTCTTTCCATATCTCCTGTCAGCCATGGCCCTTCCCTAGTAGTAGTCCTTCAAAAGTGTCTTACAATTCAAGCAGGAGAAACACAAATTTCTTGGATTAGGAAGACATGAAAAACTTCCAGCCACTGAAATGAAACTGGGAGGTGGCTGGCTATAGACAGATAACTTACCTGTAGTCAGTGCCACTAAAGTTTTCTAACATTTTTAGAATTCATGTTTATCATTCATGTTCCTCTTTTCTTTTTGTATAAAAGCCAAGAAACAAACAGACAGAACTGACTCCAAAAGCTCCATTTATTGTAAGAAGGTTGTGCTGCTGTGATTGATCTGGCAGGGAGAATTTGTTTTTAAATGAAAAATGTTTCCCACTGTATAAGCTTTTCCCAGTTTCTTATGGATCAACAAACGAGTTATTTTCCCTTACTTGTCTGATGAATTAAAGTAATTAAACTTGTCTAAAAGACTGTGCTTTTTGTATTTTGGGAATAATTTATTTATACATTGGAGCTATTTTACATGGGCTGATATTCTCCATTGAGAACTTGCTGTTCTGAATGTTCATAGTTGATTAATCAGTCTTGCTAAGAGTATGGCCTATTACTCTGCCACAATTATCTTTATTTAATTTAGTTTAGTTTAAAATATTTTAAAAGGTTAGGATACATTTTTCCATCTTTTCTGTCTTGCTTCTAAGGAGATTATTGTGCAGTCCCAGAAGAAAGAGAAGAATTAGTGGAGACAGTTAAATCTGGCCATGGCTTTTCCAGGCACTATCTGGAAATAGAATGTGTGGTACAGGTTATCACTCCTTATTGAATTGTTTCTGCCTCGAGGAAGTCTCTCTGCCTGGTCACAGCTGGTCACCAGTCCTACTCTTCCTTTCTGGGGACTAAGGGAAAACAAGAGCGCCTCCTTGCTGTGCTAGGTATTAAATTAACACTACTCCCTACTGCTTTGCAGATCCTCTGAAGTTTGCTAACTAGCAGACTCAACTGTAGGATTGGTTATATTGCTTTAACAAAACCTAGCAACCCAGCTTTAGCTGGTTTGTTTGACTCCATGGTTATGGGCGTACTACAGGGCCAGCAAGTTCAGTAGCAACTACGGGGTCCTGGCCTCACCGTTGTCAGCCAGGAGGAATTGCTGGAGCTGGTGAATCCCTTCTGCCCTGCCCTGTCTGGCTTTCCCTCGCCGGGACCGTAGGGAGCAGAGTGAATTGGGAAGGAGGAATGCTCCACTTCTCATCCTGACGTGCAGTCTGGGCAAGGCCACAGTGAATGTAGAGCTTACATGTAGGAAAGAAAGATTTGATGATTAACTATAAATAAAGCAATAAGAAATCTGATTGGGATTTTGCTATAATAAAATTGTCCCAGCATTGCTTTTCAGCAATTGCTTGCAAGGGTGTTTTTGTATGAACAATACATGCCTGTATATTTGGACTTTGTTCTGTGAAACCGTACACCAGTTTGCTTTTTGGTAAATTAATAATCTTGCTTTTTTATTAGCAGTAACAAAGTGTTCTGATCYAAGAAAGTGTTCCTCAAATAAAGGTACAAGGTAGTGTTAAAATCAGTAAGGTAATACTCTGTGAGCTCAATACAACATATTACATTACTTCCAAGTGCTGGCTAGGGCATTTATCAAATTGGTAATTCTACTTTGCTAGATTGCAGTTAAAAAATGTGACCAACAACCTTCCTGTTGGCTTCCCATTTTACAACTGCAAAATTCAAACCTGATGATGCTTCTTTTATTTTCTACCCTAATCCCAAAGATGAGGAAAAATCCAACTCTTTTTTTTTTTTTTTTTTTTCCCCTTAGCAGTGAAAAGACATCACACCTTTTCTGGTCATTCTTTGATGCCTCAAATTTCTTTCATCCAATTCATTGAACAAATTATTTTAAGTTACAGTGGCTGACCATTTCAGCCTGATGGATGTGCTAATCCTGGTCTTCATCAGACTTTCACTGGATTTTATTACCTCCTTCTTGCTTGGCTGGATTGAATTGAGCATAGGTGCCTTGATTATATTACTTTTAAGAGTTTCTTACAGAGTACAGAACCAAGTACTGTGTTAGGTAATATGCTTTACTGATGGATATTAAAAATGGTCTGAATAGGGGAAAGAGTGAAATTGAGGAAAAATGTGGAGATACAGCCACCGAAATACTGGATGTTCTATGAGAAAAGTCTTTTCACACACCCATACACACACACACACACACACACACACACACACACAGAGGACTTAAAAAATGGCTACTATAATGTAGCATTTGGTTTACTTTATATTTTAAAAAAGAAAACCATACAGTACCGTCTAAAACAGGCTATGCCTAACCTGATTTTAGGCATATATTGCAGTGTATGATCCTATTACTCTGGGAATCTAGAAATGGGAACTTGTTAAAATATAGCTGTAGCTCCAGTCTCAGTTATGTTCTCATTTCCTTTCTGGGGAAACCAAGGTATGGGAGTGCCATGTATCCCCTCATAGGTAAGTGGGACACGAGCAGGGCTCAGAAGCATACACAAAACCAAAGAAGCTTTGGGTTTTACTTTGTCTTTCAAGATGAAAACTCTACTACACTTTCTTGATTTAAAAAAAAAAAAAAATGATTTACAGTACTGTAAGGATTCATTTCAACCAGCTTTGAACATGTTACCGACACTGCTTGAGTTAATCTTACACAGGAGAAGGTGGTGCACTGAAATGTACATTTAGCAAAATATATTTACACTGTCCGAGTAACCACAGGCTTATATCAAGTCTGTGCACTAGAGAAACTAGCTTGGACTTATGTTTTATGAAGACAGTATTTGCACAATACATTTCTCAGTACAACTTCTCTGTGGAATACCCTGGAACTCCACTGGGTTTTTTGTTTCTAAAATCTGCTCCTTAGCCCACTTTGGAATTTAGAAAAATGACTTTTATGCCCTTTAAAAATTGATCTCTTTGTTCCCTACCAAGTTCTGTAGTATGGCTTATTTCACTGTGGCTTTTCTGTTTCTTTTCTTAAATTCTAAAAGGTACATGATAGGTGATTCTCCAAGGTATACAGTGGTATATATAAGATGAACTCAACATGAATACATTTTGGGGTTTCATTTAAGCATGGAGACTTGCAAAGCTGTTTCAGTTCTGTAACACTGTTTTTATATAGGTTTATCTTTGTCGGTCTGTGGTTCTTCCTTTGACAGTCTCGTTACACAGAATTCTCAATTCTGGACACTAGTTTAAGGCTACACAAACCCATGCCAAATTCTGTCCTTCCCTTGCAGCCTGTTCTTCTCCCTAATCTTCTGTTAAACTAATATATGCAATTACCTTATGGTCCTATCTGTTATTTCTTATCTGTTCTGTTTTGTTTTCCTTATTCCATTGGCCCAGGTACAAGCTGTTTCCTCTTTCCCTGCACCTTTCTACCCACCTTTTCTTTGCCTTGCCTTGCCTTCCCCTGCCTTCCCTTTCCTTCCCCAGACAGGCTTGCGGTTTAACACTTAGAGACCAATGGTTACCTTAAGCACAGTAAACATCTGCTCATACTAGTATTTGTAAGAAATCACTTGCTTCTCATAATGATAAAGATTTTTCTGGCCTGCAGCATAAATCTGGAGCAGTAATAAGTCTAGCAGAACACAAGCAGAAAGATCTTTTAAAAATTATTTTGTAGTTCATGTACTGTACTGTAACTGTGACTATAGAAAACTATTATAATTTAATGTCTAGGAAAGGATTTGGATAGGGTGATGGAGTTCTTAGAATCTTCTTCTGGGTAAAACATACCCAGACATGATGTTCCAGAGCACCCTTATCTGGATTTTCCCTAGGGCTGTTACCTCATTGTGCAGTACATCCATATAAAGACTGGCTATATTACAATGGAAATTCCCTCTTCACAGCTTTTTTCCCCACTGACATCTTCCACAAAGCATCAGTTCTTTGGACTTGATATGGAGGACTAGATAATATTTTACTGAGAGGCTTTAGGAGAGAAAAGAAAAAACATCAGGCATATTTGTTACTGAAGTTTTCAGTCCTTCTGCTTCCAGATAAAAATTGTTTACACACACAAGCCCCGCATATATATAACATCTCTTCCTGAATAAGGAGCAAAGAAAAAATACATGCTACATTTAACAGCTATCAAACTACAAGTTAATCTACTTTGTATAAAGCTAATCACAAGTTTCTGCCTATCAGTCATATGTTTGCAAATGCTGTATTTGCATGCTTATCTGTCCTGAACAATTGTTCAAGTTGCCTGTCACCTGTGCCCTATCTCCTGGTGCTCTGAAAGGGGCAAAGCAGCACTGGGGACAAGGCAGGATTCCACAGCAAAAGACCGTGGATCTGAGTCACTCCAGCCCTTACCTAGACATGCCTTTGCCCTCAGCAGCATAATTGTAGGGAGCCAGGAACCTCTGAATTCTGGTGCATGTGCAGCACGGAGCTGGGTGACATGAGCCCAAAGAATGTACCCTAGAAGTGCCTCATTTGCAGCCTCATTTTTTGTCTTTCCTTTTTTATAGTCTTTTATTATTATTATTATTATTGACCATAAAAGTCAATGATTGTGAAAACTTCTGAATTCTTTCCCTATTTCCTARCATCTTACTTTCTTATAGACAAAACCCCCCAATATAAGCAAAAAGACACACAAGGAAGAATTTCCATTATTACATGAACAGACACTCTCTCTCAAACATTTTTTGTGGTTGTCTCCGCAAGTCAAAAGCTGACTGTAAAGGGTACCGAGATAGTTCAGCTTGTAGGAGTGATTTAGTGCAGATACATACTCATCTTTATTTATAGCAACCATACTCCCTTACTCACTTGCACTACTGGTGTTAAAAGAGTTTAGACCACAGACTGATATTTTGCTGTGCTTTCTGTTTCTGGCTTCTGGTGCATGACTGGAATTAGATTTGGCCACAAAATTTGGAAAAATGAAATGTAAATGGTTGCAGATATCTTCAAAATGTGAGCAGGTAAAACAGGAAATTCTTCAGTGTTTCCCTCTCACTACTGTTACCAGCAGTGTTACTGACTTGTGTTGCCTATACTGTAATGAACAGCTTATAGGCTTTTGCATTTGCAACGTATCTCTTTTTAAATGGTCCAGGCTTTCTCCAGTTCAGAGCAACCTCTGTGACTGACATTGCAGTTGATCTTCTGAAAGAAAGCTGCCCACCAGTGTAATATTCCAAAGGAAGCACTTTCTCTTCTCCTTCGCAGTAGGAAGCAATTGTACCTTTGTATCCACAAGTGCTGACATATCTGAGAGCAGAATCTGTGCCTGTCTCTGCATTAGTATCTTTTACAACTTACAGATGATGATAGGTATTTTAGCTGATTTCTTGTTCATTTGCTCAGCAATGAAACCCAAAGAGTAGAATTAAAATCTTCTCATTATTCGGTATTACTCTGATGGAGCCTGAATATGTTTGAGTTACACTGGTTGAAGGGTACCTTCTTTAATTAGTGGCAATAYAGTGGTGTAAATAAGGTATTTTAAGTAGACATCATGTCCACAGCACTCGCTCCCTAATTGTTTACACAGATGCTGGAGAACACCTGTGAATCTGTTGCAAAGTATTGTAACATTTTCTGATACTATAAACTACTTGCAAACTAACTGTGGCTCCAAGTGCACCTCCTTGGTGACTTAATTTTCTAATGAATCTTGAATATATTTATATGAGTAGCTTTTTGAATTTCTATTAAGGTTTTCAGTAGCAAAATTATTGCACCTCCAACTTTAATTGGTCCAAGAGAGAGATATCATCCTAACTGGGGTCTCCTAGTAAGAACAGGCCTGAGAACCAGGGATTTATCTAAGAATTTTCTGACAACTTTACCTCAAGGACATGTCTATGTCACAATGAAGAATGTAGCTAGGATTAATTATTCAGTGTGGTTCAACCCAGTTTGACATATAAACTGGCCAGAGGTAAAATTAATTGTTGAAAAATGTGTCTGTGTAATTAAATTTCTGCACACAAAATATAAGAGTGAGTGAAATAAAACATTGAATAGTTCAGGGTTATAGAGTTTTTCAGCACTGACTCTAATACAACCCAAATTAGTTTTAAAAACTCTGTCATCTAATGATGTTATGGTGATATATGAAATATTTTAGCCCTCAGTTCACTTCCTGGTGGACAAATGTCTGTTTTGGATCAAAAGCTAGCTACAAGCAATGAGGAGAAAGAAAGAGAGAGAAAGGGAGGAAGAAGAGGTAGGAAAGAGCAAAAATAGAGACACAGAAGAAAATGGTCATTGGGAAATCAATTAAAGGCAACAAATACCATTGGAGGGCCAGTTCACACACACACAAAAAAAACCCTGCAAATTTTCACCGTAGTTAGAATATTTTCTGCAGATGAAATAGTATTTTCTGCAGCACTACAGATAGATTAACATTTGGAAAAGGAAATTACTTTTTTTGGGGGGGGGGACAAATTACAATAGGGAAATTTCATAGTTTCTGATGCTGCTGCTGTTACCCAGAAAGGACCTTAAGTATATGGCAGTTGAAGCCAGATATTTTACTACAGCTCTGAGCTAACATATTGTTGGCTACCTTGATTCTATTTGTTTTTTGAGAAACAACTAGGAGTCAAAGAAACCTAATGGTGGAGGTCTGAATGGAAAAAATGTGGCTAAACTCATTTAGCCAAAGACACTATTAGTATTTCTGCCAGTTCTAATTTTTCCTCAACACAACTAGCTTATGGAGACTTAATTGCATGAACAGGAGCACAGCCAGTAGATTAAGGGAAGTGATTACCTTCCTCTGTTCAGCACTTGTTAGACCGCATCTAGATACTGTATCCAGTTTTGGGTGCCCCATCAGAGGAAGGATATTGATAAACTGGAGCAATCTCAGTGGAGGTCCACCAAGCTGGAGTACTTGCCCTGTGAGGCCAGGCTGAGGGACCAGAGCTTGTTCAGCCTGGAGAAGGGGCATCTTTGTGGGGACCCAACAGCAGCCTCCAAATACCTGTGAGGAAATTATTAAGAAGCTGGAGCCAGGCTCCTCACAGTGGTGCATGGTGGGGGAACAACGGGCCTAATTTGAAACAAGAGAGGTTCAGACTGGATATAAAGAAAAAACTTTTTCCCAGTGAGAACAGTCCAGCAGTGGAGCAGACTGCCCAGAGAGGTGGTGCAGGCTCCATCCTTGGAGGTCTGTGAGACCCGACTGGATCAAGCCCTGAGCAACCTGGTCTGATCTCAGAGGTGACCCTACTTTGAGCAGGAGATTAAACTAGAGACCTCCAAAGGTCCCTTTCAACCTGAATTCCTTGATCCTATGAGCCCACTTGTCCTTACTAGAAACATAGAGCTGGAAAATCTTTTATCTCACCCGTCAATTCTGTTTAAATGGAGATGTAAGGATCTCTGGGATCTTGGGAGCTGGAAAGACCAATGTGTCCTCTGCTCATCAGCAGTGATATTTGCTAGAAACTCTTTGAGATCTGCTATGGAAAGTAATAGCAAAGACAATGTAACAGCTTGACAGATATGTATCTTTTCCTACCTCCCATCAGTGAGGGCACACAAACTTGAAAATACAGTTTGTTCCCCTAAAGGGATGTGAATGTACCTTGGAGCTGAAAATATCATACCTGGCAGTTTAAGAGAGAGTTTTGGTCTGCTAGCTGCACTTGAAGCAATGATACGTATTTCTGAGTTGAATACCGTTTCTTAGTATTTACATCATTTTGTATTGGGGGATGGTTCATGGCAGATAGTCTATCAGAATGTTCTTCCAGCTCTTTAATCCAAAGACATGAAGCTGACCCTAGGGCATGAAAAGTAGCTCCCTCCTCCTAAGATAAATGGAATTTCTATGAAGAAAAATGAAACCAGCCTTCACATTTTTTAATCCATATCAGTTCCCAAGATGGATCCACACTTCAAACCAAGCAGCCAAAAAGCATGGCACATTGAAAACAGTTAAAAAATTATAGATCACTTACCTAGCACTTAATTATATTTCTGGAACTATTCCTTGCACAGTTAAAAAGTCACATATTACGTGCCCTCCAGAGAAATTTTTATAGGTAGTCACATAAAAGCTACTTATAGCCTTGTTTTAGAAGTTATCACCTCAAATGTGTTTCTGTGATAATTCATTTGGCTAAAACTGTCTTTATTTGACATATACTTACTGTTCATAGACAGCGTTCAGCCTCTGCACCACACTGAACAACATACAAAGTAATTAGTAGATAAAGTGTCAGACAGCAAGGAAACTAATTTTTCTTGTTAGGAAAACTAAGATTTAGAGGAGCTGGGGTTAAATTCTCTATATGAACTTAGGCATACCACTTAATCTCCTTGTGTTTCAATTATCTAGCTGTAAACTGAAGATCATAGTAATATCTCCTTTCCTGCATAGTCAGGCTTTGCTCTGAAGAGTTTATCATCTAAATAAAACAAAAAGCCTTTTAGTATATCATAAAACACCGTTGTGGGACTGCTAGATGTTACTGTGATCATAAATACAAATAATCAGATAATGTCTGAGTTGAACATTACTGTCTAATTCTGCAGCTGTGCTTATTTCCCATAATTATTTGATATCACATAGACATACACCCCATCGGGAGTATGTTCGGAGTTTCACTGTTAAGAACTGCTGCAGTCATGAGAAATTACAGATCAAGCAATCTTCTCGCTAGCTGAATGAAACTTCTTTTGCATAGTTATGGTAATTAAAAAGAAAAAAGTTTTCAATGGCGCAGTTTGAATAATAAGGTGATTTCCTAATTGATAAATGGAAATTGATGCATATTTTAAATCTCAGATACCTAGATGTGTGTGAAGAGCATGTAAACTCAGTGGATGCATATTATAACTTTTATCCTCCTCTTTCAGTATGAATATATAAGTTGTTAACTGGTTTATTATACTTTCTTATAGAAAGGATTTTGCATACTGCAGTACGTTTTATAGATTAGTCATTTGCCATAAGCAACCAGTGGTTCCAGGGATTAGACATGCAGATTGAATTTTCAAATTAAATTAATCTGTCTTTCAAAAACTTCCTTGTCTGCAGTCAAAAGTTGTGGGTACAAAGGCTTCTCATCATTCAGTGATTCACAAAATCAAATCCATCTTTTGGCATATCTTATAAAAATGGTTATAAAAAGGCAACGGAATTTTGAATCCTTAATTTGATTCTGAACACAGTATAAAAAAGTGATTGGTAAAAGTAATTTCCTTTACGCCTGTCACTTTACTCTTATTGCTGTTCATAGGATAAATACCTATTTTTTGAAGGGAAATTACTGCTCCTGGAAAGCATTTGATCAACAGCTTTGGAGGCTGGACTCCTTTGTTTAGCCACAGAGTATATGTGAAACAAGCAACAGCTGCACAAGACTTGCAATACTACCCTGACGATGTGGCATGCATCTGACCAAAGGAGAAACCCTTTTTAAAGTCCATTTGATGAATGTTATGAACAGAAGGCACCTGTTGTAAGGTGCAGATATCTGAAAGGGAATCTGGTTGTAGGTTCCATTTTGGACCCAAGCTATCGCTTACGATAGTCTTTGATGCTGCGAACATTTTCAAGGAAAGAGGAGGGAAGCAAACATCTCTGTGCCACATCGTTTCTCCCTCTGTCAATGACAAGTGTTGAATAAATGTTAAGGGTAGACACATGTGACACAAATTCTCCTTATTCTGATTTTGTGGGTGCATTATAACGTGCTTAAGCCAAATGTTACATAAGTGCTAGTGCTCTATCAGAACTGAATGTGTTACTGGCCATGCTTGAGACTTGAAAACAAAGGCAAAGACTGATACAGAGACTAGATTTCTCTTAAAATGTCAAAAACCTTTTTTTTCTTGCCAAGCAGAATGATTGGAAAACCAAAATTTTTCAAAATGTATCCTTTTTGAGAAGAAACTATGAATGAGATATTTCAATTCAAAGGTTATGGTGGGCTGAGACTAGAAGTGCCTTCTCAGCTTCAGAGCCATTATTATGGGGATATTTGTGTGTATGTCTAAATCCATGTATAAAAAAACTTATGCAAGGTATATCTGTTGAAGGAAATCTCCTCAAAATTAAAAACATTCTCCACTCTTTTTATATTAATGTAGTTTATCTCTAAAAATACTTCATGGCACATTTTATTTTCAGAAAGGATCAAAATGTCCAACCTAGGAACACTTTTAGCACAGATACTATTGTTTCTCTTAAATTAAAAAAAATGCAAAGGTCTCTGAATAAATTAGAACTGTTGTCATGGAAACATAGTGGGCAAGAAATATTTATAGTTGCTGCAAGCAATCTTCTTGCAGTTTAATACTTTAAAATGTCAAGTAACACATAATCTCTAAAATAAAATAAGATTTTTTGTTTGTTTGTCAGTCTGGTATATTCAAAATTTTCTATTAAAATATATTTTCACTTCTTGCCTCCAGTAAAAACAACGCCCCTTCCCCAACCCACAATATTCTCTGGTTGGTTAAAAATATTTTTCAAATATAAGACAAATAATATCTTGTCAGACTCAGGTATGATGTTATACCCGTGTGATCATTAAAATCAACAACTGTAGATTTTTCAAAGCTTATTAAGTTAAAAATCTTTTTAAGTGTCTAAACTGTAATGTTAATTGGAACTAACAAAACATTACATGCCTTATTCACAAATTCAAGAGAAAAAGTATCTGATCTAAAAGATATTGCTATTAAAATGAGTCTTACTCATAATTAGTTAATTGAAATAAATTATAATAACATATGGAAAAGCCCAGGGAAATTACCTCAGTATAGATTGGATACTACAGCTCTGATTAATTTCTTTATGCCTTCTATATCCATTCTCAGCTAAAAGCAGCAGTCTTGGTGGGAAAAACAGTACAATTAGCTTCATTATGTTGGCATGTTGGTATCAACATCCATACCAAGAATGGACTAGGTTGTCACTTGTCCTTAATCCTACCTAACCACAGCATTTGAAAATGTTCTTTGTGAGTTCTGGGTTTGTTCAATACCTATGCCAAAGGTTCCTACATAGTGCAGAAAAATGTGCATTATTGTGAAGTGATGTATGAGCATACTTGATGAAGGGGAAAAGTGAATGTTGTCAGGAGTGAAAAGAAGGTGCGGTGGTATATTTGAATGTCCTCAAAAAGGTGCTCTTAGAAGACACTAAGAACAAAATCAGACTTTAGGGCCAAATACTGATAGCAATGCTTCTAGCATTCCTCCTGCAATTCTCTCTCACAGATGCTTCATGACATGCAATACCCACCCATGATCTTGAAATACTCTTTTCTCATCATAGGTAGCCTTATTTGATTATAAGTATTTTGTAACAATTTGATAAGGCATCAGTGTCATTCAGTTATCAGACTTTCAGAAAGTGTGTGCTGCTGTAACAGTCTCAGACACACAGATTGTCACTAAGATTGTTTCAGCCAAATAGCTGATAGAGGGAGCGTTAAGTTATTCCTCTATGGGCATGAGCATTATGAGTACTGTTGGTAGTCACCTAAACAGTGTTGTGAAGTAAGATGCTGTCTCCTTTCTCTCTCACACATAGGGTTAAGAAAGAAAACTTCTGATGTACTTCAAGGTAACACAGGCTGTTACACAAATGAAAATATTTCCTTAAATTAAATATTCAGTTCCCAGCTTATGTAACACTTCAGCACAGTCTTTTAGACAGAAATGTCTTTTAACTCTATTGTATTTTAAATATTTGAGGAACTGCTCTACAAGTTCTGCATTCAAATGAATTCTATCTAGGCACATGACTAACTATGTGCACACATGTACACAAATCTCTGAGGAAATCTGAGGGGGTCAAGGAGGAGGATAGATGAGGAATAAAACTACAAAGTAAAGACAAAGAGTTTCTATTAAATTCCTTGAATGAGAAAGGAATTCATATTAAAGTTGGGGGGATTCTTCCTGTATAGTTATTCTTCAGTTTAAAGAAGGGTTAAGAACAGAATTAATCTAAGCTGTCATAAACAGTGGGAAAGAACAGACATAAATAAGACATTCACTTATTTGTACTTATTCATCTTCAGGATTTTATTCTGCAAATAACTACAAGCTGCTGTCAATTTTAACAGTCAGCCAGTTTTAACGAAGACAGAAGTATTATATACATTATTGCATTCTGTACATCCATATGCATTTGAATAAGACCACACCTTCTAAAAGTTCATCTCCTCCCATCCAGAAATGCAGATCCTTAGGTATTAAGAACATTACTCAGAAACAGAGGCAAAATACTGAACATAATGAGGAAGGGCACGGGTTTTCTTCTCTCAGGGATCTTGCTTATTTTCTTCAGAAGACCAAGGCCTATAATTTTACCATCAATCACAACAGCAACTGCTAACTGTCTGCTTTGTTTACCAAATTGGAAATGATAATTTCATGATTTACAACATTCAGAGAGAAAAATGAAGGTGACATTTCTGCTTGTATATTGAAAGTGAAATGTCTGAGTGCTAGGTTTGTAAATAACAGGAAGGCTTGATGTTAAAAGATTTGGATCTCTTGATGATTGTTTTAACTGTGTGCTAAGTTTCTTCTGAAGATGTTTTCTTACTTTTGTCATGTTCCTTATCTTGAAAATTATTGGTTTGCTCTATCATCTCCCTTTTAGAGAATTGATAATTTCCCTATATTTTTAAAGATGTGCCTGTAGCAAGATTTCTTTTGCTTTTTCAGTTTAAATAAAATATTTAATTAAAGCCTTCTAGAAATAATCAGATCTTTCCAGCACTTGGCTAGTTTGTTAAGTTCTGTGTTGTTACTCATGATGAAACACACTGTGATTTTGATTTTCATTGCCATAAACTGTATTCTTAAAAATGTCCATTGATTTTCTTTTTGTTTTAATGGATGAAGTTCTTTTAATGTGTATGTAATGCACATCCTAATGTGCTACATGTCAGCAGTATATTCAGGGTATTTAGCATTGCTGGTGATTCAGTGAACTGAAACATTTTTCACTGCAACAGCAAAGCCAGAAATAATAATGTGCATTCAAGGAACATTACAGATGGTTTTGAAAAATAAATCACATATTAAGTAATGTGCTGTGAAGCAAAGGGCAGAAGAGAAAGTGTGTAGTATTACCTCTGATCCTTCAATGAATCTAGATAAGAAAATACTCTCACACTTACTTACATGTCAGCCTTCAGCAGGATGCGGCTTGACCTCAGATTGACTCTAAAGTCACAAGCCAAAAAGAACAGTTATGCAACTGAAAATGGCTAAAATTAACCATACAAAACCCCAGAAGGCTGGGGTGACGGTACCCAGAAAAGAAATCATGTGAATTTAAAGGACTATGTCTGCTTATTTTACTGAAAGAGCTGGCTTGCATTATTGCAATGTCCATCTTTATTCTGCTTACAAACCATTAGTTTTCAATTTCCTGGCATAATTTTCTATTTGCCACCTCATTTATTGCAAAATGCAATAATCTTCCCTTCAGATATAAGTTGTTTAGTGAAGGCCCAGGAGCCCTTCTTCAATTTAAAAAAAAGAGAGAGAGAAAGAAAAGGACTTAAAATCCAGCTGGGGGGTTTCTTTGAAAGCTTCAACTTTTATTATTATCTGTATTCTGCTCTACTATTTCTCTAGTGAGAGAAGCAGAATTCTTCAATAGAACAGAATACTTCAGAAACTGGTGGTAGGACATAGATGGGAGGAGCAGAAAGTTCATAGTATTTTCACCATTTTCTTGAACAGTGCAGATTACCTGCAGGCATGGTATGGCAGAGGATATTGTTTACCCACTAGCAAAGAAGGAGTTACTCCTCAAAGTAACTGTCTTTGGCCAGAATCAAGAATTTTGAGATTTCCATCAGGTGGGTTGGGGGAGGCTGGCCCATAGCATCCAGTGAGAGCCTTTATGAGCATCCAATGAGAGCCCTTATGAGCACTTGCAGATTGACAGAAGGACAGAGATCATCATTGTGTGACTCCTCTGAAACCTGTGATGCCATGTTAATGAGTAGCTTATAATGGGAGTTATTGATTGTACACACCAAATAGCCCTTTATTTTCTGAATAGCCTGAGCATAATAACATGTATTTACRGAGGTTTTATACATCTACAGCCAGGAGCTATGGGTTGTGTACTGAGGCCTATAATTTCACTTGTGCCCTCAGAAATCAGTGTCCAGTGTAGCCTATTTCATAGTAGTATATACTAATCAGAAAAACGGGAAGGCAGAAAGATAAAATATTGCAAACAAAAACGCCTCTTGACACAATCCAAGCACTATGCCAAAAACCTACTTCATTAAAAAAAAAGAAAGTATGGCACCAGAAAAACAGGAGGTCAGAATTCTTATATGAGAAAATAGGTCTAACTAGTGATAAATGTAGGGATAGAAAAAACTTATTCTGTTCACTCCTACTTTTGGTGTCCATTTTAGACACCACTGCAGGGAGGATAAGAACAGGATTTAGCAAGGTTTCTCAGYGTTTAGCAAGGTTTATGGATACCAGGCATAATTTTTAAACCGAGCTCTCAGGCTGCAGCTTTGGCACTGAAACCCCTCCTGACAGCCCTGGAGCATTGCTATTGTGAGAGAATAAAAGTCTTGTGAAAAGGTTGGATGAGAGAGATATTCAGAAAGATAGCATCAGCTCCATCCACCTCCGGGTAGTCTTGAATAACACCTAGAACATGAGGCTTGTCATATCATCTTTACCTCTCCTTTCCTTTCACTACCAATTTCCTTCCTCTTGCTTCTTCTTTCACCCTCAGTTTAATAAAAGTCAGGGTCATCAAAATAAACCTTTATCTTTTGCAACACTTTGCACCCATGACCAGACAGACTGAAGAAAACAATGTTTTAAATAGTTCAGTACTAGTACAGGTCTCAGCTGACAAAATGTGTTATGATGCCTTTCTAGATGATGCCTTTAAGTTAACCCAACTGCAGAACAATACAATGCAGTACAGCAGATTCTGGACATGGAGCACTGGAGGCAGAAACAGCAACTCCACGAGGCCTTCCTCGAGCAACCTCATCCCTGGAAACTTTACTGCAGGCTATGCATCACATAGCTAGTGCTACAAAAGAGTTAGGTTAAGGCTGAAAAAGCTCTCTGCTGGGTTTGTTTTTCTCCAACAGTGAAGTTGCAAGTGAGAGTCAGCTTTAGAAAGAGAAACTCTGTTTTCTGTCTTTGCAATACTTTTGTCTGCATTGCGCATGTTTATGGGTCATTAACAATAAGAAAGAGAACAAGCATTCCAGCTCATTTTAGCAAACTTTTTTCCCTTTCCCTCCAAAGGGGGTGGTTACTATTTTCAGCATCACAAGCAGGACTTTCAGACAGGACAGCCTCTTCAGAAAGCTATCTGTGGAGAAAGGGAAAGGATGTTAAAATGGAAAGCTTAATTCTTTACATTTCAGATGTTTAACTGTTTTTTTTTTTCTCATTTTGCTTCTTTCCAAAGATTCTAAACGATCTGTAATGGTCATTATCTGCCAAGGGACTTAAAAAGCCCATCTCTGTAACCAAAACTTCAAATCTCCTTTAATGTTGTAGAGTGAAAGAGTTGTATTAATATTTTTGACTGTTTGGGACCATTTTTCCCAACAAAGTTAGCACAACAGTCATGACCTTATAGACTGTAATGTGAAGGGCATACACTGCTCCTGGAAAATGAATATCATCCAGGGATATCAGTAAACTGAAATCCACAAAATCCCTGACTCCTATATATTTGTTCTGGTATAGAGAATTATTAATTTATTGAAGTTCTGATAGCATATTACTGTTTTGTATAAAACATAGGGCATTTCTGAAACCCAAGGAATACATAAATTATAAAGGCAGATAGACAAAAATTTCAATGACATACTCTACAACTTGATTAGGAGATAGAGTTTAACACAAGCATATAAAGAATTTGTGCATATTCTTTTCCTTTCTGGAATAATATATCTGCAGTTAAAGCTTCTCTAGCTCCCAATTTTCAGTATTTGTAAAGCTACGAAGTGTACCCAAGATAGAAACAGTAGACTAGTTCAAAATGAAATCATGTCCAGTTTTCATACTGCAAAGCAACAGACAGTAAAACCTACTTTACACTATGAATTTCTTGTTCTAGGCCAGTAGCAGACTTTATTACACTGTTGTCTGCCTAGAAGTGCTGCCTGCAATATCATAGCTGAAAAAGAAAGCTACTGAGGCGATAATGCAGCCATAGCATGCTCAGAAGTACCACCTATGAACAGAAAACATCAGGAGCTTCCTTTTCCTTGACTGAGATCCGTGTGTCACTTCTGCAACTAATAAACAGCAGCCCACAACCTTCCACAAGATGGAAAACACTGAACTGAAGACTCTTTAGAGCTGCATTTTGTGAAAAGCTCTTTAGTTCACACCATCTGGGTTCTAATTGTTATTGTCCTTGCTTGGAATATCAATATAAATCCATATTGGCATTTTTTATGACAAAAAACCAGGTAATTTGACCAAATGCATAACACAATATGATGCCTTTTATAACAACATCCTGAAGTCAGTGACGTAGAAAGTCTCTTACAACCAAGTGTCTCTCTATATATGCATGCACCCAAGCCAGCTTTTTTTCCTAACTTTGGAAAAAGCTGAAGTGTATGCTCAATTTAAAGGATGCAAGTCTGAGAGGTGAGAATAGGAAGAAAAAGGAGAAATAGATTGGTATTTTTTTTTCATTATGTTGAAAGAAATATGTGAGTGTAGTATAATAAATCCTACACACATTCCTGTTTAGAAAAGAAAAGAAGTAATATGAAGTAGAAATTATTTGTAGACATTTTAATTTCTTGACCCCTTTGGGAAAGCAGTCACAGATATCTTCCAAGATAAATGTTCAAACTTCTTATTTCCTGTGATGACATCATAAAGTTTAGTCAAATAAAAATAAAAGTTTATTCAAATACATTTTTTTGATCTAGATAGAATACTATAGTGCTGAAATATGCAGACCAGTTCAGAAAAAAATTACTATATAATAATAATTTCAGTCTTCTTCAAACTCAGAATGAAGGCTGATAGCTGTAAGTATATTATTTTGCAATAAAAGGAATAAATTAAAGGCTATTAAGGGAATTTTATGAACTTACATGACTAATAGAAATATTTGATAAAATACTCTTTAGTGTTATATTAGATGAAAGCAATCATTTCTGACTGAAAAACTATCTTTCTATTCTTCACATCTTTTGTCATCACCTTCAAGGTTTTGCAAAACAGTGAAGTTCACAATTTAAAATCTTAACAGTTATCAGCTTTAAAGGACTTGGGGAAAGACTGCAACCCAGGATCCCAACAAGAGCTGCTTTTCCCTGTGTGTCTGTGTATATATGTGTCAGTGCATGTGGGTGTTGGGTGTGATTGTAGCATCTGAGCTGACAGCATCCCCTATAACGTTAAAGATGTCTGGCGTACTTTTAAATTGCTTATGACTTGGCCAAATCTGAAATGTTTGGACTGAAATTTTCCATGGTAGGTTTATGCATCAGGCAGAATCTTACTGAAAGCATTCAGACAAAATAGTTCGGCTATTTCAGAGAATGAGATTAGGCAAAGTATGTTGTTTTACTGGTGTTAAAGAACGTTAGAGAACAGTGCCTTGCAAAAGCTGGAACAGAACCCAGAAGCTGCGAGTTATGCCATCTCCCTCTGACAGCGAATAGCAGTAAAACCAACTGCAAAGTGAATGTCTCCTTTTACTTCCTGATCCACATAGAGGAAAGCAGGCTAATTTTTGCTACCAAATTACCTCAAGTAGTGAGGGTTGATGCTGCAGTTAGTTATCTAAATATTATTGCATATGTCCTAAAATAGGGACTTGCGCAGCCCAACACCGTGACATTTCATTTCAAATTATGAAAAAATGTAGGGAATATGGAGCCACCATCTCCTAAGCTGCAGAAAAGGTTACAAGTCAAATGACAGAAGAGAGCCATCGCCAGAAGCATCTACCTGTGCTCCTGCATGACGGTGATGTCCTTGTTAGACAATCACGGACTTTTTTCCTGCCAGAAGGCCCTTGTTCCATCCAGTGATTGGTTAGTTGTTCAATTACTAAATCTTTGTTCATCCCACTATAGATGTCATGTAACGTAACATCTTTGGATGATGTCTCTCACGTCTTTACTTTCTTAGATCACCTTTGAGAACTGCCCCAGGAGGATATATGAAGTTGAAACATATTTGTATTTGTAACGTGGGGCCTTACCGAACCTCTCTGCACTTGCAGTGAACGTTTTGTGCCCAGAGATACCATGGCACCAAGCCCCAGTAAGACCTCATGTGTTCCTCATGACTTGGAATATTTTTTTCCTCCTTTGGAGTGTCAGAGCCAGGTTGGAAAAGTTGCTATGTTAGTGATTTACAGACACCCCCCTGAAAAAAATGGCAGGTGGTTAATAATATTGATTTTTATTAATATGATGCTGCCTAGAGCTTATGCTGAAGGAGGGAGCAAGGGCTGGGAGGCAGCAACCATGGCAGAGTCATGAGGGCAGCTGACCCGGAGCTCAGGGCCAGACCTGCCTCCCCTCCTTCCGGCAGCACCCGCAAGGCCTGGCAAAGCGCAGGGCTCTGCCCAAGAGGGGGCCGGACCACAGCCCCGCGACACGCTCGGCCCGTTCTGGGAAGCGGGCTGCGGGTGGGCCGAGGCACACGCGAGGCCAGCCGGAGACGAGGGTGGCGTGCCCCAGCAGTGGCTCTTTCTGGTGGCCGCGTGGGTGTCCTGCTGCCCATTCCTGCTCTTCGGGAATAGCCATGCCACTCTCAAAAACACACAGGTTTCCATCTCTGGTCCCCGCCTGTTTTTACGCATTGGGCCGGCTAAGACTTGCCTCAGGTGTAGCCGATGGGTGGGCTGGGCAACAGGAACTGCAGCGTGACAAAATGCKCCTTCAGGGCATGTTACATACACACTTGCAGGCCGTTTTATCTCTGCCTGAGAGCGTGCGAGTACACAGAGCACGAGCGGTGCTGTTTCCTGCTGAGAAAGGCAGGGCTGCCTGCAGGGACACCAGCCGCACGGCGACGGAGGGGCCAGCGGGTGGCAGGCGCGGGGGGTGCCTGACGCAATATGCGCGCGGGCAGCTGGCGGTGCCGGCCTGATGCGCACTGCTCCGGCTGCGGGTTGCGCTCCGATAGCCGGTATCGTCCCGAGCTTTGGCGCGGAGGTTGCGAGGCAGGTTTTGATCAGCTAGCAATGATGGTGGGGTCTTGGCAGTGCTGGAGCAGACACCTCAGGCGCGGACCAAGGCGATCGCCGAGGGCTGAAGGACTGGGTAAGGTGTGTGTTTGCGCTGAGTGCAGCCCACCCAGCCCCTGAGCGGCTTTCATTTCTCACTGGGGGGCTGAGTCCCCATGGCGGCAGGGCCAGGCTGGGCAGCCAGGGCCTGTCCCATCGCCCGCGAGGGGACAGGGGGTGGCCGGGGCGGCTCCAGGCCGGGCAGTGGGCACCGCCGCGGGGCCGGGGCCAGGCCGAGGCCGCAGGTTGGGGTCCAGGTCAGGCCTAGTGAGGGTTGCCGGGGTCGGACACAGCCCCACCATGGCCAGGCTGGGCTGTGGGGCCGAGCAGTCAGCCTGTGGGTCTGGATCAACAGGGCAGGACTCAGATATTTGAGACTGCGTGAGAGGGGCACAGAAGGGTGAAGTGAGCATCACCTACGACATCGCCTTCCCTTGCCGGGCCAAACGCTGCTGCCATGACAGCCAGGCTGTGTACCAAAAGCTGGGCTGGGGCTGGCGAGCAACTTTGTCTCGAAGGATGTAGCCCAGAGCTCTACAACAGGACGAGGTTAGGCTGTTTTGCCATCTCAGTGTCTGTGAAGTCCCAATCACTTGAATAGGTCCAGGATTTTATTGCTGATACATATAAAATAACTATTCAGTACAAATTCCTGCAGTATGAAAGGTGTTAATATCTTGAGTAAAGAAATATTATTCATGTAAAGAAGTTTTAGCCATACTCTGCATTTTAATACTCCTCTTCATCCTTCATAGGCTGAGCCCGTTCTCAGCTGCATGGCATAACTCTTACTAACTTCAGTCAAACCTCATAAGCAAATGGCCGTGGGAGAGATACTGCTGATCTCACAGAGCAGTGAGACAAAGTACTTTGGGGATGTTTTTGCATTAGTCATCAACTCTAAGTCTGGAGCTGGCTTCTGGTTGACAAATTTGTGTGCAACCCACTACACAGACTCAGGACACAACAGAAGCCGTGTGCACTACTGCCTTTATCTGTAAAATGCTGTGTCCTAACCAAACACTGCAAAATCCACAAACCGTTTTGCTGAGCAGTCTGTCAACACCATTACCAAAAAGCGGGCATAGTTGTGTTTCAGACCATATCCCCTCTTTCAACAGCCTTGCCTCCAACCAGGTGAGGCAGCAGTGCCCAGCAAAGCTACATTTATCAGGAAAGCAAAGCACTTTTTGAAATCCATTAGGCAGATTGTTAAGCATGTATGATTTCACTGGAAAACATTTTTAATACCAAGATAATAGGCACTATAAAAGGTTGTCAGCCAGACTGACTGATAATCAGTACTTGAAACTGCTGTAGTAAGTCTGCCTGTGTTTACATTTTTATCTTGTATTAAAGACTTCTTCCTTTGAACTAAAAATATAATTAGGGGCTAATAAAAGAACGGATTAGATTCTTCATAGTGTAAATTGGCATGATACAAATTATCTGAGCTGTGTGAACTGAGGTTCAGGCTTGAGTTTAATGGGATACTGAGGAAATATGCAGGCCACATCAAAAGAAACTCTGATAATATCAAAATAACTGAAAATTCATAAGGAAATCTTGTAAATTCTTTTGCTGTCTGTACAGTTCTTTTAAAAATCAGATGAGACGATATTTAAGATAATTAATATATAGGGCATTTATGACTGGAAACAGAAATGGTACTGTATTTTATTATTATATGATATTCAGATTGCTTGGTTGGATTTGATTTCTGGTCTATTAAACTTATTATATTTGATATTTTCCATACGTATAATGAATTTTTTCCCATAGAATTTTTCCTTATTGACATTATGAATCGTCTTGCATTTGTTAATAAGATTACTGTTAAAGTATAGTCTTGGATGTGTGCAGAACTATCCCTATCTGCATGCTATATTCAATCCGATTTGTATTTGCTTGACACTTGTACAATGGCACAGTACTTTTGTTAGTGTCTACTAAAGTTTAACAGTGATAAAGAACCAAATGATCCTTTCATGGAAACAAAAAGAAGGCAAAAGAAGCAGGAATATTCAGTCCACAGTATGGTTCTCATGCCTTCAGCCCAGTGGAAAGGCAAATATACTATTGAAATCAGACTGGAGCACACTACCTATTTACAGTCCTGAGAAGATATTGAAACTAATTAACACCATTTTTCTCACCTCACAGTTGGAAATTAACAGGCCTCAAGTGGGACAGGATGAATTCTGCCAAGGGTGTGGACTGTGCAGAATCTCAGGGTTATAACGTATCCAGTCCTAACCTTTGATCAACCACCAGAGTTTCACAGATTATGAAAGATGAGTAGTTCTCTTGTTGAGTAGAAGGCAGCAAACCAAGTCATATACAAATTACAGACACCATAAGAACACAGAAAAGATGTGGGCTGTCAAGAAGAGCACTTCTGCAGAAACCTGGCCCAGAATCAGCAGTTGAGGACTAAGGCTGAGATTGGAAAGTGGGGGACCAGAAATTCTGGGTTAGTATGTGTTAGCATGTACCTATGTCTGTCTCTGGGCAATGGGAAGTGGAATTTACTTGGTTTTCCTTGAGGCATAGAATTAGTAGAAAAAGTCATATGTGATCAAATGCAACAGATTTCATTTTTGTCAAGTGTGAAATGCTGTTTTATACTCTATTCTAGTGTATGGCATTTCTGAAAGGGGCCAAAGGATATATCATCAGGGACACCCCACAATTAGTGCCAAATTGCCTCTGTGTGGACACGGACTTAGAGAACACCTAAATTGTTTAGCATAAACAATTCTGACTTGGGTTCACCTTAAGATAGTGTTCCAAAATTTGTCACATACCTGTGACCTAGGCATGGGCTAGTTGACCACAAAAATAAAAACTCAGAGAAAATCAGGGAATGCAGAAAGATGCCTCCAAACAAACCTACAAACTAACAACGCCTCAAACATTGTAGCATTTGTCCCTAAATAGGTCAGAATCCCACAGGGTGAGAAGTGCAACTCCTACCCTGAATCATTGCACATTGCACTGTGCACATTGCACAGTGACCTGTTTCAAATTAACAGAGAACATATTCATATCTTTAACCAGCTAAACAACTTGCTCTGCATTTCGAAACTCCTTATCCTCTATATAACATGTTATTGTTCTATATTACATATTTGGAATACAAAAATTTTAGATTACAGTTTTCTGCCTTAATTTATTTTTTCTATACCTCTTTCTTGCCTGGCTAAGGGCAAGGCAAGTACATAGTAAGTACAAGTATGTACAAGGTCAGAGGACAGTAAACTAATGTGAAGAATGATCTTTTTGAAGCATTTTTAGCTAATCAGAAAGAAAAGATCAAAGAGAATGATGGAATTATGTCTAAGCCACTCTTGAACTTTTGCAGACTTTTGTTTCAGATTCTCATATGCTCTAAAAATTCTGCACCAGGTAACTCAATAGATCTGTCCTGATTTAGGTATGGGGCTAGCAAGGGATGGAGCTCATTTGACCAAGCTGGTAACAGCATCCTCTCCAAGAGGTCTGCCATCCTGATGAGGAGTGCTTTAAACTTGGTATGTTGGGGCATTGTGATAGCACCTTGCAGTTAAGTATGCAAATGGAGATCTGAGGTGTTAGGCAGGGTAATGGGAGCTAGGAGAGCCTTCAGGAAGTTAAAAACAGGTCAAAAAGAGTTCAAACTCCAGAGCCTCTATACAAATGCAGACAGCTTGGGAAACAAACAGGAAGAGCTTGGAGCCCTGTGTGCAGACACAAATATGACACTGCTGTAATAACTGAGACATGGTGGGATAGTTTGTATGATGGGAAYTCCATCACAGGTGCTACAGGCATTCTAGGAAATATAGACAGGGAAGAAGGGTGTGGGTTAACATTTACATGAAGGAGCAGCTTAAATGTATGGAGCTGAATGGTGAGAAATAGGAAATGGACCAATCGTCTTCTGTTTGTTACTGGGTTGCTGACAATTTCTTACACTTTCTCCTGTAAGATCTTTCCTGAACATCTCAAAAATATGTCAGTGTGCTGTTTCCTACAGCTGGCAGCGAACATTTGTACATAAAAAGATGAGAAATAAATTAGCACTAATACGCTTCTGAGGCTGATGTCATTATCACATCATAAAAACTCCATGGGGTAATCATATGGTTTGTGGAAGAGTAACAATACACTTTTAATTATCTACTTCTACATATTTAAAGACACATTTTTAAAGATATATTTTTTTCCATTCTTTATTTTTGTGCTTCTAAAGATAATCTGTGACCTGAATAAAAGCAGAGTTAGGTCCATTTGCTCCAGGGTGAGGGTAGTCTTTATCTCTTACTGKTTTTTTTTATTCTTTTTGCTTCTTTTCTGGGGGTTTTTACTTAATGACTTAACCCAGTAGTTTTTAGTTTGTGAGGTATAGCCCTCTGAAGGGAGGTTAGCTAATAAGTTGTTTATCTAAAAAGTAAGTGAGATTATTGTCAATAAGCTTAAATTTGCTGCATAGTAGTCTTGATTGCCAGTGGAAAAATTGTAAAGTTGTATGAACTGATATAGGCTTTAAACTAGAATCTTGATTAGTACTTTTCTTATTAGCGGATGCAATCTTGTTTTAGAACAAGGTAATAATAGTGATAACAATAGCAATAGCAGTAGCAATAGCAATAGTAATATATTGGCTGTCATGTCGTCCTGAAGTCAAAAAATAAAATTTGAACTGGCAGTTCTCCATTGATATCCAAACTATGCTGATTTACACTAGCTAGGAATCTATCCCAGAATTTCACAGCCAAATCTAGATTTTTCAGTCACCGCTCATTTGAATAGTACTTTGCACTGAAGTCAGCAGGACTGCTCAGCAGGAGAAAAAACTGAAGAGTTTGTCTCTTATCACACTGTAGTTTGTCACAATAGGCAAAGCAAAATTCTGACATGCTTTTACCTTTAGACAAATGCCTGTGACTTGACACCAAGTAGTGAACACAAAATATGTCTACTGTTTCTTTTTGAAGCCTGGCATAATGTCTACTTCCTGTATTTTAAGAAAAATAGAATACACACTGAATTAGCCAAATATTTTATATTAGAACAATAATGTTATCACAGTATAGTACTGCATTCTGAGGCTTTTGATTCTGCTGTCATTCACACTAATGCAAAGGCTTCTAATGAATTAAATAGGATGACACTACCTTATCATAAATATAGCTAAAAATAAATTCATGCTCCAAGAACAAAAATGTGTCATACTTTGCCATAAAGTATAAATACTATGGCATCTTTTCCTTGTCTACAAGTGAAAAAACTCAGAATTTTTTTATATTGATGTTAGAAAATGCAAGGAAATGACACTTAAACAAGCACAATGTAAGTGTACAAGAGATCAAGACAGGGAAAAAAGATTTTCTAAAGCAATTAACACTGTTTAACTCTGTTGCTGATGAGTTGAAGAAAAATTTATCACTGTTCTTAAAGTTAGGCCACTGTGAGCCCCAGATTCATGAAAGAGAATAAAAGCTTATGGTTTTAAAAGCTTGAAGACTTTTGACACAATGGCCTTGGTGTAAAAAGATTTCTTTGTGATGTTTTACATGACACATTCTGATACTCTCTGGAAGTCTAGTGTCAACATAGTGGTATTAATGTTGTATTACAGAAGAACAGTATGGGGACTCTCATTCTGGAGTGTTTTCCTGAAGGCGTTACTGATGTGAAACTCTGGGTTAAATTTACCTACCCTCTAATGAAGTAACTGAAACAGTGAAACAATCAACACAACAGTGTTATAAAAGTCAGAAAAAGTCCCTGCCCACTCTTAGGAGGTGAAAAACTCTCTGAGTCATTACCACAAACTATGCATTCAAAGTGCAGAAAACATACATGTCAATAATCTCACTGCAAGCTGTTCCAGGAGGACTATGTATGTCCATCAGGCTATCTAAATCATGCATAACAGACTGGAGACTGAGCTGYGACATCCTTGAAAGGTTCTTTGAACTAAGTATGGATATTTAGGGAACTGCAGCAAATGGTATTGTTTCATTACCCTTGAAAAGTTAAGGCAACTGTTTTTTGATAGAATATGAGAGTCTTAAAGTTCTTCTGGCATGAGTCTCTGACGCTTGCCATTTGATTACATAACACTAAATGTCTTCTGACCAAGGGATGTAAACCTCTCATGTCACCTGAGTGACACTTGATTCATCCATTCTCCCACAGGAAAAGCTTTCTGTCCATCAGCTGTCAGCTGCGCTCAGGGATAAGAATTTATATCCCTTTTCTAGCTCTTGTTTTTTTGATATTTGCTATTACAACTTGTGGATTTGAAGTGTGCATATACATGTCTCTTTCTGACCTTGATAAGATCTTAATTTCCATGGCACCTTGTGGCAGAGTCCCACTGGCTAATTGTGTAAGAAATGTTTTCACTTCTCAGCATTGATTTTGCTATCTTTCCATTTCACTGAAGTCTCTATTATGGAAAAAGATGAACTTAAGTTCCTTAGCTTCCTTCTCTATCATGTCCCATTTTATCTATCTTTACTCTAAATGAAACACTCCATTGCTGTGAAAACCTTGCCATGCCCCTATCATTCTCATAATTATATGTTAGAAAGAAGTCAGCGATCTGGATATGACAGGCCCAATGGATTAGCATTAGCTAAAGAGGAGAAGAATTAATAAACTATGACACAGGATTATACATTTAAAATACATTTTTATATTTTTGTCACTTTTCTGAAAAAAACTTCGGTATCATTTTTAAATACCATTGCAGTAAAAAATAACTAACTAAAACTAGTGCTCTTTTAAATGGATAAAGACCCTCCCTGAGGCAATATTGAAGTTAAAATAAATGCTTTGGGCTATAATAATATTAATTCATACATTTAGCTCAAAAAGGAATGTTTTAGCCCTTTCTGACAAAAACAAAATGAGAGAGTTTATTGAGATCACTTCATATGTGGTTTTAAACCTGAATCTGGTCAATGTTAAAACTGAAAATTTTATTAATTGGCTAAAAGTTCAGTGGTTAAACCTTTTAAAAATTAAAAACCTTACAATTTGAAAGTCAAAATGGAACATATATAGCTTTTGAAACATTCAAATATCCTGCAAATATAACAGACAAATGTGCAGTTTAGCCTGAATTCCTCTCTGTGACTGAAATAAATTCATCCTTCACTCAACTATCCATAAAATTAGATATCCCCTTTACTGAACCACTCTTATCAAATTACTTACATCACCTATCAAATTGAATTATCTATGTCTTGAATGTATTGCAAATTCCCTATCATTATTTAAACACACAAGCTATAAAATTATATTGTTTATCTTTCAGTAAGTAATTAGATTAGAAAAGGTATATGGCATACTTGATAGTAATATAATTCAATATAATTGTTATAATGTAAAATGTGCTTTGCCAAAGTAGAACTTCCTTGACACTTTCAGAAATTGTAGATTTTTAAGCTACCTTATTATCTCATTAAAGGATTACTGTTCCTGGCAGTCCCTGATGGATACTGGGAACTGCATCCTGGTGCAATGGTCATGATTCATGAGATACTTTGTGAAATTTCTGGTGTTCTGTAGGTTGAACAAGATGACCATAATTGCCCCTTTTCACTTTAAAAGATATGACTGTATAAATAGATTATTTTAAAATCAGAATTCAAATAAAATACATCAATTTCCTTGGACAGTATTTGCAGTGATTTCCATTTTTATTTTTTTCTATAATCACATACATGAATTCTTTCTCACATATTCAAGAATGTTTGTAAAAAGAGGAAATATGAATTCTTTTATGGGCAGGAAGTGTTCGTGCTCATATGTATTTGCATAAATGTTTATACCATTAATATCTTTTGAGTTCTGTTCCTACTCATAAATGTTCAGTAAGGAAGCAGTACACAGCACCTTGCATAAAGAGCAAATACTTGAAATTGCTATTGCAATGAGGAATTCACAAAAGCTAAAATGTAACTCCATAAAACAGTTGCAGAATAAATTTCTGTTAAGAAGAATCTTAAAAATAAGATCTCCTGTCCATTGCTTCCCCAAACAGAAGACTGTGATGGATAGATTTGTTAACTTATCAACAGGTTTATAATGTAAAAATTTGATGGGCATTTAAATTATTAAAAAATGTATWCCCTCTTCTACTGATAGAATTATCAAGAAAAGCAGTAGTAAAGGCTCAGCCTCCTCCAGCTGGGATGACTAAGAGGGGATATGATGGAGGTCTACAAAACCATAAGTGATGTGGGAAAGTGGGACAAACGGGCTATTCACCATGTCCTCCAATAAAAGAACAAGGCCCATCAAATGAAACTAGTAGGAGCCACTTTCTGACAGGCTTCAAGGGTTGGTTTCTCATACAGCCAGCAACAGACTTATGAGACTCTGACAAATGATGTGTATTCAAAAAGTTTACAATAGTTCAAGGGAAGATTTGTCAAATACTTTGAAGAGTGATCTGTTGATTGTCACTAAGTAGAGAAACCACGTCAGGCTCAGGAAATCACCTCAATATAAAACAATCAGAGCTTGGAAAGTACTCAGGGAACTGTAATATCTGCTTGTCTCTTCTCATACTTTCTTCAGCACCCACTGCTGGAGACAGCTTCCTATGCTAGATGGATCCCTAGTCTGAATGGCTGCTCTTATGCTCTAAGGGGCCACATTTTTTTTATATCTGTTTGGTATTAGGCTGTCTGATAGTCTCAACAGACAGCTGAGCTAATTTGGAAAGATTCTCACTTTTTGCTGTTTAGAGAACAGACAGGAGTAAAAGTTGAAGAAAATTGAAGAGGATTTAATCTTAGTTCTACTGATGTGAATTACTCTGAACCTCATTAAAGGCCTGCTCTTGATGTCCATTTGAAATATATTGAAATCTACATGCTAACTGTCATAGGTTTGAATCAGAGCCTAAGCTGGTTCTAAGGAATTCCATCCTTTCTATATATTTAGAATGGGAATTTTAGAAAGCTCTCAGYGCTGGCTTCATTTTTCTCCCTGTGAAAAAAGGGGCTAACATCCCATAACAGGCAACAAGAATGGATCTTGAAAATTTTCCTAAACTGTAAAGTCAAGAGAAACATTGGTCTATGAATTCCTGTCATTTCTCCTTCTGTCAATTTCTGTGATCAGAAGATCAAGACTCAAAAAACAAAATGTAATTAGTCTTTTGATTCTAGGATATGTGTTTTGAATGATACATATGCTAATGATTACTATGACAAGTGGCTTGTTCTACAAAATGACATGAGACTGGAAGTCACACACTGCTGCATTCGCAGTTTATCTGCCTGGTTTCGTATATCCACACAGACTACTGTTTCTGACTTCTGTTTACTGTTGCGGAACCTAGACTAACAAACATTATTGGCCTACAATATTTAGCTAGCTAATGTTTGTACACTGGCTTAAAAATAGAGTTGTTAAATGCATGATATTGAATTTTCGGCTTGGTTCCACCTTTTTATTATCGTCATAACTTTGAAGACAGAGGAATGATGTTTGCTTAAAAACACCGCAGTTTTCACTTTGGTAGGACTCATTATGTATGTCTCTTACAACTCATTAACATGTTATATTTCACATAATATTATCATGTTACATATCACATTACATGTGGCTATTAGAATGTGTTATTGTATTTAAAATGAAGGAGGTCTTCAATACAAAATGAGTAAATAATTTGCCACAAATTATTTTAAACTAATGTTGCTCCTTTTTTGTTTATAGAATGTTCTCAAGTGTCTTATGATTTCTTAGTTTGTTTTTTTTTAATGAAATTTATGACTGGTGTTAGTGGTTAATTCTTAGGATTTTATAAAGCAGTTTATTGTCAATATAAATTCTGTTTCTCTTTATTTTTATGAAGACACTTGGGCCACATTTATTATCTGGATACAGACTTCCTGAAATAATGCTTTTGATGTAATATGAGTCTTTCCACATTCAAAATTCTCTTTCAGCAAGTATTTCCTATTATTCACTCAAAATCCAGTTTTCATGGACATTGCTGCTAATTACTTTGTTTAGACTATTTGTACATACTTAACAGTATGCCAAATGCCACATGATCAGTTAGGGTAAATTGTTACTTTAAATGAACATTAATAAAAATATTTTTTTCTTGCTGCTTTCCCTCAGCTGAATCCATAGTAACTCACAGATTAAGGAATAATATGTAGTATCCTATGGTTATATTTATTATAACTCACATACAGCTTCAGGTATTGCACCATGCTTTTCTGAGACAGAAACACTGGTGGCAGAATCCAGGTTACCCCTCTATTCCTTCCAAAATCTATTTTGGAATGCATTTGTTCCTTTGATTAATAGTCAAAGGAAGGCAAAAGGATTTCTTTCTGCTAGTTCATTTGATGTTACCTTTAAGAGTGCAAAATTTTCCAGTCCTGGAATGCAGAGGCACCTTTGGGAATATATCTTTCTTTGGGAGGGACAAAAGAAGAAGGCCAGGCTATGTTTTGAAATGCTTTATTAAATAAGCTTTTTAGAAATGTTAAAGTTAGATCATAATAATAATGAGAATAATAATAATACTTGTGCACAAAGCTACCATCTGATCACCTCATCATGCTTCAGAAGTATAATTTAATTTAGCTTCCCAGAACATTTGTATGAGAAGTGCAAGAAACCTTGTTATTTTTCTGAGGAAGTGTAAGGAAGCACACCAAGAAATAAATGTCAGTAGTGTAGCTTTCCTATGGAGGTGGAAATTACTCCCGTAATATATATGCCAACAGTTTGGCAACATCAGCTGGTGGAATGAGAGAGATGATTGTTTTTACCTCTTCATATCTGGATTTATAACTCAAGTAGCTAGCAGCACAAGATCTTGGATGTTCTCAGTTTGAAGATGTAATTTCCACCCACAAAACAGAAAAACTGAACTCGGGCAAAAAAAAGACTTCTTTCTTTGCTCAGTCATTTGCACCTGCAAAAGCCCAGAGTTATTTCCTAGGAGTTCTAGCTTCTACCTTCCGTTAGATATCAGAGAAAAAGATGGTTAATCTGAAATGCCTTTTCCTCCTAATTCTCTTTTTCTTTGTAATATCTAATAGTGTAAAAGATAGATAATGTTATTACATCCTTCCATCTTTCAGTTTCTTCTGATTTAATAGATGCGTGAGGTTAGAAATAGTGACTTTGAAATAGTAGGTCAATTTGTCCAGGCAATGCAGGACAAATGTGCAGGCAGACCACTTGCTTACAGGAGAAATGGTTCAGCTCTTTCAGAGCTCTTTCTTACTGACTCTGAGGGGCTAGAGCATCCCAAATTACTGTTTCACTTACTCCTTTACAGATATAACCTTTTATACCCACTGAGATGGTCAGTCAGCCAGCAACCACTGCCTAAAATCATAGTTTTATTTGAATAAAACACACTTAAGAAACAAAGAATAATAAAAAAAGTGAATGTATACTTAGACATGGGCTAATGAAAAAACTGAACTAAATATATCATTACAGACATTAAAGGCACCCTTGATATGTTGAAAGCAATTCACATTCCAGTTTAATTTTTTTAGAAATGTCTATTGCTTCTTGAACTAAACAGATGTTTCTTTCAGTTACGCACTCCTCTGTATTTCTAACTCCTGACCTGATATCCAAGTATGCTTACACTGTCAAATGAATTGGCTCTCCAGTGCATTTCTGGGTCCTGATCTCCCAATGTTAACAGAACTGCTGATTAATTCTGGGGCTTTCTTTTAGAGTGAATCAACTATTTCCTTCTGAGACAAACCCACTCAGTGTAGCCATGGAGATTGTTTACTCCAAAAAACATAAAGTCTTTTTATGTACATACGTGTGGTATAGATGCACAGATTTGGTTTCCTCAACCAGATTTCCTGCACCAGATTTGGTTTCCTCAATCCTCCACTGGCTTTGCGCCCTTAAAAATCCACACATGCCTTCATACTACACCCTGAGGCACACAACACTTCACATAAAAATAACCAGTCTCGATGCTTCAAGCATTCTGAACAGAAAGACACACTCAACAGGTAACTATTTTGTCTTCTGTGGACACAAAAGCTCCAGAAGCCCAAAGCAAGTGATTTACAGTGTGGGTGTAATCAGTCTGCTCTAACATAGCTCTAAACATAGCCCTGAGCAGTATAGACATAATTGTCCTGTAGCACCTTGTCTGAGAGCTAAAGGTGTCTTCTTGCACTGCATATTAAAAGTATAGATATAACTCTGAGACCATTTTTATCTCTCTCTCTCATTCTCACTCTCTCTTTTTCTCAGTTTCCTTAGCTTTTTCTACAAACTTTGCCTGGAGATATTATCAGCACTAAAGGTGTTGATTCTTCATTTTGGTTAATGATTGTTACTTCCTTTTTTTCTATTTTATATTTAGCAGAAAACTACTGTGGTACTTCCTAGTTCCTAGGTGCAAAATAATAATAGATTTACTTAACACAAAACCTTCTGGCCTAGTACCATTTTTCTAGTGTGTTCTAAAAATCTATTTTGGTCTTTCATTATTTTAAACGAACATCGAAGCCCCCTGTGGTCACCTGGGCAAATGTCCATGCTAGAATCTACTTTATTAACTTTTTAATGATTTCCTCCTCATCCCTGGAAGACTCTTCTGATGGCTTTTCCAGAAGTGATGATTCATTATATTTCCTTAAATGCAGAGGGCAATTTGCAATAGTGGATTGAGGCAGATAGATAACTCATAGATTTTATCAAAGGCAAACAGGTGTCACAAAATGTTTTTTCCTTATGAAGTCTACTTTCTATGTGAATTTTTAGTTTATAATAGGTTTGTTAAATTGCTATATTGTTTTGCTCATTTACTCCCGGCTTGTAGTAATTTGTATCAGTTAATTATTGCTCAAAATGTATCTATTCTGACGTGATAATAAGTTCAGCTGCTGATTACTGTGCTCACTTTTAGAAACATTTTGTGCTATTTATCCTTAGCATTTTTTAACAGGATGTCATACAGAAGCCTCTTTTGAAGCTGAAACTTAATAACTGCAGAAGACACGTTCTGAAAGAGCTCTTTCCTTTTCTTACAGTGAGAAAGATAAGGTTAAACTGCCTTTTCAAGGATGAGCCTTATCTAGACTCTAATTACATCCAAAAATCAATGTTCTGAAAAATCTGAAATACTCTAAGAAATTGGAGACTACAAACACTGTAATAGAACTGATTATTTTTGAGATCAGTGTGTTTTTTTGATGTGACCAAGGGACACTTTCCTTTCAATCACTCAGTGGGAGCTATATACTAGTTAGGTAACAAAGTTATTGATACTGATAAAAGACTGACAGTATTAGAGTCTGGCGTTCTAGATTTCTTCCCATTCCCTTCAGTTCTGAGCATAATCATAGAGAGCAACTGCAAGTGCAGATTTACCAGTAATAACTGTGGGTAGAATCCAGTCAGCCTGATTTAGGAGTTCTTTCACAAGAAATAAGAAGTTCCTGCATACATGTGCTATCCAGTCTTGTCCTCTTCTGAAGACCACTACCCCTCTTTTGTAAAACAGGAAATGGGACACCTGGACTTTAAACTTTTAAAATTTAAAGGGAATCACTGTCTTCTAAAATACACACTTCTGAGACAGCAGATATTGGAGACAGCAAATATATACTAAAGCAAACATGTGCTAATACATGCATGTATTCAAAATCTATTAATTCCTAAACTTTTTTTTCCTGCAGCTCCTCTTCCATGGCTGACACTCCATTTTCTTTTGCACTTCCATATGCATTTTCATCAGTGTTGTTCAATGCAGATTTTTGACTCTTAGGAGGACTGCAGTTTCTACTGGTAAACGTGTTTCTAGCTGTTACAGGAAAAATTAGATGTTGAAGTGCTGTGAGCAACTGAAGACGTGAGAAACAGGAATCTGAGAAATCAAAATCTAAGGTGCTTTCATGGAGAGAACCTCTGGGCTGATATTCTCATCCTGAAAAGGACAGAAGATCAGGGGACTTAACATGTGCTTCTTTTTACAAGGCCTCCATGAAGCCTGCAATTTTTTTTACAGGGGTTTTGGAGGATACTAATGTGCAAATAATAAATAACCTTATTCATCAGTCATCACCACTTCCTCTTAAGACTTATCCTAGGATTCATTTTATGCTAGGAGGTTGGGAGGCAAGTGTAAAGTCTATTGTTCCAGTTTATCATAGGTGATAGTTTTCATGTGATGAAGTTTCTGATCTGGTACAAAAAGATAATGGCCTGGGGCTGACTTCTGCAAAAGTCAACCAAACACACCAAATAGTTCTGTAAAAAAGGTCCCATTCATAAAGCAGTTTGTTTATCTCATGCCATGGCATACAGGAAGCGCAGCAGGGGGTGCTGCAAGGTTGCATGTAGCTTCTGTCAGCCCTCCTTTAAGATGATCACTGCATTTTGTGGTTTATGTATAAAGCAGAGAAGAGAGTACAACTCCCATGGATGATGGTCCCTGTGATAATGGCACAGCTAGTGATAAACATCCCACTGTTGAGATTATGGCAATAAATTTCAAATATACACCAATAAAAATCAGAATTCAACTGCCTGTTGGAATCTTTTCTTACATGTATCCGTGTTTTACTTATTTATTTCTGTATGGAAAGGGATTTTTTTTTTCCTGCTCTGAGGGAATTGTGGCCAACTTAGGTTATTTGCAAAGCAGAAAAAAAACAGAAATAATATATGGATCATATGCCAAGGCTTATTTCACTCAACCTACAATATGCATAAGATTCTTCTGTAGATTCATTAGATTCTTTTTTCCTGGGGATGTCTGCCTTGGACAAACAGTACCTAAATCAAACTGAGTATTTCAGCTGAAGTCCTTCAGAAAGGAGTTTAGATTTCTAACAGGTTATCATGATATAATTTCAAAGATTTAATCTATGATTTGTTGTAGGCTGGGGGGAGGGAGCTGTGCTGAGAGATCATTAGACATAAGTAGGCAAGAAATTATTCCTCAAGCAATTGAAATGAAAACAATACCCAAACTATGGGAGCGGTAGGAGCAGCAACAGCAGCAAAGAGAGAATGCTGTGGAACAAGCCACTCCTGCTAGGAGCAGAACTACACATGACTTCCTCACAAGATTTTGGATATCAGTTCTTATTTTCACTTGATAAGATTATGCTGTGACCTTSCTGCAAGTATCTGTGAATAGTATTGCCTCATTGGATTTTTTTGGAACTTATATTCAGGTTTTCTATGCAACAAAAGCAGCACAGTTGCACTAGTTTGCAGGGTCAATAGTAAAATGTCTCTGTACAGTGGAAAGTGTAAGGTATTTTCTGCTGGCTGAGGAAAACCTTTTTGCAGTCACATCCAGTAGTGCTAATAAGGCTGCTATTCTTGGAAAGTGATTTTTAGGGATGTTACGCAATGGTTTAGGAAGGAGAGGACAGCCAGCAGTGGAGAGTGACAACATGCTAGGGGCTACACAGAGAAGTTTTACGTAATCCTATACAGTTAACTCACGGGTGCTAAAAGAGACAGCAATAGTGAGATATGTATATCATCTATAAAAAACTGTAGCACTCAAGTGACCTGATGAGTCCCATATTATAGAAYGGCAAGAAGGACCAGGGGAGTGTAGGCTTCACTTCAGTTCATGAAAAGATCAGGGAACTTATCTTCTTGGAATTCAGTTCCAAGAAAGAAGGTAATGAAAATAGTCATCATGGATTTACCAAGGGCACATCATGCTTGACCAACTTGATTGCCTTCCATGATGAAATGACTGGCTATGTGGATGAGAGGAGAGTGGTGCATGTAATATACTTTGACTTTGGTAAGGCTTTTGACACAAGCTCCCATGTATTCTCATTTGGAAACTGGGGAATTGTGGGCTGTGCAAATGGACAGTTAGACGGGTTGAAAACCAGCTGGACTGCCAAGCTGCCAGGCTCACAGTGTGGTAATCAATAGCTTAATGTTCATTTGGCAGAAGTAACAAGCAGAGTACCCTGGGGTCAATACTGGAGCTAGTATTCTTCAATATCTTTATCAGCAGCCTAGATGATGAGGCAGAATACACTGTCAGCAAATTTATAGATGATGGTACATTGGGGAGAAAAGTGCTTGACATGCCAAATAGCAGAATTTCAGTCCAGAAGGATCTTGATAAACTAAGGAATGCACCAACAGAAGCCTCATGAAGTTCAATATGAAAAGTGCAAATTTCTGAACCTAGAGTGGAATAACCTCATAAATCAGTACAGGCTGGGAACTGACTGAGTAGCAATAAAGCTGAAGAGGACCTGGGCAGTCAGAATGCATGCCAGTTTGAATATCAGTCAGCTTTGTGCTCTCTTTTTCAAATAAGGCAAAGATAACAAACAAAACAGAGAAAATACTGAACTATGTTAGGAAGAGCGTGACCAGTGGATCAAAGCTGTTGTTGTTCTTGTTATTATTCTCCTCTGTTTGTCACTGGTGAGGCCCCATCTGAAATACCTCCAATTTTGGGCCCATAGTTCAAGAAGGATGTTAAGAAAACTGGAGTGTGTGCAGTGGAGGACTGCCAAGACAGTCAGGGACCTGGAGCATTTAACCTATATGAGAGAGCTGGGGGAAGCAGGACTTGTTTAGTCCAATAAAGAGGAGACTAAGAGTCAATGCAGAGGATACATCCAACAGCTAGTGAGGTGGAGCTGCAAAAACATCAGAGCTGAGCTCTCCTCGGTAACGGCAAGTGGAAAAAAAGGTGGCGGGATGGGGTGGCACAAATCGTGGTTTGGAACGTTCAGAGTGGACACTGGAAGAGAATTCCTCATTAGCAGCGGAGAGCTGTAACAGGTTGCCCAGCGGGATTGTGTGACATATGGAGAGAGAGAGACAGAGAAGAGATACAGAGAGTGCACTACCATACAAAAATATGTCATGAAATGCCATGACAGTCAAAAAATGACCAAAAATTAGTGAAGCAATCTTATGTTATAAAAAGTAGTATTTTTCACACTCCTTTTTCTTTCTAATGTGTAGCTCAATATAGTAATGTTTATACCCCATGCATATGGTTTCATTCACTCATGTTAAAAATGAATATTTGAAGATCCTTTTTATATTAAAGACCTGATTTTCTGGGATGTCCTCTTTCAGAGCCAGAATATTATGTGGAAATACAAGTGGTAAAACCTTTTGTACCTTTCCCAGCTAATCCCAGCTGGGAGCTACAGGCCTCAAAGATAATATGAATAGGAATGTTCACTATTTTTGAAAATGTTTTAGGATGACAGCAGACTCAGAGATATTCCTCAAGTCATGTTTTGAAAATTTGCTTTGCATTGTGTGGAGCTGAGTTATCTTTTTTTTTAATAAAAGCATTGATTGAAACTTTACTTTGAATTGTATGGAGCTAAGGTGCCTGATTTTTTAAATAAAACCATTGATTTTCACATAGTGACAAATGATACTAGCAACTGGGACCTTTAGAGTCTGTCTTAATTTGGTCTTTTTCTATATCTGTAGTTATAATTTTTCATCTATAGCGATGTATTACAAGAATATGCAGACAGCTGCTTCTAGAAAATCGTGTAATAAGATAGAATACTGTTAGTGCCTTCAATTCAGTGCAATGATTTTTTTTTTTTTTTTTTTTTTGCTAAACACAAAACTGCATCAACAAAACAATGACCTGGTTTAGTTAGAAAGCCAAGTCTAGCTGTACAGAGCTATTTGCAAGTTCTGGGTCTTATTTTTACCATATGGATATAGTACACAAAAGAAAATAGCTTGGCCAAGCTGAGAGTGGCCTACTTTGGGGCGTGCCTGGGTACTAAAAGGGCTCAGCAGTGCCAGTTAGATACTGTGATTCATTTTCCATTGAAGTGAATGATCTTGGCATGCGATGTGTAGATTATAACTATAGACTCTGTAGTCATGGTTGTGGCATTTAGAGCAGGCACTGAATTCAGCTCTAAGTGGTCTACAAGCCAAGTTAGGACTCACTGCCATCCTGCACATAGCTATACATATATTTATTCTTACCCTATCATCAGTCATTACGTATTCGGTTGCTATTATGGACATAACACTCTTCTCTCCAGTTCTTGTCTGAACATCTTGTTCTCCCTTTAAGGCTCCAGACCTGCCAGGAAATCAGCCAGGAATGCTGAAGTTCTCCCCTTAAGAATATAATGTGCTGCGGTAAGTCAGTGCAGGCTGCAGGTAGCCCCATGAGGAAGTTCAGTGTCTTAGAGGCTTAAGAAAGTAGGGTGGCTGCTTCTTCTTCTTTTTTTTTTTTTCCCCCCAAAAGCCTTTGACAACAAAGTGACAGTGTAATCACAGGGAGGTGTGTTTTCTCTCCCCTGAAGCGCACTGAAGTTGGCCTTTGGCACAGAGCACCTGCTTTCCATCCTTTCTTTCCATTATATTGATGAGTCTGGTACCTCTTTTGTAACTAAGCCTGTTGCCAGAAATTTAACACTTTACTGGGCCTCTTCACCCAGAGGCAGGTCTTGGCTCTACTTGGTTATTTGGACTCACTTCTGCTATAGCTGTCTGTGACAGGCATCCCTGTATGTGTGAAAAAGTGCATTGACTCTTCTTCTGCAGCAATTTGCCTCTAATTAATTACAAGATAAATTTAGTTTAAGATCTGGGGAAAATCTAAACCTATCAATGATACTGGAAGAGAGGGTGGCTCTAAAATCTGAAAGAAAAATACTGTTTTATAAAGGTTTAACATCAGATATTTGTAACAAGTAAATAGATATATGTATTTTACTTCTTGGGCTTTGATATTGCCCCCTCTGTATTCTACAAAGCTAGAAGAAATGGCATTGACTATGGCTGAGAGGAAAGACCAGAGATTACTTTTTAAATTACAAAGCAGTGATTTTAGGTAGAACCATATGACTCTTTTAAACAGTGGAGATTAGCTGACTGAATTGCCATATGCTGCTTTGAAAATGTACTTAAAAATTGACAGAGCAGCTAGGAGTATAATACTGATAAAGGAAGAGGCTTTAAACAGTTTCTTTTCCCAGGTTCTTAAATAATAAATAAAATGCAAAATTTATTAAAAAATGTATAATTCCTGAAACAGAATGCATTAATGGAGTCTGCCTGCTGATTTGGCTCTATACTACTCAAAATCACAATAAAATAAAAAAATAATAGGAGAGTTTATACCCAAAGAGACTAGTCCCTTTATTTAGTCCATAATGTCTAATTTGTGCCATTGAAAACGAGTGCCAGTGAAACTAATACTACCAGGGTATTGGTCATACAATTAATGAGCAAACAAGAACCAACCTGGAATATGCTTGTAAGATAAATAGTAGTCTAATATATGTCTAATGAATATATATTATTGTCTATAATAACCCATGTTTTAAGACGGTAATCTCTCATAAGGATGTACATAAATCAAGATCTCTGTATGTCTCACCATTTAGAACAGCTAAGCTTTTTCCACACTGATAGAATTCACTTTCCAGGCTTTGACAAACAGTTCTAGTCTTAAAGCAGATTGCACAGAATGCAAAGATTGTATTCCACACAATAAGGAGACCTATTTCATGAGAGTCATTCTTATCAAATCATTTTGTTCATATTTTCAAATAAAAGGGAAAAAAAGGGGGGCAAGTGCCTACCTTCCTTAGTATTCATTTAGATTGGAATTCAAGTGATCCACCCATTTCACTAAAAAGGATTATCTTCAATTTAGGAAAAATCGTCCAAAAGGCAATTCGGTTAACTTTGCCTGTGTGTTTACTGTTAGAGAAGTTTGACCCTGCCTCATTTCCAGTTCATGGTCTCCTGCTCGACTGCATTGTGTAAATATTATTTGCTCCTGTGTTCTCCTTCAGAGTGAACCAAGTGGTCTCTGCGAGATGAGTTCCACTTGCAGTTCTGGGGATAGTTTGCTCCTGTGACTTCTCACAATAGGAGGTATGGCCAGGACTGCAGCCAGCTATCCCAGTAGGCTTATGTCCTCAGGCTCTCCCGCACATCCTCTGGCCATACCACAGGACACAAAACACTAAACCCTTACTTCACACTACCAAAACATCACTGGCTTTCTGAACTATGGCTCTTACATTATTTCGAAAAAAGTGATCAGTATTGAACAAATGACTTTCAGTGAGGCTGTGAGCATTGGTGTCATTTTCTTAAAAATATGACTACTATTTTTTTCCTGGGAAACCTGTAAAAAAAGTGAACTGTATCCTTATAAATCAGGTTCACTGGGGTATATTCATATGAAGGAAATTGTTATACGTATGGTCCTGCTGGTGGAATAGCAACCTCAAAATATAAATCATGAAGAAGAAATCCTCAAAGGAGGACCAGTGAGTTAGCCTGATGAACTAAAAAAGGAGGTATAGAGAGACCAAAGGTGCCAACTTTTGTGTATAAAGAAAAAATAAAGTGCTTGGTAAAGGAGACAGATTGTGACAGTGTGATGGTCAGAGAGGGAGAGGGAGATGAGAACCATGATAAGTGTAGAAATGTTATTGTGCAGAAATTTCAAAGCAAGGACAAGGAGTCAAAACTTGAATGAGAAAAAAAGCAAGGAATCAGAAAAAAGATTTGGAGATGATGTTAATGCTATCAAAATATTTAAAAAGTAAATTAGGAGCTAAAATATGTAGGCTAGTATACAGAAAAGAAAGCTGTGAAAGAAAGAAGGGCCAGTTTGGAAAATCCAAAGAAAAGTAAAAGAAAGGAAGGGGTGGATTCCTAAGACATAAGTAGATTTGTGAGGAGGAAAGTGAAGGCATGAACGTTAGAAGAGAGGAGCAAGGAGGAATAGTTTTGGCTTTGCCTTCTAGTTTCAGTGCTCAGTGAAAGGATGGAAGAGACTGAATAACATGTAGAGATACGACTTCTGACGTTCAATTTTAGAGTTTCTGTTTTAATGATTTGAAAAAATTAGAAAGGTAATCTGAGGAGAGACAATGATGTGAATCTTGATTAAAGGCAGAGCGATGATAGAAGTCGAGCTGACGGTAGACAGTGGATGAATGCAAAACTCATTATTTTCAGAATTACTCCTCCTCCTACTCTGTACATATGAAATATTAAAGTAGTATTAACGACAAGCATAGGTAGTTTGAGGAGTTTGTCTTATTACTGCTATGAATCGAGAATATCCAAATAGAAATCATCAAAGTAATATACAGATTTAAAGTGATATTGAAATGTTCATTCTTCCTGGACATAAAGTTGGCTATGCATTTTCTTTCATTTCTAACTAATCAGGAAATTGCACAGCATCGTTGAAGATGAAGACTTTGGCAACTGGTCCATGGTTTTGTCAGCTTCAGGTTAGATTAATGTAGCTTCAGAAACATGACTAATGTACATAGGGAGATGTCATTCCTAGGGGAGAGAAGGAAAGAAGAGGCCTAATTCTTTCTGCTGATGCTCCAGCTGCTGGAGGGAGGCAAGGCAGTTCTGCAAGGTATGTCCTCTCCAGTCATTGTGTAGGTTGTTCCCATATACTGCTCTATTTTATTTCAGGAGTGAGTAAAGTTTCAAGAGTAGATAAATTGATTCCTGTATGGCCTGTGAATGTAGTGCTTTGTGAAACTTTGAAAAGTGGAAACACAGAAGTACAAATAATTATTAGTTTTGTTATTAAAAAGAATAATTAAAAGGATGTGTTCCACCAGCTGGGAATGCCTTCTGGTGAGTTGCTCATGACCACCTACAGCAGATAGTTAGAATGTCTATTCCCAGCTTGTGCTCTCTTTCTGATTTAGTCCCTGCCAGTATATATTTCTAGCTCATCAATTCTCCAAAAGGCAAAATGAAGTTGCTTAAAAGTCTTCCTACTTCTCCTCCATAACAGCCATTCAGTTAAAACTGTTGTGACATAGAGCAGGACAAATGACTGCTTTTTCAGGGTGAGTTCTGCCCTGCAGATCACTGTTTTATGTCTATGTTTTTACATCAGGACTTTGGCAGTGATCAGAGAAAACAGCTGATTTGCCTTGGGCATATGACATAATCCAAAATAATTTGGGAGGGATATTTTCACAGCACAGATTCCTTTGAGTGCAGAGCACTTGAAGGACTGCATTTTCATTGTCATTCCATTAGTGCTAACAGAAGCTGTACTTGTAACTCCCTGTGTAATTCGAGAAACTTCAGTAAGAACTGTAAACAACCTGTCAAATGTGCCTGACTTTTAAGAAATCTTTTATTCAGCTCTGTGAGGTTTTACTTCGCAATCTCAGCTGCTGATTTTTTTTTTTTGCTAAAAATATATGAGGTTATTTTTCTGCAAACAACATTGAAGAGGCCAATTTTCTTCTGACTAAGCTTGATTAACTTTTTGTCTCTACCCCAATAAAACTGATTTTCTATATAGAAAGATTTAACAAATGACATTAATTTAAATACACTCAAAGCCATGGTGTTTATTAAAGATACAGCAAATGTGACTCTCAGCTTGCAAGATGTAACTATTTAATCCCACAGTTCACTGCTGGACTGCATATCAAATGTGAATATATGTTCTGTGAGTTCCATAGAATTTATAATAGTTATTTCCCATTATTCATTATAATTGCAGTTAATGTCAAAACAGAAATTTAGAGGCATTTGTAGGAAGATTTAGAAATCCTCATGAGAAGTCACTGCATGCTACAGCCCATGCCTAGAATGTGTCAGCACAGCTGACAGGACTGAAGGGATAATAGTAGGCTGGTACCAGTCTCTGCTGGGGATCTTTTCTCTTACCTAATGTCTCTTTTGTCTCCACTTTGATGCTAACTATTCCAGGCTTCTCTGACCTTTTGCAGGCATGTGAATTCATAAGAGCAAGGATACTGGCATGAACAGAATCTGTTGAAGAGGGGATGCACCCAAGTCGGGACAGAAAGAACAAATTCTTTGTGTCAGAGACCAAAACAACCCCTGTGACTCAGAGGAGCCTGTCTTGGTATTTGAGTTGGAGAGCTGAAAGACACTTTGTCATAAGATAAGGTTATACTCATTCCATTATTGACCGCAAAATATTACCAAACCAATGTCTGTGCCACGGCATTATTAGACTCTTGACATTGCCATCCGGGGGATTATATTTAGGGCTAGTTTGCCCATTCTGGCTTTTTAAGGTTGTAAGACAGTTTCACAAGGTCTGCTTTGGTTGTTTTTTGTTTGTTTGTTTGTTTTTCTTGAAAGGATAGTTTGGGGTTGCAAACCAAAACCTGAAATAGCTATGCGTTAGCTCATTAAAGCAGTTACAATTTCTTACATAGAGGGATGAATACCTGGCTAGAAAAAAAAAAAACTTAATGGAAATTTCAGTTTAGTGCTCAGCCAAAGCAAGATCTATGAACATAACTTGATTCAGTCATATTTCCATTTGTTATCTCTTTTCAGTAGGATTCAGTCTGATGAGATTTCAGTATCACCTATTTGTGAGGTCTAAAATGTAAGCTTTCCTTTATCTGTGAAAACTGACATTTTTCATTTTCTTCTTGAAATAGCAGTCTGAAGTTATACTGTATGTAATAAAGGGCCTTGGCTTTCTTTTCCAGGGATAGGTAGAATCCATGACCCTGAAGAGTGACCTCTGTGTTTATTTTTAAAGTACTTTGGTATGTGCTATATAAAAATGTCCGTTTCTGTTACCATTAAGTCAGAAGCTTGACAGTTTCACACTTCTACTAGTTGTGCTTGATGTTACTGCTTAAAAAAACGGTGAAATGTCATAAATTTCACACTTAGAGAAGSCTGGACAAAGCCTTGCCTCTGGATTTAAGAATTCTCATATAGAACTGTCAACATATCTTAAAAGCTTCCATTGCAGAGGCTTTACTCCTGGTCTGACATAGTCAGAAACTGAATCATGGTGTACACAAACATTTCTCATCTAGTGGAAACACAGTAAGCTCATCAAAATCATGAGCAGTTGCAATTTTATCCATTAAAGGAGATCAGCTCACCAGAACAGAAACAGTTGTTTAATGCAGAGCTGTATAATATGCACCTGGAGGTAGATAATACTAATTAACCACACTTTGATGAGGGATAGTTAATGAAAGGAATCTCCTTTCAGTCAATCACCTTGAAGGAGACCTTTAGACAGAAGCAATGAGATCCTGTGGAATCTCCACTGTCCATTTCGTGCTGTAAAAAGGAAAGAAGCTGTCCTGGATGCAGCTGTAATAGCATTTATATAACACTGAAATTGAGCTCTACTCAATAATTTCAATTATTACTATTTTTATATATAGTATATAATATATATTACTATTTTTATATATACATACTATTTATATATATTTCAATTATTACTATTTATACTATTTATAGTAGTATCCAGAGACTCCAGTTGTAGATCAGAATGGCAGTGGGCTGGAAAATGTACAAACCAGGGCCAATTTTATGTATAGGTAACGTAGGGTGGCAAAGTGTCAGGGCTGACATACAGTCTGCTTTTCCTGTATTAGGAAATGCACTGCTTTGGCCTTCAGATCCTCACTGCCACGGCAGCGCTACTCTTGCTGGTGCTGCCAATGGAAAGGTCAGGTTAGATATGATGGTCCTGTATTTCATAAAAGTGAAAGGCTGGATCTAAGAAGTATCGCACTGAAGTCTCAGACTATTGGAGAACAGAGAAACAGTTAAAAACACATGCCTCTACATCCGACATCAAGGCTCTAAATGGCACAGAACTTCTGCGACTTTAGAGCTCCCTGAACCCTCACTTGCCACTCCAAGCCATTCTGTCTTCATTCTTGCATGTGCAAAATTCTTTCTTTCCTACACAAAGACATACTGAGCTTTATCTGATACGAGCATACACAAATCCCTGGCAGAATATACGTTATTAATGAAAGAACTACCATCCATTCTAACCTCAGGAACTTAGGACAAGATATTGAACAAATGTAGTCATACCACACAACTTTCTTCATTAAATGATACTTTCAGCTTTTTCTTATCTGTGAAGTCTTTAGATTTTAATTACCTTGACTTTCATATTTTTGCTCTTTATGAGAAAGAACATAGAATCAAGGAGAACAATATTCTTTAAAGACTAGGAAACTGTAATAAGATTTCTTATAATTCAAGTCATTTATCTGAGTTTTCATATATGTACAACTCTCACTAGAAGGATTCTCATACAGAAAAAGCATAAGCAATTTTGGTCTCACAGCCTGCAATTTCTATTTCATAGGTTGACTTAAATAYAAACACACACACATATACACATATACATTCCACACTATAAAGACACATTGAATTTAGCCAGACAGTAACTGGATCAAGAGCTAAACTGGAAGAAATGAAAACTAGGAAAAGAAAGGGAAAAAAAGGAAGTGAAGAAGAAATACAACTATATGTGATATCTCAATGACATTCCCAAATTCATTTGTGAAAGCCTTTACTTCCAAACTGCAGTTTTAGTAAGCATTCAAGGATGAGAGAGGTGAAAGYGTTTTTGAGGTGAAAGTGCATACTGAAAAAGAAATGGTGCTCATCTATATGTGCAACATAGTTTGTATGCAGCTATACACACTTGGTAGAAAAGGACATTTTGATGAATCTATGCATGAAGCTGCTCACATTTGGCAAATGTAGAAAAAGATTTAATCCCCACACTAAACTGTTCCCACAGAGAACAATCTGGTATTCAAAAATGATACTTACCTTTAAATATGGACTCACATATCTCTTACCCAAAAAAATGAAAGTGTTGCCATTTCTGGACCACATTCGGGGTTTGTCAGGCACTGTTTGTACAGCACTACTGTCCATGCTAACTATCAAGAGTACTAAAGTTTCTTACCTCAATATATGCATTACCCATGCAATTATTAACACTATAATTTGTGAAAAAACAAAGTGCTTTTCAATTCCGGTGTATATGTTTATATAAGTTTTCAACTTTGCATCTGTGGCAATTTGAGAAATTCTGTAATATGAGTAGTTCATTAATTCCACTTCAATTTTTAAAATCACTGCCCCCTTGAACACTCTGGTAAGCAGGCTCTTCAGGAAGCTCTCTGGCCTGGGCTCCCCAAGATCTGGGAGAACGGAGAGCTGATGGTGGTGAAAATCAGTTTGCAAGGAGGGAAGTTCAGAACACTGAGATTCCTTCATACAGCCCTTCTGCCTCTGGAGGTAGCAGCGCCACAGACAAAGAAGGTTCACAGAGGTGTAGGAAGTTGAGTGGGAACATATTTTCATAATAAATGCATCATATTTAATGGGGAAAGCAATCTAGGGACAAGGAAACTGGCTCCATACAGAGGCTATACTTCTATGTAGAAGACATATGCGAAGCTGTTGGAAGGCCATATGCTCTTTATAAGCAGGGGTCATAAACCCCAGAGTTTGGGTATGCTGTTGGTTGTAGCAGTGGGAACTGCAGGAACAGTAAYGGTTCCTAACTTTGTGCATATACAGTGAGAAACTATGCATTTTTGGACAGTATTCCTGTAACACTCTGTAGCAGCCTGCTTAGGAAAAGCCCTATTGAGAAACCTTTGGGAATACATACTCTGGAAAAATGTCACCTAATCCTGAAGAACATGATAAAGAAACCAGATTTGGAAAAATGCATACAGGTCTTATTTTCAGTCTGTATGTTTCTTATGTGGTCTAAACTGAAAGGGCTTTTTCAGAATGTTTATAAAGTCTTTACAACCATCTAGTACAATTACACTATGTTTCTGAGGAGACAAATTGTTAAACTAAATTATTTCCAAGATTTGGGCTCTAGAAAAGAATATTTAAACAAAGAATTTGGGAGGGGGATTAAACTACCTGAGCTCAGTTTGTTGGTTATATCTCTCCTTTGAAGAATGTGAACTAAATATATGTAATCAAAACTGGACATGGACGGAAAAAAACCTGTTTCCCATATGACATACTCCATTTTATATTCATGTGCACAACTGGTATTTAGACAGTGCCCTGTTCATTTAAATTTTAATAGCATATTGTAAATGCTATCAATAGTAAGCCTGGTTTAAATATTAATGACCTGCTGCTTTCAAAAACTGCCACATCAAAACCACTCCAGCAATAGCACTTAACACTTCTATCACTGTAGAAGACAGGATGCTGTGAAGGCTTCAAACACATAACAGTGAACCTCACTTTAAACCTGAATTATGAATTTCTGTATGTGAAGACATAGTATAATGTGTAGGGTGGACAACGGGCAAGCCAAAATTTTTTATTCTTTACAGATTTTAATATTAATACACTATTACAATTTGCAAATACTGATAATYATTTTTTAAAAGGTCTCAGCAATTTGCTAGAGGATACTGTTACGACTGTACTGAGCCGTCCTGACCTTTAAAGTTATAAGATGTTTTCTATTCCTCTTTACAACATTGCTGAGATTTGATCTGATGGTGGTCCATGAACAATTCTTATTAACTATATTAATTTCTCTGTGTATTTCTGACATGCATAGCATATGACTGCATGACTGCAATCTGCTTATGAACTCGAGTCTGTTCAAGTGCCTTGCATCCATACCTAAGGTCTCTGGTTTGCTTAAGGTCTTTAGCACTCCCACTCATTGTCATTGCTAAATTCATCCTTGGAGTCCTGGACCAACACAGGCAGTGAGGCAAACTGCTTTAAAAACATATGCAAATAAAAGTTCCCTCACTGTGAGCCTTATCCAACAGTCTTCTGAAGTCACAGGGAGCTATGTCAGAAGTTTTAGTGAGAAGAGGCTTTACATATTCTGTATTGACAAGTTCACTTTCCTAAAAAAAAAAAGAAGAAAAAAAAAGTGGCATTTTGCTAAAGCTAACCCTTGAAAATCCAAGAGGGAAATGAAAAATGAAATTGCTTTCAGAATTACTTTGCAAAGTTAAGCCAGAGACCTCTAGTGTTGTGATCAATCAGCTCCAAAGAGATGTTTTTCTAGCCGTTAAACTACATTATAAACATTGAAAAGACAGATTTAGTTGAAAATGAATATCTGTAAAATATTCAGAGAATCAAGTTGCAAATAGAAATGAGGCCTTGACTGTAAGAGAAAATGCAAACATTAACCCATATGCAATGTGGTAAGATGTAGTCATGTGAGACACTTATCAGACATTATAAAACAGGATAATTAATTTTTCATTAAGCAGATACAAACACCATATTTTCCATTGGTCTTTTTCCTCTTAGCTAAAGTGTAAACTTAAAAATTACTGTAAACAAGAAGTTTGCAGTCAGCATCCTATTTAAAGAGTAGTTAAAATAATAGAAACAAAAAAGTGAAGTTGTTCACAAAATTCAGATAAAGAAAATTATCATTTGCATTTAAAATTAACAATACATAAAAGTTTTCTAGAAGATTCTATTTCAGTCTACAAAGGCAAAGCACATGGAACAGACTTGAGGGTTTTTTTCAATTAAAAACGACTATCTTCCTTGTCTTCAAGGATTCAGAAAAAAAGTAATATGRTGGAAGGCTGTGCTTTACTGCATTTGAAGTCACAGGTTTATTCTGCTCAGGCCCTGCTTCTTGTTGCCAGTTCATTCAGGATAAAATATGACATTTTGAAATCTATTTACAGATGAAAGGATAACATTGAAAAGCATAACATTTAGCAAAACTTATAACAGGATGTTACCTGATTCATTGTGGAGCCTTTTGCTGTTCTCAGCTGGTTAAGTGTCCCAAGAAGGGAAATGACTGCAAAGCGCTTTCACTCCTGTGCTATGCCCAGCACATGCACGCAGCATGACAAGGGTACTTGTTTTGTTTGAGCTTAAAGAGAGTGCTAAGCCAAAACTTTCCTGCCAGAGTAGTTTGATCTATTGGAAATGTAGGGAGGTGGGTGTATTATCATGCAAGGACTGTACTTCGGTCAGAAGCATAGATGTGACATGACTGTGCTTCTCCGAGCATTCCCATCTCCCATGGTGCCTTGGCTACTTACAGCCCTTCTCTCCTGTTGGCCAGCTTAGAGCTCTGAGATGCTGAAGTACCATTCCATTCCCATATACTGAGGTCACGACAAGAGTTTGGGCAGCAGTTTGCCAGTGCTAAAATAACCAACTTAAAACCTGGCAATGGGCAGCTCAGTTTTTAAAGAGGCATCTCATAACAGAAAATGAGCCTCCACCATCAGATGAGACTTTCTAGAGAAATAAAAATTCTCTTACCTTCTTTGTGCTGTATCAACAGAGATCCCATGCTGATACTGTCAGATACTTAAAATCTGGATGAAATCTTGGCCCTATTGCTAAAYGTGAGAGTTTTGTCTGATTTCAAAAGAAGCAGCTTTTCTCACATTGTCTTCACATCCTTACAATTATCCTCAAAGCATAGGGCTAGTTCAAGCTTCTTTCATTCAGACTTAGTAACAGTTTTGAACCACAGTCATAGTTTGGTTTTGAAATGTTGAAAGTGAATCAAAAGCAATATAAAAGCCACAGATTTGCAACGAAACACTGTACAGCTATATCAGTTTATATTATCTGTAGGACAGACTGGGAGCATATGTTTATCAATACATCCTTTTTCCAAGAGGCTTCTGTTCATGAGAATTTTTCCTGAGGATACAAATGAAAATTCAAGCAATAAAACTAGACTAATAATACATCAGACTGGGGTTAATTACATACTTTTTTTTGCATAAGTTCTTTACCGATTCTATCAATATTTTGCCTAGGGTAAAGTAGAGCTGGCAGCTTGTGAACAAACAGGTCACAGTGTTTATCCCTTCTAGATACTGGCATAATTTTAGCATTCTTCCTATATGGTAACGTCTTCTTAAAATTCAGCATTAATGATCCAGAGAGCTCCTCAACAAACAGTTTTAAAGTTGTAGGATATTAATCATCTTGGTCTGCTTATTTTCATAATTCAGTAGCTGTTTTTTTAGTGTGACTGACTAGGAAGGAGGAAAATATGGCAAATGTGATGTTAGTGATAACATGTACTCCACTGTTGGCTATCCCTCTGTTGACTGGAGAACTGTAGCGAGAAATAAATAAAGCCTCCCACGTTCTCCATGTCCACTCTTTGAAACTCCTGTTCCTTGTAGCAGGGAAGAAACTCTCTTCAAATACAGACTGCTAGCTCTTCACAAGCAACCAGTTGATTCCTTTCCTTATAGATTGTATGTGTCAGTATGCATAAAATGGAAGGAATAGTCAGCTGTTAAAAAATGGAATAGCAAATAAAAAGATGAAGCTATAACATTCATTGTTTGTTTCTCACTTTAGGAAGAACTGGAAATCTTCATGGACAGGCATGCATGATTTTAGTCATTTATGAAGCCAATTCAGAAACACCGAAAGTAGTCCTAAGAAATGTCTAGTACAGTGGTTCTCAGATAAGGAACTGTTGAGCAAGACTGGTTAGAAAGGAAGAATCTCATTTTGCAAAATGTTTCAAGGTCCAAATATTTGTTTATTTTTGTGATGAAAATGGAACTGAGGCTTTTTGAATTGTTTCATGGAGAATGAGAGAGATCGAGAGCAAGACCTCACTCTCCAATAGCCAAAAGCTTTTGTAAACTAACAGGTATGCTCACCAGCTTATGTGAGATGTGAAATCCTCAAGACAGCTCTTCAGGGGAATAAGTTGCTTTTCAGATAGGGAGAGTTACCAGAATATGGTCTACAAGAGTCAGCAAGTGAAATGTTACCATCTGATGAACTATGTAAAATATCTGTACTTGAAATAACTTCAAAGGGATGTATAACTTAGGTTTCTCTTATTGTTCCTCTAGAAAGGCTGTTGGATCCTGATGACTCCTCTCCAAAGTTCAAACTGATGAATTTTTTGAAAGTACAGGAGTTGTTACACATTTTACAATATTGGTATATATTTCCTAAATTCCCCTGTTCCTCTAGCCATCTCCTAAATTAGCTTCCTTTGAAGAATCTATTAGTATTGCTGAAATGAGGCTTAAATGAAGCTGAAATGAAGTACCTAAAACTAAAAAAAAAAAGTATTCTAACATGGCATCCTAACAATTTGAAGGTTAACTGTGTTCTAGATGGAGGTTTCCTCTAGATAATCCAGAGTTTTAATCTGAATGAAACAACTGAAAGAGATTGCACACGTGTAAGTTTGGCACCCAGCTCAAACAACAATACAAAGTATTTGTGTTTGAAATAGAAGTATTTATGTTTAAGAATAAGAAAATAAGGTACCTCTGTCCCTTGATATTAGCATGAAAAGAGATTTTCTAAAGCAAAGATCAGTCTGTGACATAAACCATATTGATTATCTCAGATGTATGGCAGCTGGAATCTTTTTCTAAAAGTTTTTATTCTATAATTCAACTATTTAAAATAATTCCAAGGATGTTTCCAGTGTGCAATACAATATACTTGTTTGTCTAAAACATCAGTATTTATATACACTGATGAAACAACAACATGATTTGGTTTCTAACTAAAGATGGCACATATCAGTTTGACAGACACAGCTGAGTTTACATTTCTAAAAAAGTATTCTTTTTTTTTTATAGAATACTAACAAGGGAATTGCTAACAAAAACAAAAATGATCAGGGTGGGATGTGTAACAGACAGGTGGCTCTGCATAAATTAAAAAAAAAAGATTTGATTCTCTGTTTTATTTTCCTGTACTATGCTGAACATTGTCAGTATTACTATTTAAAAAGAAATGAGAAGCAGAATGTGCTGCGAAAAGCAAAATTTGGTTTATATTTCTATAAGTTACAGACAATATCACAGAATTCTCTGATTTGCAGGATATGATTAAAATACAGACCTGATCTGATACATGACTTTAAAAAGTTTTATAAATACCTTTGTATAGGTAGCTATTAAAGCTATCACTTTGATTCCTCAATTAAAGCAATTACTAAAGCAAATCACAACATTTTGATGATATTTAGGTAAGAGCATATTTTTAAAAATTGTTAAAACCAATGATAAAAATATTTCAAAATTTTCACCTTAGCCTGCGTTGCTGTGGTTAAAATCTGGCAGAAGTATTACAGACATATAGTGGAGAATTACATGATGAAGTCTCCACCAATATGGCTCCAACATTTTGTAAGTGTCTTACTGAGAGCAGGAATTTTCTCTGTCCAGCATCAGTTATCCCAGTTGTGTTGTTGTAAATCCAGAGATCTCAAGACTTTCATTGAGTTATATTTGCTTCATAACAGACAATAATGAAATTGCAATCGGTCCTGTTGTCACCAATGAGAACTTCAACAGAACGTCAAATTAAAAGAAGAAATCTTGCCTGGATTCATAAAAGGAGAAGGATTTTAAGGAACTAAAGTGTAGATGAAAATAACAACCTTTCTGATAATGCATTAGGTGTCATGTCATGTTAGATTACTTCATCCACACTGTCAAAGATTGCATGAATCAGACATGATTCAAACAATCTGACATTCTTTGATACAGCTTGACACAGTCACCATGATTTAATGAGTTACGTAAGGTATCAGAAAACAGACTGTCATAGTTCCAAAATATTTTAACTATTTATTTTACATGCATAATAGGTTTGTTCTGTGAGTATCAAAGGACACAAAGAAGTTGAACAGCTAAATGAATACAACAATTCATCTTATTTGAATTTATTCTATATATTAAATGATGCACATGACAACGTCAACTGTCTCTAGACAACAGCATGGGAAAAAGGTTCTGCATTATGTCCTAAATGTTTATTAAATTGTAATTTCAAAAGTTCCCATGTGATTTTCATGCCTGCATTCAAGTGCAAATTAGTAAGACTTTAGCTCCTGTTTCTTTTAACTACTCTTAAAACTTTATCCATTGACTTTGAACAATGGCTAATTGTTTTTTGACAAAACTAGACAAAACTAAATTGGTTTTGTCTAGTATTTGCCTCAGAGGGCAATAAATCAATCATCTGAATAATTTAAAATAAGATTAATTTAAAATGTTCTATTCCAGTTGAATTGCAGCTCAGGAACTACAGAATGACAGTCTATCACTTCTTTTGCTTTGCATCAGAAGATCTTAATAACAGTTCTGGTCTTAAAATTTGTGGAGGGAATCTTGTCTCCACTTGAAGTGGTGAAAGTGTTGTCATTCAGGCAGGCAAGGGTTTCAGCCTGTCAATCTATGAACTCTTGCTAGACAGCATTTTGTGATCTTTCATTTACTACGCTGTCATGTTCTCTATGGCAGTGATTATCTACTGGTTTGAAAGTGCAAAAACTGATTAGAAAGTTGAGCGACCAGTAGTAAAATAAAATAGCAGTGCTCACACCTCCTTTCTGCAGATGTAAGTACTTACACCATATGCAAAACAGTACAGTGTCAGAACTTTTATTCTTTTCCTCAGCAAGGTTTTGTATCCATCCCACGGACTCTGCATATATGATTTAGAACTAGATTTTGCCTTGCAGTTGAGGACTTCTTTTAGGAACACTGTTTTATTAGAAACAAAGGCTTTTTAGCTCAGCTTTTTTGTTTGACACTCTAGAAACACGTATTCAAATGCACCAAGAACAGCTGCTTTATTCTGTAACCATTTGTTGCCTTTTAAATGCATTAAATGCCCTCTAAAATGTAGAATCAATGCTATGTGCATGCTATTATGGGCACTTATCTATTTCTAAACCTTTTAAATAACAACAACAAAAATTTAGTGTGTTCTCTCAGAAAATATATTAAAATGTTAATTTAAATATTCCCTTAATTTTCTTGGGAAAAAAATCCCTAGCTCTGATGTTGTCTTCACATATTTAACAAGAATTCACACTTTTTAAAGAACATGTTGTCACAGCTTTTTCCAAATCATGAAATGATGATTATGATTTCATTAACTATCTCAGGTATTAATACTATGTTGTGAGTGTGGGAAATTTATTTGTTGTGATTATTTTAAAAGTGAACATATTTGGAATTATATTTCCGAGATCTGTTTCTGGCTGAGTCCAGAATCCTAACTCCAGTACATTTTTTTTGATGTGAGTACTCATGTTGTTGATAAGTGGCTGAGAAAAGACAGGAAACATGGGGTCAGATTAGGGAATTATTTCTTTTTTAATGTAGTGGGCAGCCCTTGAAAAACAAGAGAGAAGGTGATACCAGGACATGACAACACAAGGCAGGGAATACTCTGAGGACCCCTTCCCCTCTCTGGGTCCTATGGTCACACAGAAAGGGAATATGGGTTATTTACAGGAAATGGGCTCAGGTCTTCTTGGCTTGCAAATGTCAGGAAGCAGCAAGGACAGGCTGTTCCAAAAGCAAAGTGAGCAGGGAGCCAAGAGACTGAGGCCAGCAGAGGCTGTGGCCCTGCCGCAATGAGTATAGTCCCGCTACACCCAAGCAAGGCAAGCAGGGCAGGTACAGGGGTACAACCAGGTTCAGACAAGAGCCCAGTGATCACCTCCCAAGTCTGTGGTGGAGAGGCAGGTCCAAAGTCAAGCCAGAAAATTGAATCAGAGGGTCAGGATCAGCATCAGAATCAGGGATATTCGAGACTGGGTACAGACATAGCTGTAATGTAGCTCAGGTAGAGATGGAGCTTGACCTTAAAAGCAACTCCGGCGTGAAGAGAAGACAGGTCCTAGCTGAGGCCTCTCAAGGCCAGAAACCTGTATTACCTAAGCTGGTCCTGAGTCCAGGCAGCCAAACCTCCAGAAGTGGGGGGAATGTGCGCAGGGCCTTGGCAGCTAAGAAACAGTAGCACTAGTCAACACCTGCACATAGTAACGAATAGTGTTACAAACCAGTTCACTCATGAACAAGTGTGTCATATATGATCTCAGCATGTGTGTTTCTAAATGAATGTCATCCTGTAAAGCGTCTCTATCTGAGTACAGGTATTGGCTGGTATTACCCCAAATTGTCACCTAATGATAGGGCAGCTAAGCTGGACTTCCAGTCTATTGCAAAGGCAATGTCCCAGCCAGAACAGTCTTCCCTGTCCTCAGAATCAAGAACTAGGAGAAGGTCTCTGAAAGAAAGCTCTGTGGTTCCTGTGGTAGGCAACCTTACCCCAGCATGTAGGGTCTTCAAATGGTCCTCTGAAATGGAAGCCAATGTTTTCTAAAATGATGTATGGTTGACTGGGAATCAACTTTTTGACTTGTATTCCTTAACAATCTTCAACTGTTTAATACTTGGCTATTTTGACAAAAATAAAGTTTCTGGCAGAAATTCACATAAAGTCTGAACTTTGGTCAGCTGAAAGGATCTAAATGAACTTACCTGGCAATGGCACAGGATCAAAGACCATATTCCTGACCAAAACTCCATCATAACTTGTGTCAGATTAGAATTTTTCTGCTTTTACCAGGTCCTTGTGTCAGTGTAGAGGTCTGTATAAAATGTAGCCAGAACATTACAAAATATTACTATATTAAAAAAACAACCAACTACTTAAATTTAATAATAGTTAAACAAATTGAGAAAATAGCAGTAAAGGAATAAGTTTTGTCATAAATCTTTCATTAAATAGATTATATTTTCTTTCCTGAAAGAGATGGACATCATAAAATAATTTCGCTGATAGCTCTAGAATACTGTCAGCAGTTGTTAGCTGAATAGACTAGATGGTGAAAAAATAGCAAAATCTACCAAAGAATGAACAGTTTTTGACCAGATGTTGCAATAAAATGATAGGCCTAATACAGCTTGGGCAATATACAAAGGTAGACTTATTAGCAAATATGAATATTTAAGAATTGTTACTTTTGTTTGTAAAGCTAAATGAGTATATCTTGTGGTCTTTGTGCTAGAAATAATTTGGGGCCATATATTTTAGGTACTCCCATCTGTTGGTGCAATGGGATGTTGTCTTCTCTACAGCTAATATTCAAGTAATGCTAGATACACTGCCTGGAATTTAAAGTCTTTTTAATAAAGAAACCTAGAGATGATAGTAAAAGCCTGTCCCTGCAACAAATGCTTATAATCTAAATCCACAAGACAGTCAAAGGGGAAATAGAAAAAAAAAGAAGTGAAATTACTTGCCCAGGACCCATAAAGCAGGTTAATGGAAGAGCTGAGAATAGAACCCAGCTCTCCTGAGAGCCAAGCACATGCCCCCCATTATTCATCGAGCCATGTTGTAGCTTCTCTTTGTGGTTCTTTTGGGGATCCATGTGCCAGAAAAAAACAGTCCTTGAGTTTTCCTGAGTGCAGGGAGACTAGATAAGCCTCACCTTAGCCTGGAGATAAGGAAATAAAGTAGGGTCTTTCTGTATCTTTTCTTTACAATTTCTCACTATCTCCAGACACTGATAAAAGGACTAAGCATATAAATGTATATACTGATCAAACTACTACTCTGTTGTTTCCCAGCATCTCAGTTGTAGCTTGTCTTTTGCAGAGAGAGATTTCTGAAGGTGCTTTAGAAATAATTTGCACAGACGTGTGACTTTGCAGCTAATTTAATTCATTAAGAGAAAGCTTTCAGCATCCCCTTGAAATGCTTTCAGCTTCACATACAGATTGCTGCTCTCTGCTCTAGTTTATGTTTTATATCATTTTGTCTTTGGTTATTCATGGATTTATTTACATTTAACTGTGTTCTGAAGTTGACAATCATTTTTACCATGTGAATTCACATTTAATGTGAATATTTTGCTCTGCCATGAAATGAGCAAAAATATTTCTTTTATTTTTTTCTGGTCTGTTCTATACTAAAACTCTGGCCTTCTCTCTTAACATCAGTCAGGAAAGATGCCCACTCCTCAAAGCAGACATAGGTACATCGGTAAAAGCCCTAATAGGGATACAATCACATAGTCAGAATAAGCCTTTTGCCAGCTGGTTTTACTCATGTTTGATGTAATGTCAAAAACAGTGTTTTGTCAAGAGATGATTTATCTTCATTGCAATGGTTTCTTGGTGCCTATGTGAGTATGCTGATGAAATAGTGTAGCTACACTATCAAACCTTTTCCAATTTGGAAAGACCCCCACTTCTGCTCCTGCACTTGACCAATGATGTTTAGGCTTCAATGTAGCAACAGCAGTAGGCAGACTCACATTTTAGGCAATAATATTCTCAGAAAATTTCCTCCACCAGTCCTTGTACAGATTTCCTATTCTCCAATAAGGAGAATATAAGGAATCATAATTGATAAAGCTCACTTTTCCTTTGCTTTTATTTTACATGGTGAGGCCTAATTCTGGGATGGAATAGATACAACTATAGCTGATAAGGCACTTTTCAACCAGACTGATTTTCAAGGGAAAATTCTGATTTTCAAATTGGAAAAGCTCATATGAACAAGCAAGTCTTGAGAAAATTTTTGTTTCAAAAATTTGCATTTAATAAAAAAACTTGAAATTTCCTATTTTGATATTTTAGGGCTTAAAATACACATAAGATATACTTTTAAAATCTTAGAGTGAATTCTGAAAATGTAAAAAGGTTAACTTTGTCAAAATGGTTAACCTTGTCAAAATAAGGTGTAACTAGAACTAACATGTTGTGGAGGAAAAAGGATGAGCAGGGAGGCACTGCRGGGCGGAACATGGGAAGGTCGTAACGGGCGGAGCACTGCTGCCGGAAAAGAAGGCGGGGCTTTACAGCATTATAAAAGAGCAGGACGCGCTTCATTAAAGGCCATTTTGCCACTCCTCATATTGGTGTCTGTGTGGTGATGGTCCGGGGT